>NC_090935.1:322552130-322855160 GCF_040938575.1 Ambystoma mexicanum
GTAGAACTTCAGCGCTCTAGCCACATCCAGCGAGTGCAAAGTCCTCTCTGCCGGCGACGGGAAGAAAACAGGCAACACCAAGGGTTTGTTGAGGTGGAAGTCCGACGGCACCTTGCAGGAAAGGGCCTGGATCTCTCCCACTCGTCGTGCGGAGGTGATGGCCACAAGGAACGCTGTTTTCCACGACAAGAACTTCAACGAAGCTGAGTGCAGAGGCTCGAACGGAGGTCCCATGAGCTTGGTCAGCACCACGTTGAGCTCCCACGCTGGGGCCGGTGCCTTCACCGGCGGGAACGATCTGAACAGTCCCTTCATGAATTCCTTCACCAGACTATGAGACCACAAGGACGTCCGTCCCGTGGTCCTGGTGTATCGGGAGATCGCAGCAAGATGAATCTTGATGGAAGCGTGCGCTAGTCCAGCCATGGCCAGCGTCAGTAGGTACGGCAGTACTTGCGGAGCCGTAACCCGTAGAGGGTTAATCTTCTGTGCGTGGCACCAGACAGAGAACCTCTTCCATTTTTGTCCGTGGCATTTAAGAGTTGACGACGCCCTGGCCTTTGCAAGAACCCCTCTGCAGTCGGCCGGTATGTCGTAACCTCCAAACTCTAGCGCTGCAGGAGCCTGGCCTGCAAGTTCAGCGACTTCGGGTCGTGATGGAGAATGGCGCCTCCTTCCCTGGAGAGAAGATCCGCGTCCACTGGCATCTTGATTGACGGGGACGCCGACAAGTCCAGAGGTCCAGGAACCAGATCTGCCTCAGCCACGACGGTGCGACGAGTATCATCCTGCACCGTGACCTCTTGAGCTGGTTGATGAGCCGGATCAGCAATGGCAAAGGAGGGAACGCGTACAGAAATAGGCCCTCCCAGGGGAACGAGAAAGCATCGCCCATGCTCCTCGGCTGGGGAAACCTGCTGGCGGACCTCCGGCACTTGAGTTCGGCGCCGTCGCGAATAGATCGATCTGGGGTGTGCCCCAGCGTCGGAAGAGGCGGTCCACTAGATCCTGTCATAGGTCCCACTCGTGGCACGAGCGCAGCTCTCTGCTGAGCGAGTCGGCGATGGTGTTTTTTATTCCTGCCAGATGAAACGGCACCAGAACATCCCTTGTGCGACGGCCCAATGCACAGATCCTGCGCCTCCTTGGACATGGCAGGGGATCTGGTACCGCCCTGCTTCCTGATGTAGAACATGGTGGTGGTGTTGTCGGTGAAGATCCTCACCACCTTGCCCTTGAGGGACGGAAGGAAGGACCTGAGGGCCCAAACAACTGCACGGAGCTCCAGGACGTTGATATGGAGGGATTTCTCCATCGGAAGCCAAAGGCCTCTCGCGTGCAGATTTTCGGTGTGCGCTCCCCACCCTTCCAGGGAGGCATCCATGGTCACTGTCTTCTGGTGGCCCGGGGTCTGGAAGTCCATGCCTGCCGTCAGATACGCGCGGATGCCCCACCACCGGATCGCTCGCCGAAAACTCTTGTCGAGTGTGAGCCTGTCCTCGAAGCTGCCCGTCGTCTGGACCCAGCAAGCGTCCTGGAACTCCTGCAACGGGCGCATCCGAAGCCTGCACAGGCGGATGAGATAAATGCAAGAAGACATCATTCCGAGGAGGGATTTGATGGACCTCACCTTGGCCGCGTCCGCAACCAGCATCCGCTGCACCTTGCCCAAGATGGCCCTCGTTCTTTCCTCCGACGGCGAGGCCTGAAGCGCCACTGTGCGAGTTTCGCTCCCAGAAACAGTGCGTCTTGCGCGGGCACCAGGTGGGGCTTGGCGTAGTTCATGGAGAATCCCAGGTCCGTGAGTAGTTGGACGGTCCTCACCGTGTGTTCCGCGGCAAGCTCCCTTGTCTTTGCTCGGATGAGTCGTCCAGGTAGGGGTAGACGTGGATCCCCTCCAGGCGCAGCCGCGCCGCCACCGGTGCGAGGCATTTGGTGAACACCCTGGGTGCCGACCTCAATCCGAAGGGAAGGGCTCTGAACTGGTAGTGCCGCCATTGGACCACGAATCTGAGAAACTTTCGGTGTCCCCCTAGGATGGGGATATGGAAGCAAGCATCCTCCAAATCCGACGACTACAGGAAATCGCCCTCCTCCAGCTGACCCAGGACGTGCTGGAGGGTGACCATCCGGAACTTCTGCGCCTTGATGAATTTGTTCAGTCATAGGTCCAGGATGGGACGCCATCCTCTTGTCTGCTTCTTCACGAGGAAGTATCTTGAGGTGCTCCGAAAGAGCGGCCGTCGTTGCTGGAGAACACCAAGAGCCCGGGCCGTCTCTGTGTCCGCCTTGATGGCTTGCAGGGAATCGTCCATTGTTTTCCCAAACAGGTTCTTCCCGTCGAACGGCATGTCCAAAACTCTGGTCTGCACGTCCTGCCGGAAGTCTGTTGCCTTGAGCCATCCACGCCGTCTAAGGCACACGCCGTTGCCCAACTGGCGAAAGCCAGTATCAGCGATGTCCGTCGCTACCGTAATGGCGTGGTCCGACGCCACTTCCCCTTCCTGCAAGATCTCTGGGGCCTCAGCCCTCTTGTCGTCCGGTAGGAAGTCCAGCAGGGGGGCGATCTTGTACCACAACTCCCTGTCATAGCGAGCTACGATAGCCAAGGCGTTTACAGCCTTAATCGTCGTTGCTGCCGATGAGATGACTCTGCGTCCCATCGTGTCCAATTTCTTTCCCCGCCGTCCGGGGTGGAAGTTGACGTGGAGGCCGATGCCCCCCCATCCCCCTGATTTCTTCCTGGCCGCCGCGGAGACGAATCTGGGGTCGGCTGTGCCCGAAGGCACAAGGGGGCCACGTCCGGGACCCAGTACTTCTTCTCGTACCGATCCCTTCTCGCAGGCGTTGTGGATGGGTTATTGAGGAGGGAGAGACCCTCATCCCAGATATCGTCTAGTAGAGGTACAGCGAGGACTGTCTTCCTCTTGGTCTCGCACCGTTGATAAAGGAAGCCTTCCTTCTTCTCTTCCGGGCAGAGCTGGAAAAACTCTGATGCCCTGGCTATCATGGCATGAAACTATCCAATCTCGTCGGGCGGGGAAGCCCGGGGAGGAGGAGACGACAGAGGATCCTCGCCGTAAACTTAGTCGTCTGTACCCGTCGCGGCCGTGTCAGTCCCTGTGTCATCCCCATGGGTCGTGACTGGGGAGGAGGGCTGAGCAGGGCGCGATGGTTGAAAAGGAGGTGGAGGATGAATCCTTCTTCTCTTAGGAGGAGGGCTCCCAGAAGGGACCGGCGTCCGGGTCCCCCGTCGGGAGCGGTTCCTCCGTCAGTGGTAACGGCAATCCCGTCCTTATCTCCGAGCAGAAGGACTGTATAGCCAACAAAATGGCGGCCGAGTTGTCTTGCGGCACTGGTTGAGGGGGTTCCGACGGGCGGACAGGAAGCTCGTCGGTACCCTCGACGTTCTCGTCGTCCCCCTCGTCGGGGTCCCTCCCGACGGGCTGGTCTTCCTCCACGCCAATGCCGTGGCTTAAGACTTCGATCAGCTCCTCTTCAGAGGTTGAGGCCGAATCCACGATGGCCTCCTGCCCCCCCTTTTTCTTCTCCGGAGGTTTCACGGGGGTCCTGTCGATGGGCTTGAAAGAGGACTCCATCCGCGGTGGCATGGAGACTCTGGGCCCTGAGGTCGCCTCCACTCGTGTAGCCTCCACAGGCTGAGCCATGGCCGCCGCGACTGTCTCGATAGAGGCCTTGGCCGGGTGGATCAACACTTTCGCCACCTTAGGTGCGCTCACCGCCTTCTCCTTAGGGGGGGGGGGGGTTGGGGGGGTTCACTGCCTCGCTCACCCTGCTTCGCAAGGTGCTCGGACTTCCTATCACCCGAGCCAGAGCTATGAAAACAGCGCGAAAATGCACTAAAGCTCGAGAGCAATAGCACGAGGATCCCAACACTTGAACGTGCGGTAAAAATCTGAGGATGGCTGCCAGAGGCTGGGCTTAGGGAGAGGGCAGTCATTGGCTGTGGTCAGTATGACGCAGAAGTCAGTGATTGGTTACTACTACGAAAGTCAGATCAGAAACAAAACTGATACTGATTTTTTCTTTACCGAGGATTCCCAGCCTGACGACAGGGAATATTCATGAGCATGTGAATCCATGCCAGACCCCATGCTGGAGAAATGTATATTCTTTTACCAAAAAACCTTAAGTGAGTAGAACAAGTTACTTACCATATCTGGTAACATTCTTTTGATGGGATGTTTCTCCGACGTATTCCACATCTATAACAGGTAATGTCCACAGCTGTGCTGCTTCGGAAAATCTTCAGTAGAGGGCGTCCTGCATCGATGACGTAGATCCGTTGTCCGTCGAGGGTCAACGTTACCGGATGTTATATATAGGACGCATGGCGCCCGTACCCTCAGTTGTAATTTTTTGTTACAACGTGTGGCACCAATCTCCTGCCATTATGACTGCAGACAGCCTTGCGGAAACGTAAGCTGCAATCCTATAGGAAATTCAGTAGAGGGGCAGGCTGGGAGGGCGACGTGGAATACGTCGGAGGAACATCCCATCGAAAGAATGTTACCAGGTAAGAAAACAGGATTGTGTCCTCCGACGTATTCCACATCTATGACAGACTTCCAAAGCAGTACAAATTTATGGAGGTGGGAAAGAATTTAGAATTTTAGAATGCCCAATCAAATGGCTGAATAGAGGACTGCCTTACCATAGGCCAAATCCTGCCCATGGAAGGAGTCGAAGGAGTAGTCTCTAACAAAAGTATGGACAGAGGCCCATGTGGCTGCTTCGCAAATATTGCGAATAGGAACGCCCCTCTGTAGAGCAGTGGAGGCAGCCACACCCCTAGTAGAGTGAGCCGTAAGCCTACTGGAGGGTCCTTTCCCGCCAAACAGTAACACTAAGATCGTCAAAATTATCCATCTGGACAAGGTCTGCTTGGAAACAGCCTGACCCAAGCGCCTTCCAGCATAACCACCAAAGATCTGATCGTCCACTCTGACCCAGGATATCCGTGTGAGATAGAAACTCAAAGCTCTCCTAGGATCCAACCGATGGAGACTCTCCTCTTACTTACCAGGATGTGGAGGAAGATAAAACGCCGGAAGAATCACCTTCCGGCTCAAATGGAATTCCGACACAACCTTCGAAAGAAAAGGAGGCCGCACCCGCAGGACAACACTGTCCCTATGGAAAACAGTAAAGGGTGGCTTGGCGGAAAGTGCCTGCAATTCACTCACTCTGCGTGCGGAAGTAACCGCAACTAAAACACAGTTTTAAAGGACAACAGTCGCAACGGACAAGAATGTAAGGGCTCAAACGGAGCTCCCATTAGGAACTTTAAAACCAAATTCAAATCCCATGCCGGCACCTGGAAAGGCCACGGTGGAAACACATTAGTTAGCCCTTTTAGAAACTGGGAAATCAAAGGGATCTTAAAATAAGAACATTCCTCAGAAGAGCGCTTAAATATGGACAGCGCCGCCAGTTAACCCTTAATGGTACCCACTTGCAGGCCCTTGTGGGCCAAAGAAAGCAAAAAAGACAAAACCAAAGGAATGGAACATTGGAAAGGATCCACATTCTGTATCCTGCACCAGTTAGAGAACTTTCTCCAACGGCAATGGTAAAGGGATTTCGCAGCGGGCCTTCTAGCTGAAAGCAACACCTCCATCACGTCTTCGAGGAGGTCCCAATCCTTATATCTCAACCTTTCAGATTCCAAGCATGAAGGCTGAGAGACTGGACCTCTGGATGGAGAATCTGACTCCCTCCCGTGAGAGCAGATCGTCTCGGTACGGAAGACTGCGTGGAAGGCAGATGGACATGTCTAGAAGATCCGGGTACCACGCTCTTCTGGCCCATGCCGGAGCAATGAGGATCATTCGGGAACCGAACCTCCATAACCTCTGCAACACTTGAGGAATGATGGGAACTGGAGGAAACGCGTACAGCAGTGGGAAGTACCACTCCACTACGAAGGCGTGCCCTAAGGCTCCTCTTGGGGGGGAATATTCCCACGCGCAGAATCTCTCGCACTTCCGGTTGTCTCTGGTGGCGAAGAGATCCACTTGTGGGGTTCCCCAAAGGAACTTCCTGAGCCAGCTCCCACTCGTGAGAGACCGTGCTCTGCCTGCTAAGAGCGTCCGCAGCCGCGTTTTCGTCTCCGGCCAGATGAACTGCCGAGATCGAAATTTCCTGCTGGATGGCCCAGAACCAGAGCTGCGTCGCCTCCCTGCACAACGGGACTGACCCTGCCCCCACCTTTTTTGTTGAGTTAGTGCATGGCCACTGTATTGTCCGTCACAATCAGGACATTCTTTCCCCCGCACAGACGGCAGAAAAGCCTTCAGGGCTAGCCTGACAGCCCTCAGCTCTAACAGATCGATGTGTAGTCTGGACTCCGACGGAGACCAACATCCGCTGGCTGTCAACTCGTTGGCATGAGCGCCCCAACCTGTGAGGGATGCATCCGTCACGATCGTCATCTCCGGCCATGGTTGCCAAAATGGTGCTCCCTTCATCAGATTGCATTCGTCAGCCCACCATAGAAGATCCTGGGCGACAGAGGTTGGAATCTGAATTGGATCCGACATCCTGCCGGAGAACTGCGACCATTGCATCTTGAGAGGCCACTGCGGGGAACTCATCCGCAGCCTGGCACCAGGAAAATGCAGGATGCCATAAGGCTGAGCAACCTCAAAAATTTGAACGCTGGGAGACTCAGGGCACGTTAAAACTTGTCCAACCATCTGCAGAATGTGATGAGCCCTCACCTGGGGAGGCTAACACTGCCCCAGGGAAGTGTCGAGCACGGCTCCGATGTATTGGAGCCGCTGGGTAGGTGTCCAATGTGACTTCTTTAAATTGAGGGAGAAGCCCAGCTTGTGAAGGGAGTGGCAGGTGACGGACAGATGATCCAGGGCTTGCTCGGGAGAGCGCGCCCAATCAACCAATCATCTAGGTAGGGGCAGACGTGAATCCTCCCTTTCCTGAGATACGCTGCCACCACCACCATCAGCTTGGTGAAGACCCTCGGGCGGAGGTCAATATGAACGGCAGGACCCGAAACTGAAAATGCAAGTCGCCAACCGCGAACCTCAGGTACTTCCTGTGCTTCGGCACATGAAAATAAGCATCCTTGAGGTCTAGAGACACCAACCAATTCTGAAGTTGAAGGGCCTGGAGGACATGAGAAAGAGTTACCATCTTGAACTTGTCCTTCCTGAGGAGCTTGTTCAACCAACACAAGTCCATGATGGGTCTCAATCCCCAGTCTTTTTTCAGGATAAAAAAAATAAGGGGAATACCATCCCTTGTTCCTGTCCGCTACAGGCACCAGTTCAATAACGCCTTTCTCCAGCAGGGATAGGATTTAATGCGCAAGGAGCGGATCTGGACGCTTCAAAGAGCTTCCCCGGTGGATTGTCGTGAGGCCTCTGCCGGAAGGGACAGTAGCCGTGGGCTATATCTCCAGAACCCACACATCTGAAGTAATGGCCCGCCATTCTCTAAGATGCTGCGCAAGTCTGCCGCCAACCGGCGAACCATGGGACATGGCCTCATGACTGAGGGCAAAGAGACAACTGCCCGAGAGGCATTGGCACCCCGAGTACCTTACTTTCCACCCCGGGCACTCCTACAGTGGCCCCTTTGACTGGCAGCTCCTCTCGATCTCCCAAAGGCAGAATAGTACCGAAAGGAACCTCCCCTCCATTGCTGTCCCCTAGGACGAAAAGGCAGAGGTTGATGTACTGCAGCGCTCAAAGACTTTGCTGCAGCTTTGGAGGACTGCAACCTCCCAAAGCTCTCGTCAGCCTTGCTGCCAAACAGATGAACACCATCAAAGGGCATGGGTCAGAAGACTGGCTTGCACATCAGGAGCAAACCCTGACTTCCGCAACCACGCAAACCTGCGTATCATGGTGCTCGCAGCCATGGACAGGCTGACATTGTCTGCCGTGCCCAAACCCGACGGGATTCGCACATGGCATCCTTGCCGTCTTGCACGAGGACTAGAAAACCATCCCTTTCTTCCCCTTTGGAATATGCTCAGCTGCCAAAGACGCACAGTTCCACAGAGCGTGTGCAAATCTCGCTAAGGCACAAGTGGAGTTGACAGACTTCAATGCCATACTCCCAGCAGAAAATACCTTCTTTGCCCAACCATCAAAGTACTTATCATCCTTATCAGGAAGGATGGTAGGATACGCAGTCTGCTTTGAGGAGGCCGTAGCCACCTGCACCACCAAACTCTCCGGAGTAGGGTGCGTTGATAAGTAGCAGGGGTCACTACAGGATGGGTGGTATTTCTTTGGAAGCGACTCACCAACTGCCGGTAGACTCTCCAGAGCAGTCCAAGCTACCGCCACCCTCCTTTGGAAAGCCAGGTGAAACGGCAACATTGGGTCAGTGGGCGGACCTTGATCCAGAATGTCCGTCAAATCATCCTGAGCAAAATCAACAGGTGGAGCAGACCACCCCAAGTATTCTGTCACCCTTGACATGAGACGCCGATAGGAGTAATCTGCATGCGCCCCAGGCTCAAGTCGGCCAAACTCACCTCCGGAGAGGTGTCAAGGCCACTAGCATCATGCAAGGACTGACGGAGTTCCTCCATCTGACTATACCCAGCCAAAAGGTCATCAGGGACATCAGGAGGCACAGACAAGGCCATCTCCTCATCAGACAGTTCCTCCACCTCTGAAATATCCTGTAAAGGTTGGAAAAACTCCAATCTAGGAGGAGGAGCATAATAGGGCTCAAAAACAGGCATCAGACATACTGGTAGCCTTTCTCTGAGGTTCCACAGCCCTCAGGGGCACCTCCGTCAAATCCTCCACAAACTGCATTGAGGGCGCCGAAGGAATCTGCGTTGACATCGACCGAGGCGCCAACAAAGACTTCTTAGAGGACAGAGCCTCAAGAGCGCCCCTCGACAGACAGTGCCGATGGCGTCGACGCCTTCTTGGAAGGCTTCACAGGTTCAGACAGTCTTGATGGCCTCGAGGACCGGGACCTGGATCTGGCACGGCTATGGTCATCTCCTTTGACTGAGCGGGACCTCGACGGCTCCTGATGATGGCGCCGACCGCCCGAGCCCGAAGGCGTGCGAAAGATGGACCGAGCCTGTTCCCTGCCCGCTCCTTTCGAAGGCGTGGCTGGAACTGTGCCTTGCGACTCAAAAATCACTATCTGCTGGCGGAATGCTTCCCATTCGGCCAGCGACAAAGACTTGGAAGGACAAGTCAACCGTCTGGCGCAGCCCCCCTCCGCCGAGAAAGGTGACAGGTGACGGCACTTTCTAGAATGCTTCAATGAGGCCGAGGAAGGAACAAGTTACTTACCTGTAACTGCTGTTCTCCAGCATGGGTCAGGCATGGATTCACATGCTCCTGAATATTCCCCGTCAGGCCGGGAATCCTCGGTAAAGAAAAAAATCAGTATCAGTTTCGTTTCTGATCTGTCTTTCTCAGTAGTAACCAATCACTGGTCTCTGAGTCATACTGCCCCCAGCAAATGACTGCCCTCTCCCTAAGCCCCGCCTCTGGCAGCCATCTTAAGATTTGGAAGCACGCAAAGTGGCAGTATGACCAAGTGAAGAGCCGTAGATGGGTAGGAGGGAGGGTTCACATGTGAATCCATGCAGCTGGAGAACAACAGTTACAGGTAAGTAACTTGTTCCTTCTACAGCAGGGGGTCTCGCATGGATTCACATTCTCATGAATATAAGAATACATAGCAGTATACACATGCACAATCAACGGGAGGTGGAAAAAAGGCTCAACATTAAGCATTACATCAAAACTCAACATTAAGCAGTTCTTACCTCCTCACCAGGCTCACCTTAGGATAACAAGTTGCGCAGCACCGCTTGGCCAACCCTGGATTCCTTCCTGGAATCCCGGTCGATGCAGTAGAATCTCGTGAAGGTGTGCGTCGACCTCCACGTAGCAGCCCAGCAGATGTCCAGCAGGAGCACACCAGACAAGAACGCCATGGTAGCGGTGATAGCTCTGGTTGAATGGGCTCTCGGACGGCCAGGCAACGGTCGGTTTGCCAACCGATGACTGAGTGATGCAGCCGGAGAGCCATCTGGAAATGGAAGCCTTCGAGAGAGCCTTCCCTTGGTTCACAGGTCCAAAGTTCACAAAAAGCTGTGATGTCGTCCGAAAACTCTTCGTGCAGTCCACGTAGAACTTCAGCGCTCTAGCCACATCCAGCGAGTGCAAAGTCCTCTCGGCCGGTGACAAAGGCGACGGGAAGAAAACAGGCAACACCTTGAGCTCGTTGAGGTGGAAGTCCGACGGCACCTTGGGCATAAAAGAGGGGTGCGTCCTCAGCCTTGTGTCGTGAAAAGTCAAGTATGGAGGCTTGCAGGATAGGGCCTGGATCTCTCCCACTCGCCGTGCGGAGGTGATGGGCACAAGAAACTTCTTCCACAACAGGAATTTCAACGGTTCCGAATGCAGGGGCTCGAATGGCGCCTCCATGAGCCTGATCAGCATTCCTTCACCAGGCGATGGGACCACAAGGACGCCCGTCCTGTGGTTTTGGTGTATCGGGAGATCACAGCCAGATGTATCTTGATGGAGGCGTGAGCCAGTCCAGCCTTGACCAGCGACAGTAGGTACGGCAGCACTTGAGGGGCCGTAATCCGTAGAGGGTTAATCTTCTGTGCACGACACCAGCCAGAGAACCTTTTCACTTATGTCTGTAGCATTTGAGAGTTGAGGACGCCCTGGCTTTTGCAAGGACCTCTCTGCAGTCAGCCGGGTTATCGTACCCTCCAAACTCTAGTGCTGCAGGAGCCAGGCCTGCAAGTTCAGCGACTCGGGGTCGTGATTAAGTATGGCGCCTCCTTCTCTGGAGAGAAGATCCACGTCCGTCGGCAGCTTGACTGGTGGCGACGCTGACAATTCCAGAAGGTCCGGGAACCAGATCTGCCTCGGCCACGCCAGTGCGACTAGGATCATCCTGCACCGGGACCTCTTGAGCTGGTTGACGAGTCGGAGCAGGAACAGCAACGGAGGAAACGCATATAGAAACAGGCCGTCCCAGGGGAACGAGAAAGCATCGCCCATCCTCCTCGGCTGGGGAAACCTGCTGATGAACCTCCGGCACTTGGAGTTCGTCACTGTCGTGAACAGGTCGATCTGCGGTTTTCCTCCATCGTCGGAAGAGTCGATCCACCTGATCCTGACGTAGTTCCCACTCGTGGCACAAGCGTAGCTCCCTGCTGAGTTAGTCGGCGATGGTGTTCTTTATCCCTGCCAGATGAAAAGGCACCAGAAACATCCCTTGGGCGACGGCCCAATGCCACAGATCCTGGGCATCCTTGGAGAGGGCTGGGGATCTGGTTCCTCCCTGCTTCCAGATGTAGAACATCGTGGTGGTGTCGTCGGTGAAGATTCTCACCACCTTACCCTTGAGGAACGGGAGAAAAGACCCGAGGGCCCGGAACACTGCACAGAGCTCCAGGATGTTGATGTGGAGCGTCTTCTCCTCCAGGAGCCAAAGGCCTCTCGCGTGAAGTTCTCCGGTGTGCGCTCCCCACCCTTCTAGGGAGGCATCCGTCGTCACCGTTATCTGGTGGGATGGGGTTTGAAAGTCTGTGCCTGCCGTCAGATGAGCGCGGGAGTCGAGGAACTCTTGCAGAGGGCGCATCCGAAGCCTGCACAGGCGCACAAGATATATGAAGGAGGACATCATCCCGAGGAGGGACTTGATGGACCGCACCCTGGCCACGTCCGTGGCCAGCAGACGCTGCACCTTGCCCAGGATGGCCTTCGTCCTTTCCTCGGACGGCGAGGCCAGGGCGCCACTGTGTCGAGCTTGCCTCCCAGAAACAGTGCGACTTGCGATGGGACCAGGTGAGATTTGGGAAAGTTGATGGAGCATCCCAGGTCCGCGAGCAGCTGGACCGTCTGTGCTGTGTGATCCACGGCGAGCTCCCTTGTCCTTGCTCGGATGAGCCAGTTGTCCAGCTAGGGGTAGACGTGGATCCCCTGCAGGCACAGCCGCGTCGCCACCGGTGCAAGGCACTTGGTGAACACCCTGGGTGCCGACTTCAATCCGAACGGGAGGGCCTTCAATGGTAGTGCCGTCCTTGGACCACGAACCTGAGGAACTTTCGGTGTCCTTTCAGAATGGGGATGTGGAAGTAGGCATCCTCCAAATCCAACGACGACAGGAAATTGCCCTCCTCCAGCTGTCCCAGCACGTGCTGGAGGGTGACCATCCGGAACTTCTGTGCCTTGATGTACTTGTTCAGTCGTCGCAGGTCCAGGATGGGGCGCCATCCTCCTGTCTTTTTTCACTAGGAAGTACCTTGAGAATACTCCGGAGCCCCGGAGCCTCTTAGGGACGAGCTCGATGGCACCTTTTTTGAGCAACGCCCTTACCTCCAATAGCAGTTGAGGGACGTGATTTTCCTTCCTGACCAAGGGTGGAATGCGGGAGCACTTCCTTAGAAGTTCGAGGGCGTGCACATGGGCCAGGGCGTCCGGCACCCAACGGTCAGTGGAGATGGACTCCCACATGCTGATGAACTTCGCCAGCCGGCCTCCCACTGGGGTGCTTCGGTGGGGGCCCGACACCGCTGTCGGTTCAATCTTGCTTGGAGGACACCTTGGCCTCCCTGGCGACGACGGTGGGGCCCACCCGACTTGCCTCGTCCTCAATAGGCTTCCTGTGACGAGGAGCGGGCCGCTTGGCGGTACGTAGAGGAGCCACCGCCGAATCCCTTGGAGGCACCCTGCTTGCTTCCGGTGCTTCGAAAGGATGGCCTTCGTTGCTGGAGAACGCCTAGGGCCCTAGCTGTCTCCGTGTCCGCCTTGATGGCTTGGAGGGACTCATACACTGTTTTCCGAAACAGGTTGTTCCCGTCGAACGGCATTTCCAACACCTTGGCTTGTACATCCTGGCGGAAATCCGTCGCCTTGAGCCAACCTCATCGTCCAAGGCAAACGCTGTTGCCTAGCTGGCAGAAACCGGTTTCGGCAATGTCCGTTGCCACCGTAATGGCGTGGTCCGACGCCACTTTGCCTTCTTGCAAGATCTCCAGGGCCTCGGCCCTCTTGTCATCCGGTAAGAAGTCCAACAGGGGGGGGATATTGTACCATAACTCCCTGTCGTAGCGGGCCCCGATCGCGAGGGCATTGGCCGCCTTAATCGGTGTTGCCGCCGATGAGATAACTTGTCGTCCCATTGCGTCCAGCTTCTTCCCTTCGCCGTCAGGCGAGGAAGTTGACGTTGAGGCCAATGCCCCCCCGCTTTCTTTTTGGCCGCCGCTGAGACGACCGAGTCAGGGGTAGGTTGTGCCCTAAGGCACAAAGGTGCCGCGTCGGGGACCCAGTACTACTTCTCGTACCGATCCCTCTTGGCAGGCGTTGTAGAAGGGTTCTTGAGAAGGGCGAGACCCTCGTCCCAGAGGTCATCCAGCAGAGGCACGGCGAGGACTGCCTTCCTCTTGGCCTCGCGCCGTTGGCAAAGGAAACCTTCCTTCTTCTCTTCGGGGCAGAGCTGAAAAAGCTTGGATGCCCTGGCGATCATTGCATGGAAAGATCCGATCTCGTCGGAGGGGGAGGCCGAGCTGGCGATGGGAGCTCCGTCCCGTCGTCACCGCGGTCAGTACCCGTCATGGCCGTGCCCGTTCCCGTGTCATCCCCAGGGTCGGGGGACGTGGGTAAAGGCCGAGCAGGCCGCGAGGGCTGAGAAGGCGGGCTGGATGGATCCGTTCGGGGGGGCTTCCCGCCGGGCCCAGCGCTAGTTCCTCCGTCGAGCCTAGTTCCGGATCCTCCGTCAGTGGTAAGGTAAGGGCAATCTCGTCCTTATCTCCGAACATAAGAATTGTATTGCCAACAAAACAGCCGCCGAGTTATCCTGTGTCTCCAGAAGAGACTGGCGTGACAGGTGACTAGGACCCTCGCCGGTGCCGCCTTCACTCTCATCGTCACCGCTTTCGGGATCCCTCCCGTGAGGACGGGCCTCTTCAACGCCCTCGCCGAGGCCCTCTAAGACTTCTACCAGCTCCTCCTCGGATGCAGTGTCCGTGTCCACAATGGCCACTGCCCCCCCTCTTTTTCCACCGGGGTCTTCACGATGGGTCTGAAAGAGGCTTCCCTCCGCGGAGGCAGGGAGACTCTGGGCCCTGAGGTCGCCTCCACTGGTGTAGCCTCCACAGGCTGCGCCATGGCCACCTCGATAGAGGTCTTGGCCGGGTGAATCAAGGCCTTCACCGCCTTTGGCGTGCTTGAGGCCTTCACCTTGGGGGGAGGGTCACCGCTTCGCTCCCCCTCGGCCGAACCCTTTGAGATCGACCGGGGCCTCTCCAGAAGCCTACCTGGGTTCTCGGATTTCCTCTTCCCCGTACCAGAGTGTTGGCTCGTGGTTGATGGTGCCGGGGAAGGCGCGCCCTGCCTGGCAGCTGAAGAGCCCGACCGTTCGGCGCTCCCGGTGCCCGTGGACTCGCAGTGCTTTGCCTTCTCTTGGGCCCCCTTCGCCGGGGCGCCCTCACAGGACTTAGAAGACCGCTCAGACTTCTTCTCACCTGATGGACTCCTTCCTTACAGCCAGTTGGAGAGACAAAGGTGTCGGTCCCTGATGGTCCGTTCCGACATGTTCCTGCAAAACGCAGTGTCCTTCTCCACGTGCGTTTTGTCCTCATGAAGGCAGTAGAGACATTTCGAATGCTCGTCCTCCTTGAACACATTCTGTAGCTGGCATCTAGGGCAAACCCTGAACAGCTTTCCGGGCGTCGAGCTTCCTTTCTCCTGAGCCACGCTCGGGTAGGCCGCAGAAACTTCTGGAATCCCCCAAGTAGCGTAACTCGACGAAATCTTGACCGTTGAAGGGCGTAGAAAGAAATCCGACGCGGATACTCGTTAATCGGATTTAGAGACGGTGGAGCTTGAGGCTCTATTTGACCGAAAAATGAGAAATTCTCTTTGAAAAAGCACGAAAATGCAGCAAAAGCTCGAGAGCTAAACAGGAGGACTTGCAACACTTGAGCGTGCGGTAAAAATCGGAAGATGGCTGCCAGAGGCGGAGCTTAGGGAGAGGGCAGTCATTGGCTGGGGGCAGTATGACCCAGAGACCAGTGATTGGTTACTAAGAAAGACAGATCAGAAACAAAACTGATGCCTATTTTATCTTTACCGAGGATTCCTGGCCTGACGACAGGGAATATTCATGAGCATGTGAATCCATGCCAGACCCCATGCTGGAGAATGGCAGGAACCACTCCTAGACCCCCTAGATTTTCGCCAACGCGGAGAGTCACCCCTTGAGTCATCGGTCGAAATCCCAGCGGACTTAGATTTACGGGGCTTAGACACCCTACCTACCTTCAATTTCCCCCTTACGTTCCCGCAACGCCTTAGAAGTCGGGGACTGGCAATCTTCTCAGTCATCGGTGGTGTGGCTTTCGCCGAGGAACCAGAGGCAGATGTCGTGTGGGTCCGTGATGGACATCTTCGAACCGCAGTCATGACATTTTTCAAAGCCCGATTTACACGAAGAAAGAATCGAGCGCGCCAAGATTCCGAAGCAAACCCGTTTGCGGAAAAAACAGAAGTGAGGTTACGGGTGCCGTGTGTCCTATATATAACATCCGGCGACGTCGACCCTCGAGGCACAAAGGATAGACGCCATCGACGCAGGACGCCCTCTGCCGAAAATGTTGCCAAGCAGCACAGCTATGGACATTACCTGTCACAGATGTGGAATACGTCGGAGGACACAATCCCCTCGAAAGTGTATATTTGAATCACTGTATTTATTGGTCCTTTGTGTAACTTGTTCTACTGCTCACTTAAACTCTTGAGAAGTCTGGCTGCTCAGCCATCGCTACCACTTTACTGTGTAGTACAGGCTTGTACCAAAGGTGAAATTGTGCTTACACTTGTAGTCCTAATTGCATGTAGTGCATAACCGTAGTTAAAACCAAACCACTGCCACCACCCAATTAGTGAGAAATGGGGAACATAAAAATGTTACATGAGAAGCTAGACAGAGGGGATACTAGGCAATGGTAAGTAAAGTCGATTTCACTACACTGCTCTGGGAAACAGTAGTTTATCCCAGAGAAGGTATTTAAACCTTTGGGAAATCTGAAAGACTTACCTGTGCCACTGCAGGGGTTCTGTCTCCAAATTGCATTGTATGATGTTTAGATTGCACGGTTAGGCCTCTCTCCCACTATACAGGTCTCAAATTTAGCAGGGGTTCTGTCTCAAAATTGCATTGTATGATGTTTAGATTGCACAGTTAGGCCTCTCTCCCACTATACTGGTCTCTCAAATCGAGTTGGGCGTTTGTGTCCAGATTGCATGGTAAGATATTTAGTAAGTCCTAGCTGCGCCCTCAAACTCATTCTTCAACCAGTGCATGCCCCCCTGAACCTACATGGCTAGCTCACCGCGGTGAACCCAAGGGAGACGTCCACTGTGCAGGTCTCCCAGATCTAGCTGCGCCTGGTATTGTGCTCCACTGCTTCAACTGATCCTCAAATCTAGCTGTGCTTGGTATCGGACAGTTCTACTTCAACTGACCCTCAAATACAGCTGCTCAGTCCGATACCCTGTTGCTCTCCTAGGCATGGGCCTCCTCCCTACAGTGCAGGACCCTTGTGTCTATCTGTGCTTAGTATCCTGCTCCGCTGTTTCGGCTGACTCAAATCCAGCTGTGTTAGGTCCAGAACTCTGTCACCCTCCTAAGTGTAAGCCTTTCACCCATTCTACAGGGCCCCCTATCTAACTGGTCTTAGTTCAGTACTCTATTAATCCCGGAAACCCATCACTACCTAGCTTAATCAAGTCCCATTCTACCAGACCATTCAATACCCTAACCCTCCCTGACAGTGCACCCTTAGGAAACACACCCTACCCACTGACGGAAATGACAGATTGAGCTAGAAAGCACCCAGCGCATCCAGAGAAGGAAAAAACCAAGATCACTGCGCCTGCACAACACAGCATAGAGGACCAACTACCCGACTACGCCTCCACCTTAAACTGTAAAATGGCCCGACCCAGAAAAGGACGCAGAGAAAGAAGATCGTGCAACAAGAGAAGCGAACACACAACACAACAGAACCCAGAAGAAGCAGCCCCATTGGAAGGAAACCCGCCCAACGCAACCATAACCGGAACAAAATATGTAAGAGTAAAATCCTTATACCTCACACATTACCTTGCGACAACCGCGGAACACCGACGCCTCAATACGGAAACCTCGAGACATGCAAAGAATTTCCCGAAACACCCGGAAAAAAGATGGGAGCAATCAACAAGAGAGTGGGAGGGCTCCAACCCCATCACCCCTTACATCACAAGAGCAGAGGGGCACCATTGATTTCCACAACATCCCACACAATACGCGAAGCCCCGGCAACCAACAATGCTACCTCCGACCCAACAATCGGACTCAACGAAGAAGCCATCGCTGATCTTCATCCGAGCAGCATCACAGCTGAAACACGACTGATCAACCCTGTTATCAACCTATTGGACTGCTTCAATGAAGAAGCAGCCGTCGCCGTTCTTCATCCTACCAACACCAATGCGGAAACACCACGACCAGACAACTACAAACCTGAACAACGAATAACCACAAAACAAAATCACACCCCGAGAATCCACTGTAACTTAATAAACGTAAGGTCAATGTCCAAACATTCAACGGAAATATACGAACTCCTATCAGAAGGAGGCATAGACATCCTATTTGTAACCGAAACATGGCTAGATGACAACTACAAGATCACCCTCCACAACTCGCTGCCTGAAGACTTCAAATGCATCCAAGCAAACAGGAAATCCAAAAGAGGGGGGGACTAGCGATCATCCACAAGGAATAACTGGCCATCAAATTGTAAGATCCACTAAACATCGATAAATGCAAATCCTTAATACTACGGCTATCAGTAAACCCCAAAACTAACCTGAAATTCATACTGATATACAGACCACCAACCTACGATGCAACCTTCATAGACGCATGCACGGAAGCAATCACCATCCTAGCCATCAAGTACAATAATCTGATCATCCCCGGAGACTTCAACATCTGGTTCAACGAAGAAACCACAACCACACAAAAATCCTTAACCGCCCAACTAGCAGCCATGAACCTACAACAACTAGTGAAAGGAGATACACACTCAGCAGGGCACACACTTGACGTAATCTTCGCCAACAAGAATCTCATCACTACGGCACCCCCAATTCAAATACTCTGGAGCGACCAACTCATCATTCCATTCATAATCACAACGGCCGTGCCAACAAAAAAGCAACAAGAAAAACCACTGATCAGGATGAAAAGAAACTGGAGAACCATAAAAAACTCCAACCTAAACAAGCTCTTAGAACTCAGCAAACCACAAGCATCAACCATGGAAGAAGCAGACCTAGACAAAAAAAGTTGCCCGGCTCCACACCTGGATCGCAACAACTCTAGACAACACCACCAAAGAAAAGCCCTTCACCCCATCACGTAGGAAAACAACAGCAAAATGGTTCACCCCACTACTCAACACCATGAAAAGAGAAAACCGAAAACTAGAATCTGAATGGAGGACCAACAACACCACTGCAAACAAATTGAAATTCCTGCAACAGATCCGCTCATATAAAAAGGAAATACAAAATGCGAAGAGGAAACATTACAACAACCAAATCTTCAGAGCACCAAACGCACAAAAAGAACTCTTCAAAATCAAATTAAATAAAAAACCCACCGGGTTGCAACAACACAGCAATTCCATCGATGAAACTTTGCGATGATCTAGGAGACCACTTCAAAAACAAAATAACCTCCATCCAACACACCATACAAAACAGACCAAGCAATCACAGCTGAAACCCCAGCGACACCGACGAGGAACACCCATCCAAGCTACGAAGCTTCCCAGAAATATCAGTTGAGGCTTTCGTCAAACTGGTAAACCAAAGCAACAAATCAGGCTCTCCTGAAGACCCTAGCGTCACGGACATATACAAAACAATCATCAAACAAGGAACCCCTATGGAATATCACAGGCCTTCAAATCAGCGTACATCAAGCCGGTATTCAAAGACAACAGAAAATGTAGAGGACTTATCCAACTACAGAACCATCTCCAATATACCCTACATAGCCAAATTGCTAGAAATGTTAGTCTACAAAATAACCCAAGAATTCATAGAAGAGCACTGCCTACTAGATCAGGCTCAAGTTGGCTGCAGACCAATGAGAGGAACAGAATCAGCTCTCCTCTCAATATGGGACGACCTAAAAACGAATGCAGACTCGGAAAACAGCACCGCCCTGATTCTAATTGATCTGTCCGCAGCTTTCGACACGGTCAACCACGACATCCTCAAAGAGATTAGAAGGACTAGGGATAACAGACACCGCCCTACTATGGATAAAATCCTTCCTAACAACCAGAACCGAAACTGTATGGATGAAACCTTTTAAATCCAAACCTAGAGACTCCATGTGCGGAGTACCACAAGGATCATCCTTCTTGCCGCTTCTATTCAACATCTACATGTACCTATTAATCAAACTCCTCAAAAAACACGGCCTCACATGCTACAACTACGCTGACGATACTCGAATAATCTTCAACATACAAGACACCCGAGAAAAGACTACACTAGAGAATAGCCATCGTGAGATATTCAACTGGATGAACCTCAACCACCTCAAAATCAACCCAGGCAAAGCAGAGAGAATGATTGTTTCAAAAAAGGGAGGAGACATCAGCTACATCCCCTGGCCAAGAGAGCTCGGCACCACACCAGAACCATCATCAACTGTAAAAAACCTAGGGGTCCTGATGGATAACAACCTCACTCTAGAGCCACAAGTAAACTCTCTACTCAAGAAATGTTTCTTCCTCCTGCGAGCAGCAAAAAGGATCCTGTCGTTCGCCAAACAAAACACTTACCACCATCGCTCTGATCATGAGTAGACTACGCCAATAGCCTATACCTGGGCATGCCCGAACGACTTCTAAAAAAACTACAACGCATATAAAATGCAGCAGCCAGACTCCTCCTCAAGGTACCAAGAAGAGAACACATCACACCTGTGCTAAAAATACTACACTGGCTACCATTAAACAGAGAATAAAGTGCATCCATGTGCATCATGCACAGAGAAATACACAGCCAAGGTGCAGAATTCCTAAGCGACAAATTACGCCTACATCAACCGACAAGAAAAGTGAGAACAAGCACCGACATCCGCCTGGAACCAAAACCCTATAATAGAAGAAAACTCGGAGCATCCTCTTTCTCTCACCAGGCACCAATGACCTACCTAAGAATATACGGATCACAACAAACCACCTAGCATTCAGGAAACTCCTCAAATCATGGCTCTTCACAGCATAACCACACCAGCGACGCACTAGAATCCCAACCCCATTAAAACAACAATGAAATAACATCAACTTCGGCCACTCTCAAATGGAGAAACACTGAACCCAAAGAACCGACCACTCGACAGACCATAAGATATCATGGGAAATAGCCACAAAACGAGGCCTCCAGAGACTGATCACATACTCAGACCCAGACGAAAGCCCTAAATGACTCCCCCACTCCGCCCGGACGGACCATATCAAAACCGGCAGATGCATTTAGACAGAAAGTTTGAGAGGCGTCAGCCACACCAGCCCAGCACCCAAGGAGGAGAATAGACACCCAACCCACATTAATCAATGCATCAGCATTACAACACCTACAGAGCTGGCTAGAATAGAATGGGGAGGAGCAATCATAACACTCCCAAAGCGCGTTAGAACAGCACAGGGAGCACCCCACACAACCAAAACCCTGCCAGGCGTAGCCCATTTGCCCACCCCAATGAAATTGGGAGGATTGGCGAGTGCCACACTCGGACAGATTTCTGAACTTCTGTGAACCTTCATACAACCGACTAACAAAAAACTCTGTATTTCTGCAGACTTCACTCAAAATCTCTCACAAACATCTCTCGCACAACAACCCGCATGCACTTCACAACACTGCAACAACACATAAGCAACACCAACAGCACACGAGGACTGACACCGATCCAATACTCGCACCGAAGCTCAGCACCCATTGCATACCGAGTTGAAGATGCCAACTGAACACCACTCCTCAATATCCTACTCCCGCTTCACCTACTAACCCATCCCACCTTCTCATTTGCAGATCCACCAGAGCGCCTGGGGACCAACTCCGTTGGTGACGGTGCGCGGTACAAATACCTTTAACATTTAACAATGTAAAAGATGATGCCTATGGAGTTTGTCAGACTCCACAACCAAAAGAAAGTGTACAAAGTCACATTAAAATACATGAGAAAGTGGGAAAAAAAGGGTCTCACTCTCTCTAGGTTAAAAAGAATCAAGTCCTCAAAATCCAGTAAAGTTGTGGGGATCTCCAAGGTGGAGGGAATTAGTACATTTTTGAGAATTCTCACTAACAATTCCTTCCCACCCGCGTCCCACCCATCTCCCGACCTGCCCACCACCCCCTGATTGGCTGCTCTGGTGCCTTTAACTACCCACTCCAGGGCAGCCCTCTGCCCGTCAAAGGTCTGTTCCAACAGAGGCGGCTCCATAACGTGTCTGCAGGCGTCAGCAGGGGAAGCCAGCGGCCAGCCGTCAACCAGCTTCTACTAGGACCAGTATGGTAGGAGTGACCCTAGAAGACCATCCACTGTCAAACTTACTTACAGATGTACATTAATACTGTGAATATGTCCACCTTCTCCATCCAACCAACACAGTGTTCGGGAGAAATCTCAAAAATGTGCTAATTACCCTCCACCTTAGAGACCCCAAGCAACTTTGCTTGATTTTGAGGACTTCATTTTTTTAACCCGGAGAGAGTGAATTTCTCATGTATTTTATGGTGATTTTATACCCTGTTTCTTTTTGGTTATGGAGTCTAACCAACTCCATAGGCATCATCGTTTACAATTGTGTCACAAACCACCTTCAGTGCAGTGCCACAGGGAAGTCTTCCTGATTTCCCAAGGTTTAAATACCTTCTCTGGGATCAACTACTGTTTCCCAGGGCAGTAAAGTGAAAATGGCTTTACTTAGCATTGTACTTGCTAGACCAAGTACACCCCATCTTACAATAGAGTGCTGGAGGGGTTACTTCGTATTCCTTGTGTCCAAACCAGGTTTGAGCTCTTAGTTCATTTCGCCTTTGGCAGGGTTTCTGAAAGAAACCTGCCTCTGGCGCCCGAGCGTCTGGGGTAGGCAGGAAGTAAGAGAGGTGCCCGAAACTCCCTGTGCTTAGTCTCCTAGGAGACCCAAATGCACTCTGTGGTGAGGCTGGCTGTCCGGCAAGGACAGCCACCCTGCTGGGTGAGTGACAGCTAGGCTGGCATGAATGGGAGAGAACTGAATATAAGGCAAGTCTTTGGCTTGGAAGGCACAGTCGACCACTGGACGAAGGACCGTAGAAGAGCTTGAAGAGGACACCTGCTGCAACTCCTGGACCGTTGGGTTTGCCTGATGAAGCCCTGCTGTAGTGGCTACTTGCCAAGTTCGCCTCGACAGCGAAGCCCCTGCATGGACTTCTCCTCCCTTTGGAGTTGATTGGTCCCACCAACTCAAAGTAAGCCACATGGACACCCATCTCGGAGCTGGTTGAATTTCCTCAGAGTTGCTGCAGGAAACGTATAGCCAGGGAGAGGCACACCAGATTGTGTGCTTTACTTTTAAGCTGGCCTAAAGCTTTTGGAAGATCCTGCGGACACCCACGAAGCAGGACTGACCCAGCCCAAGCCCCCTTAGCAGAGTGCGCGACCCCAGAAGTGGGTGCAGTCCACCTTGACAGCCAGGAACCGTGCTTATTGCTATTTGTTGTACCGCAAGGAACTGAAATGCTTAACAGCCACTGAAAATAAAGTATGCCGGTTGCCAGTTTTGACGGTGCAAGTACAGTGCAGGAGTACCCCGACGTCCTCCCTCTTGTTCCCACGACGGAGTCCCAGAAACAGTGAGGTCTGCAGAGCTGGACAGGAACAGAAGTCATCAGCTGCATCTTTTCCTCTTTACCAAGGTACTGTAAAACAAGTCTAAGCGAACATACCTCCTACTGTAGAAGTGCTTGCAACTTCAACAACTCACAAGTCTAATCAGCTTGTGGCCCTACATTTGATTCTTCTTTTCTTCAAAGACTCCTAATAACTTGTGCAAAGACTTTTTCCATTACTTACAAGAAGTGCTTTATCCTATCCAAGACTTTTGCCCATTGACTTTGGCTTGCCTATTGAATTGAATGACTTCTAGTGAACGCTAAAAGTATCTGCACGGCTTAAGAATATTTGTGGTCTCTTGTGTTCTAATAATCTTTGCCTTTTACCAACTTTTGAAGAGTATTCTGAATGCCAACAGTAAGGTATTAATGTCCCCAGCACCCTTGTTACTGAAGTCAACAGTGGGTGTAGGGTGTGTCTGTAGGGCTTCACAAAAGGGCCTTGTCTGATCCAGAAACTCAAAGTGCACAGTACTGAAGTATATTTGTGTGTTACTATTCGATTGCTCCCTTCTGAAGAAGGCTTTATAACTGACTGATAAATTATTAATTGATTATCCAAGATACAGGATGCTCAAATCTAGCTGTACCCCATTTCAAATTGCATTGTTGATAGGGAGAATTCTCATAAATGTGCCAATTCCCCTCACCTTAGAGACCCCCAGCAACTTTGCTGGATTTTGAGGACTTTATTTTCTTACCTGTAGAGAGAGTGTGGGCCTTTTTTCCCCACTCATGTATTTTGATGTATGTTTTACTCTTGTGTTATTTGATTATGGGCTTTTAGACAACTCCACAGACATGTTTTCATGTGTGTTACACAGCACCTTCAGTGCAGTGACACAGGGAAGCTTTTTAAGCTGTCCCAAGGTTTAAACACCTTCTCTGGGATAGACTACTGTTTCCCAGAGAATGTAAAGTTAAATTGACTTTACTAGTCTTTAAATTCCTAGACCCAGTATACACAATTTTACAATAGGGTACTGGAGGGGTTACCCAGTATCCCATGTGTCTAGAAACCCATGTTACAGTCAAATGCTACCCTTTCCTATCGAAATGGCTGGTGGCAGTGGTTTTACAACGAACAACCATGATTTTTCCCCACCGCGAACACCGGTAGCTGAAATTCGCGGGAGCCATGTTTTACAAGATGACCCTAAACCCACTTTGTTTAAACAGGTCCGGGTCTTATTTTGCCCTTTCCTTTTGGAAAGGTCCTTCTAGAGTTTGTCTCTACGTGCAAATTCCGGTTTGGTCCCTTTCTTTCTATGCCTATGGCAGGCTTCAGGTCTGAAGACCGCCTCTGGCGCCCGAGTGTCTGCGGTGGGCAGGAAGTGAGGGTGGTGCCCAAAACTCCATGTGTTTAGTCTCGTAGGAGACCCAAATGCACTCTGGCGTGATTGGCTGGCTGAAAGTGCAGGCGTCCCCCGACGTCCTCCCTCTTGTACCCATGACTGAGGCCCGGGAACAGCCGGGAACAGCCGGGAACAGCCGGGAACAGCCGGGAACAGCCGGGAACAGAAGTCTACAGCTGTATCTTTTTCTTCAATATAAGGTACTGTTAAAACCAGACCGAGAGAACTTACCTCTCACTGTGAAAGTTTGTGGAACTTTGGCAACTTGCAGGCCTAGTCAGCTTGCGACCCAACATACAAACCTTTCTTCCGTGAACTACTTCTAAGAACCGTGGCAAAGACTTTTCCGTTTTAAATACCAGAACCGTTTTTACTTTTACAAGACACTAGTCCATTGACTTTGGCCTACCTATCGCATTGAATCAACTCCTCTGGTGAACTCAAACTATATGCACTGTTTTAAAGTATTTGTAATATTCGTTTTATTAACTTATGCCTTTTTGCTCCAACTTCAATGCTATTTTGCTCCTACTTCAAGGGAGCACAACTGCTTAGTATGATTATGTACTAAATTGTGTTTTACCAAGAAACCTTGACTATAAGTGTCCATCTGAATACTTGTCACTGTAGACCTTTGTGTAACACCCTTACAAGCTTCACATTCCCTCTTGAGATAAGCCGGGCTGCTCAGCTCGCTACCAAATACTGTGTGCTACAGACTTACACCAAAGGTTGGTTTTGCTTACACCTGTAGTCCTAGTTGTGTGTAGTGGTTCCAGAGAGTACTGCATACAAACTTTGCCTAACAGTTGATTGTATACCTCTCTCCCACTATACAGGATGCTCAAATCTTGCTGCGCCCTATCTCAAATTGATGATAGTGAGACCGAGATTACTGGCTGATTATTGTGGAGTGATACTGTGATTATGAGCTCGATGACACAGTGATAGTCAGTTACGCCCATTAGGACAATTCTCTGGTTACTAGCTATACCCTTCCTAACACCACGTAGTTGGCTCACTGCAGTGAACCTCGTCCAGGGAGACCCACATTAAGGACAGCCACTTAAACAGCCAAAGATATAACCCTAAAAAACGTCCCCTGCCTTACTCGAGACACCGACTGAACAAGCCAGCAATACCTGCTGACAAGACCAACGACAGACGGAGCCCAAACTCGTAGCAGAAAATTCCCTACACCCAGTACTACACCACAAGACAGCCGGACCAGAGAAAGAAAAAAAACGAATAAAATCAACTCGGCATCTACAAACAAAATAAAGACCAACAAAAACTCTCAAGCTCAAAATGCTGCACAGACAACCTGGACTGAGGGAAAGAAAAAGATCAGAAAGAACAACCTCACCTGAACACCATCCAAAGACAACTGCAGAACACACTCCCACAGACGGGAACGACAACCGAACCCACACAGAGAAGAGAAATCCCTCTACTTAACAGCATACCTCGCAAATAACCGGTCACCAGAACAAACCAACCCAACGCACGCAACAGCAGACAACCAAACAACCACGTAGAAGAATGGACAACACTTAAAATAACAAAAACATAAATCAACGCAATAACACCTTACATCACCAACACAAGAGGAACCTCCACTCAACACCCACACCATTTTGATGAAGATCCTGATGAAAACAAAAACCCAAGACTGAACCTATAAGAACTTTTCAACAACAAAGACGCACCTGTACCAACACCTCAACTAGAGATCGACCCGGGAGGAAACCTTAACACCAATCAGAAGACAACCCTGACAAAGCCCAAACCGAACTACACCTTTAAACTCCACTGCAACCTAATAAACGCAAGACCCATGTCAAAACACTCAGAGATCTATGACCTTCTCTACGACAACAGCATTGACATCCTATTCATCACAGAAACATGGCTGGAAAACAAATGCAAAATTCACACTCCAAAGCTGCCTCCCAACCAATTTCAAATGCCTTCAGGTAAACAGGAAAAATAAAAAGGAGGAGGCCTCACAATAGCATTCAAAGGCCACGTGAAAATAAAAACAGACAAACCTCTCAACATCATCAACTGCGAAACCATGGTCCTACACCCATCAGCAAATCCAAAAACCAACATCACATTCATCATGGTGTACAGACCACCGACATACGATGCAACCTTGGTTGATAACTTCATAGAAGCCATCACCAACATAGCCATCAATCACGAACATCTAATTACACTGGGGGACTTCAACATCTGGTTTGAAGAAAGACACGCCAACTACCAAAACTCACTAATTGGACAGCTTACAACCATGAAACTACAACAGCTGGTCAAAGGGGCAACACACTCGGCAGGACACACCCTTGACGCATTCTTCGCCAAGGAAAAGGTTATCACCACCGATACAAATACTGTAGAGCGACCATCTCATCATCACATTCGTGATCAGACTACCACCTCAAGTCTGCATCCAGCCCCTCAAGCTCACAACCATCACAAAAAGAAACTGGAAAACCATCAAAGCAAGCAACCTATTCAAACAACTGGAGATGACCAAACCCTCAACTACTGAACTAGAGCTGGTTGACCCAGATGGAAAAGCGGAGCTCCTGCACACATGGATTACAGATACAATTGGAAACATTGCCCCGGAAAAACCATCCACCTCTTAAAAAAAAAAGGGCAATGGCAAAATGGTTCACCCTACTACTAAGCACCATGAAAAAGGACAACAAGAAGACGCAACAGGAATGGAGGAAAGTATACAACCCAGACAAGAAAATACTGTTCCAGAAACAAATCCGCGCATACAAGAAGGAAATACAAAGAGAAGGCATTATGACAGAATCGCCAATGCCACCAACACAGAAAAAGAAATGTTCAACATCATTAAAGAAATGAGAAACCCACCTGGCTGCGACAACACTCCAACCCCCCTCAGAGAAACTTTGCAACGACTTGGCAGACCACATCAATAACAAACAACGACATCCGACAAATCATACAAAACAGACCAACCAACCATACCATTCAACCAACCGGACCTAACACCGAGCCACAGCACAAACACCAAAACTTTCCTGAAATATCAGCAGTCATTCGTCTTGCTGGTAAAACACAGCAAAAAAGCAAGATCTCCAATGGGTCCCGACATCTACAAATCAATCCTTGCACAAGGAACGCCATCAGAATACTACAATACTACAGAAACCTCCTAAATCTCCCACTAGCAACAGGAACTGTACCAAGATCCTTCAAATCAGCATATATCAAACCGCTTTTAAAAAACACAAGTGGTGACGTAGAAGACCTCTCCAACTACAGACCGATTTCAAACATTCCCAACCCAGCAAAACTCCTTGAAACTTACGTATACAAATTAACCCACCACCTGCTAGACAAAGCACAATTCAGTTTCAGACCCGCAGAGGAACAGAAACGGCACTACTGTCCATCTGGGACGACCTAAAAACAAACGCAGACTCCAACACAACCTCAGCTCCGATTCTACTCCACCTCTTCGCAGCCTTTGACACAGTTAGCCATGTTAGGCAAAGTTTGTATGCAGTACCCTCTGGGACCACAACACAACTAGGACTACAGGTGTAAGCAAAACCAACCTTTGGTATAAGTCTGTACCACACAGTAAACACGGTTCCGTTATTTAAATAGAAAAGTCTTTGCCACGGTTCTCGGAAGTAGTTCACATGTCGGGTCACAAGCTGACTAGGCCTGCAAGTTGCCAAAGTTCCACGAACTTTCGCACTGAGAGGTAAGTTCTCTCGGTCGGGTTTTCACAGTACCTTATATTGAAGAAAAAGATGCAGCTGAAGACTTCTGTTCCTGCAGATCTTGCTGTTAAATGAGCCTCAGTAGTGGGGACAAGAGGGAGGACGTCGGGGGACTCCAGCACTGGTCACAAATTTGGCAAACATGTGAATTCTACCATTCTGGTAGCCGTCTTCAAGCGCTCAAGCTGGAGTCCGCCTCACTGGTTATTTGGTTTCCTGCAGCACTCTGAGGAAAATACAACCAGCTCCGAGAATGGTGTCCAGGTGGTTAACGAGTTGATTGGTCCAACTAACTCAAAGGAAGAAGTCGTCCTTGAAGGGCTTCTCTGTCGAGATGAACTTGGCGATTTGGACCTGCAGGGCTCCACGGGGCACACCAACGGTCCAGTAGTTGCAGCAGCTGTCCTCTTCCAGCTCGTCTTCGGCTCTTTCGTTCCAGTGGTCGACTCTGCCTTCCAAGCCAAGAGACTCGCCTTTTAACAGTTTTCTCCCATTCATTCCAGCCCAGCTGCCACTCACCAGCAGGGTGGCCATCCTTGCCAGACAGTCAGCCAGCCAATCATGCCAGAGTGCATTTGGGTCTCCTAGGAGACTAAGCACAGAGTTTCAGGCACCTCCCTCACTTCCTGCCCGCCCCAGACACTCAGGCGCCGGAGGTGGTCTTCAGTCCTGAAGCCTGCCAAAGGCATAGAAACAAAGGGACCAAACCTGGTTTGGTGCGAAGTGACGAACTCTAGAAGGACCTTTCCAAAAAGAAATGGCAAAAAAAGAAGACGGGACCTGTTTAAACAAAGTGGGCTGAGGCACCATCTTGAAAAATATAGCTCCTGCGATTTAACGCTACTGGTGTTCGCGGTCAGGGGGATGGGGGGAAATCATGGTAGTTCCTTATAAAACCACTGCCAGCAGCCATTTCGATAGAAAAGGCTAGCATTGGACTGCTGCGTGAGTTTCTAGACACATGGGATACCAGGAAACACCTCCAGCACTCTATTGTAAGATAGTGTGTACTGGGTCTAGGAATTTAAAAAGACTTGTAAAGTCAATTTAACTTTACATTCTCTGGGAAACAGTAGTTTATCCTAGAGAAGGTATTTAACCTTGGGACAGCCGGAAAAGGTTTCCCTGCGTCACTGCACTGAGGGTGCTGTGTGAGACAAAAAAAGATGACGCCTTATGGAGTGGTCTAAAACTCCATAATCAAAAGGAACAAACACCGAAAACAAACAATTAAAAGTACAAAGTCCCAAAGGTCAGCAAAAGAGCTGGGGGGGGGGGGGGTCTCAAAGGTAGAGAGGAATTAAAACATTCATGAGAATTCTTCCTAACAAGCCATGACAACCTAACCAAAAAGACTAGAAGACACGAGCATAACTGACATGGCACTAGTCTGGATTAAATCATTCCTAGCAGACAGAACAGAAACCATATGGATTAAACCCTTCAAAATCGACCCCACGAGTTAACGACTGGAGTACCACAAGGGTACTCACTATCACCTCTGTACTATGTCAATATCTACCAGACTCCAGTAATCAATCTTCAAAAAATACAAAATTACATGCTACAACTACACAGACGAGACTATAATCTACAAAATCGAAGACACTCAAGCCGATCACTCAACCCTAATCGAGTGTCTAAATGAAGTTTTTAACTTGATGAACGACAACTTGAAAATCAACCCAGGAAAAACAGAATTCATGATTATATCCAAAAACCAAGGGAACAACACCCATGAGGACAACAGCACGGCCAACGGAAATGGGAACCACACCAACACCATCTAAGGTAGTAAGAAATCTTGGAGTCCTGATGGACAACACCCTAACTTAGGAACCACAAATCAATGCAATAATCAAGAAATGCTTCTTCCTCCTTCACACAACAAGAAGAATCTTACCTATCCTCTCCATCACCAACAAAACTATCACAATCGTTGCCCTCATCATGCCAAGAATCGACTAAGCAGACAGCCTCTATTTAGGGATGCCAGAATACCTCCTGAAGAAACTACAAAACATCCAAAATACAGCAGCCAGACTCCTCCTCAAACTATCCAGAAGAGACCACATCACTTGAGCACTTTATCCTGGAGAGAGAGACCCTCTCCCCCCCCCCACTCTCTAATGTATTTTTATGTGATTCTTGAACACCGTTTCTTTTGGTTATAGAGTCAGACAAACTCCATAGGCATCATCGTTTACATTGTGTCACACAGCACCCTCAGTGCAGTGACACAGGGATGTCTTTTAGGCTTCTCAAATGTTTAGATACCTTCTCTGGAACAAATTACTATTTCCCAGAGAATGTAAAGTGAAATTGACTACTAGCCTTTCCAAATTCCTAGACTCAGCACACATCTTACAATGGAGTGCTGGAGGGGTTACATGGTATACCCGGTGTCTAAATACTCATGTAGCAGTCAAATGCTACCCTTTCCTATTGAAAAGGCTGATGGCAGTGGTTTTACAACAAATTACCATACTTTTTCCCGACCGCTAACAGTAGCTAAAAATCGCGGGAGCCATGTTTTTCAAGATGGTGCCTTAAGCCACTTTATTTAAACAGGCCCTGTCTTCTTTTCTCGCCGTTTCTTTTTGGAAAGGTCCTTCTAGTGTTTGTCTCTGCGCGCCAAACCAGGTTTGGTCCCTTTGTTTGTGTGCCTTTGGCAGGCTTCAGGACTGAAGACCACCTCTGGAGCCCGAGTGTCTGGGGTGGGGGAGAAGTGAGGGAGGTGCCCCAAACTCCCTGTGCCTAGTCTCCTAGGAGACCCAAATGCACTCTGGTGTGATTGGCTGGCTGGCTGCTGGCTGGGTGAGTGGGAGCTAGGCTGGAATGAATGGGAGAAAACTGTTTAAAAGGCGAGTCTCTTGGACTGGAAAGCAGAGTCGACCACTGGAACGAAAGAACCGAAGACGAGCTTGAAGAGGACGGCTGCTGCAATTCCTGGACCATTCGTTTGCCCGGTGAAGCCCTGCTGCAGGTCCGAATTGCCAAGTTTCTTTCGACAGAGAAGCCCCTTCAAGGACAACTTGTTCCTTTGAGTTGGTGAGACCAATCAACTCGTAAGCCACCTGGATACCATTCTCAAGGCTAGTTAGGATTAACCAGGGAGAGGGACACCAGCTTGTGTGGCTGAATCTACAGATACCGGAACTGAAGTGACTCCATCTTGTTTGCTTTTTCGACGATCCCGTGCAGTGCAGGAGTCCCCCGACGTCCTCCCTCTTGTCCACGCGACTGAGGCTCAGGAACAGCGAGACCTGCAGGAGCAGCCAGGAACCAACGACTTCAGCTGCGTTTGTTTCTTCATACTAAGGTATGTCAAGTGGCACAGCGAGTAGAGCGCCCGCTTTGACACCCGTGCAGAGCCTGTTAACGCAGGTTCGAATCCCGGCGGGGCCAAACTCAGCCTTTCATCCTTCCGAGGTCGATAAATGAGCACCACACACCGTGGGTAATAATAAGCAGCGCTCAGATACCTGAGGGTTTGTAGCGCTATATAAAAGCCTAATTATTATTATTATTTATTATTATTATTGTGCTAACCCGATTGAGAGAACGACGCTCTCGCGGTGAAAGTTTGTGAAACTTTCCCAACTTGCTGGCCTAATCAGCTTGTGACCCCACAAATGATTCTTTTTCGCCTAAACTACTTCTGAGAACTTTCACAAAGAATCCATTTAATTCCAGAACTGCCCTATCCTATCCAGAACACTAGCCCATTGACTTTGGCCTGGCCTGTTGACTTGAATTGAACTCTTCTGGTGAACTGAAACTATTTGCAATAATAAGTATATGTGATCTATTCTTACCTTGTCCTTTTTGGCTCACTTCTAAGTAACTGTACTGCCATTTGGCTCCTATTTCAGGGGAGCTCAAACTGTCTCAAAATCTTAGAGTTTTGTATTGAAGTGTATTGGTATATAATGTTAAGTTGTCTTCTGCTAGTGAAATGTTTTCTAAATGATTGCGTAATAAATCAGGGTTTTACCAAGAAACCTTGAGTATAAGTGTTTACTTGAACCACTGTGATTGAAAGTGCTCGGTGTATCTACTTGTTCTGCTCACATTCACTCTTGAGATAAGCCTGGCTGCTCAGCTTGCTACCAAAAACTGTGTGGTACAGATTTATACCAAATGTTGGTTTGGCTAACACCTGTAGTCCCAATTGTGTGTATTGGTCCCAGAGGTCTTTTACACTGCAAAAGGAAGGCATTCAGCTGGAATGAATTTTTCAGGTCACGGGTACTGTGGGGCTTGGAGTACATCTACCTTTTCCCAATTGTGGTGCTTTCTAGAATGGAGTGTGCTATTTTACCCCCTTTGGAGTGGACCTCAACTCACTTGCACTGGGCTCCCACAGTGTGTGCTTCTTCAAGGTGGCTCCTGTATGGGAGCGAGGGGTCCTCAGGCCCCCTTGCGTCGTACGCTCCTCAGTACAAAGCTTGGACCATGTGCCTCCGGTAGTGGGATTGCCCCTTGCCCTTATGTAAAGTTAACCACGGTTGACTGCTGCATAGATGGGACTACTGAGCAGGACACGGGGCATCCATCCTTTGTGCCCCCTTTCGACTCCATCTTGGGTAAACAGGCCTCACTGCGATAGTACAGCAATGCTCAGCTCCCCTTCCACCGCAGCAGCCAAGGACAGAGACACACACACACGCAGGCAGCTGGCTGGCCGCCACCTTTGCACTCCCCCTGCGAAGGAAAGCTCTGCGCTCCCATTCTCACGCCGAAGCAAGTTGGAACAACCAATATGATACAGTTTTCTTCCTCTGAGATCACTGTTAGCATGTGAACCAAGATGAACTAAGCACTTTCTGCTCGTTCGTCCCCACATAAACGTGCAAGCCACCCACCCCCATTAAGAACAATTTAAAGCCATCTTGACCCTGCGCTCCCTGTAAGTTATTTCTTTCAAGTACCAGACCCTCGCCTGTGCTGCGAAACCCACCCAACACACCCACTACTAACCTTAAGCATTTTACTACTATATATGTTTTTACTTGTACTAATGACTTCAAAACCTAGGAAAGATGTGAAACACAGCCTGATTCTTTTACATGCACAATAAGGGCCAAGGTCTTCAATTACAAGCCACAAATGATCCAATTGTACTGACAATCATTGTGTGTCTTATGTAGAAATGTGAAAAGTAGCATAAAATGTTTTAGATAATTTGTTATTTAATGTGTAACATATTAGCTTAGGTAGTGACCACAGTGACCGGACCCTGACCTGCGTGGAGCACAAGATATTTGACATCCGTCATCTCGTCAGCCACTCAGCCAACCAGAAGGAAGAGATGCCACCCACACCCACAGCACCACACCGCCTGGCCAATCGGGTCCATTTAGCATTTTTTGTTAGAGTTACTTCAATTGACATATATACAAGGTTGATGTAATGTTGAAAGAGAGGGTTTTTTGGGTTATTTCCTAGCTGGAGAAATAAACCATCCTTTGAACTCTTGCAGCCGGGTCTCAGTGCCTCTTTCCCCGACAAGGGGTTGTGTCGGCTATTTTATTTTCTCTCACACGTAGTAAGCTGGGGAAAGGCACCTACACTCCAGTTTCAGTGATGCTCTATTCGCACTACTGACTTTTCTAAAACCTTTTCTAAGATGAGAGCATAAGACCATTGAACTAGCCCATTGACTTTGGCTGTTCTGGCTCCCTAAATACCCCCCCTTCTGAACCTGTTGGCCTTGGCAGTGCTTGTTGCCTTACAAGTTTTAATATTTGAAAACAATTATTGCCCGGATAAAAGACTGCTTACATCCCTTTGGGAGAATCTAACTTTTTATAAGTACAAAGTATGTTCTGATCCAACTATAACTTTTCCCTCCTCACAACTCAATAATGCAATGGTGATCACGAATAAGTGTTATTACTAGTCCTAACTTAAAAAATGGAAGTGCCGAATGAAATATTAGATCCCATGCTGGCCCTTCACACGGACACCAAGCTACGAGTTCTATTAAACCACCAAGGTCTTCTGTCAAAGGAAATTCCATCTTAGCGCGCGGTAAAACACTTTGTCACTTTCTTAGGCGACTTTAAAGACACAGAGCACATGATTCAGGCATTACTGCCTAAAGTAGGCAACACCAACGTGTCACGCATATTATACGCTAATGATCTGATCTTGTTAGACCAGACCCAAATCGGGCTTCAGCTGCAACTTGCCAACCTTTCACATTACATGGGCACAAACAACTTGGAGATTAAGGTCATGATCTTGGAAAAGCATCAATCGAACAACAAACGTAATCGAAGATGGCATTTGGACAACGTTAATATCGAAGTGGTTGCCCATTTCAAGTATCGGGGAGTGACAATTGATGGTTACGCTCAAGAGCTAAAAATGCAACAAATTGTGGGAAAAAACAAGGAACCTAGCAGAGCAAATGAGAGCAATTGACAAACGATATGGCAAATTCTCACTAGTACCAGTCATTCAATTTTACAAAGGCAAAGTACCCCGACTTATGGAATGGGAGCAACACTTAACATGCCTGCAACAATTTGGCCCAAACTTGAAGGGTTCGTATGGAGATCAGTCCTTGGCCTGCCCAACTCGAACTCAATAGCGACTATCAAGCGTGATCTTGGTTTACTGTCCCCGATATCAACGGTAGAGCAGAGTGCTATGTAATTATTTAGGAGAACTCTTCTCTCTGATACACTCCCGATATATAAGATCATCGCTACAGAGATATCAAGTGGGCACTCAAATACTCTAAACGCCTGGGCTAAGATCCAAAAAACAAAGCTGAACGAGCTGGCCTGCACCGAGGATGATCTAATAACGAACCCACTGAGAGTCAAGTTTAAAATGGAGTGTCAGGACTGGTTTGTTATATCTGATGAAACACAGGCAAAAAAACGAGTAACACACCTGCCTCCCAACTTTAACAAGCTCAAAACCCTGCTGGCCTATTGCATCAAATTCCCAGATAAACACCTAAGGAACAAGTTACTTACCTGTAACTGTTGTTCTCCAGCATGGGTCTGGCATGGATTCACATGCTCATGAATATTCCCCGTCAGGCCGGGAATCCTCAGTAAAGAGAAAATCCGTATCAGTTTCATTTCTGATCTGTCTTTCTTAGTAGTAACCAATCAATGATCTCTGGATCATACTGCCCCCAGCCAATGACTGCCCTCTACCTAAGCCCCACCCCTGGCAGCCATCTTCCGATTTGGTAGCACGTAAAGTGGCAGTATGACCAAGTGAAGAGCCGCAGAAGGGAAGGAGGGAGGGTTCGCATGTGAATCCATGCCAGACCCATGCTGGAGAACAACAGTTACAGGTAAGTAACTTGTTCCTTCTCCAGCATGGGGTCTGGCATGGATTCACATGCTCATGAATATAAGAATACATAGCAGTATACACATGCACAACCACGGGAGGTGGCAACAGGCTCAACATTAAGCAATACAACAACTCAACATTAAGCATCTCTTACCTCCTCACCAGGCTCACCTTAAGCGAACAGGTTGCGCAGCACTGCTTGGCCGGCCCTGGACTCCTCCCTGGAGTCCTGATCGATGCACTAGAATCTTGTGAAGGTGTGGTCGACCTCCACGTAGCAGCCCTGCAGATGTCCAGCAGGGGCACACCAGACAGGAACATCGTGGTAGCAGCGATCGCTCTGGTCAATGGGCTCTCGGACGGCCGTGCAGCGGTCGGTTTGCCAACCGGTGACGGTGCATGATGCAGCCGGAGGGCCATCTGGAAATAGAAGCCTTCGAGAGAGCCTTTCCCTCATTCACAGGTCCAAAGTTCACAAATAGCTGTGATGTCTTCCGAAAACTCTTCGTGCGGTCAACGTAGAACTTCAGCGCTCTAGCCACATCCAGCGAGAGCAAAGTCCTCTCGGCCGGAGACGAAGGCGACGGGAACAAAACTGGCAACACCAAGGGCTCGTTGAGGTGGAAGTCCAACGGCACCTTGGGCATAAAGGAGGGGTGCGACCTCAGCACCACCCTCGTGTCGTGAAAAGTCAAGTATGGAGGCTTGCAAGATAGGGCCTGGAGGTGATGGCCACAAGAAAAGCTGTCTTCCACGACAGGAACTTCAATGGCGCCGAATGCATAGGCATGAATAGGGCATCCATGAGCCTGGTCAGCACCACGTTGAGCTCCCACGTCGGGGCAAGGGCCCGCACCGGCGGGAACGATCAGAATAGTCCCTTCATAAATTCCTTCACCAGGCGATGAGACCACAAGGACGCCCATCCTGTAGCTCTGGTGTATCGGGAAATGGCAGCCAGATGTATCTTGATGGAGGCGTGAGCGAGTCCAGCTTTGGCCAGCGACAGTAGGTACAGCAATACGTGAGGGGCCGTAATCCGCAGAGGGTTAATCTTCTGTGCACGGCACCAGACAGAGAACCTCTTCCACTTATGTCCATAGCATTTGAGAGTTGAGGACGCCCTGGCTTTTGCAAGCACCTCTCTGTAGTCAGCCAGGATATAGTATCCTCCAAACTCAGTGCTGCAGGAGCCAAGCCTGCAAGTTCAGCGACCAGAAGGTCCTGGACCCAGATCGGTCTTGGCCACGCCGGTGCGACAAGGCTCATCCTGGACCTGGAACTCTTGAGCTGGTTGATGAGACGGAGCAGCAACGGCAACGGAGGGAACGCGTACAGGAACAGGCCGTCCCAAGGGAACGAGAAAGCATCGGCCATGCTCCTCGGTTGTGCGAACCTGCTGGCGAACCTCTGGCACTTGGAGTTCATCACCGTCGCGAACAGGTCGATCTGGGGTTTGCCCCACCGTTGAAAGAGCCGATCCACCTCGTCCTGGCGTAGTTCCCACTCATGGCGCGAGAGCAGCTCCCTGCTGAGTGAGTCGGCGATGGTGTTTTTCATTCCTGCCAGATAGAAGGGAACCAGAAACATCCCCTGGGCGACGGCCCAGTGCCACAGATCCTGGGCCTCCTTGGATAGGGCTGGGGATCTGGTGCCTCCCTGCTTCTGGATGTAGAACATCGTGGTGGTGTTGTCGGTGAAGATCCTCACCACTTTGTCCTTGAGGGACGGAGGAAACGATTTGAGCGCCCAGAACACGACTCGTAGCTCCAGGATGTTTATGTGAAGAGACCTCTCCTCCGGGAGCCAGAGGCCTCTTGCGTGGAGATCTCCGGTGTGGGCCCCCCCCATCCCTCCAAGGAGGCGTCCGTCGTTACCGTCTCCTGATAAGCCGGGGCCTGAAAGTCCATGCCTGCTGCGAGGTTCGTACGGGCACCCCACCATTGAATCGCCCGACGGAACTCCTCGTCGAGCGGGATCCTGTCTTCGAAGCTGCCCGCCGCTTGAATCCAGCAGGCGTCGAGGAACTCTTGTAGCGGACGCATCCGAAGTCTGCAAAGGGGCAAAAGGTAGATGCATGAGGACATCATCCCGAGGAGGGACTTGATGGACCTCACTCTGGCCACATCCGTGGCTAACAGGCGCGGCACCTTGCCCAAAATGGCCTTCGTCCTTTCTTCCGATGGAGATGCCAATCGCTTCACTGTATCGAGCTTCGCTCGGATTTGGGGTAGTTGATGGCGAATCCCAGCTCCGTGAGCTGGCGGACAGTCCTCGCTGTGTGTTCGACGGCGAGTTCTCTTGACCTTGCACGGATTAGCCAGTCTTCCAGGTAGGGGTAGACGTGGATCCCTTGCAGGCACAGCCGTGCCGCCACAGATGCGAGGCACTTGGTGAACAACCTGGGTGCCAACTTTAATCCGAACGGCAGGGCTCTGAATTGGTAGCGACGCCCCTGGACTACGAATCTGAGGAACTTTGTGTCCATTTAGAGGTTCTACGTGATTTCGCCAAAGTATTTTTCAACGTGGGACTTTTCATCACCACGTTTTCATCAACCAAAACTTATTTTTTTAAAAATTTTATTTCTGAGGGGGGAGGGGGTTCCCCCCCCAGACCGCCCACTTAAATATTCATACCCCAACCCCAACAAAAAACCCACCAAAAAATATTTTTTTAAAAACGAGTTTTGGTCGATGAAAATGTTGGCGATGAAATGTCCCACGTTGAAAAATACTTGGACGAAATGCGTGTATACCCTTTTAGAATGGGGATGTGGAAGGGAATAGTTTCTTACCTGTAACTCCATTTCTCCAGCATTGGTATCTTTCATGGATTCACATGCTTAGAATATTTCCCGTCGTCAGACTGGGACCCCTCGGTACACATATATAGCCTTTTCCAATAGGAAAACTTCCAACACTTTTGTGTCCCATCTACGTCCTTTTAGGACCCGCCTACGCATGCTCCGTAGGCCGTCCCCGTATAAGAGGCCCGCCCCCGCGGTTGCTCTTCAGATTTCGGCCCCTCCAAAGTAGGAAGGGTTAAATTTATCAATTAAATACATTACATTCCGGGGAGGTTGGCGGGCGCATGTGAATCCATGAAAGATACCAATGCTGGAGAAATGGAGTTACAGGTAAGAAACTATTCCCTTCTCCAGCATTGGATCTTTCATGGATTCACATGCTTAGAATAGATTGTATAGCAGTAACACTTGAGACGGTGGTGAGAATGTAATGTAATGTACCCTCAACATACTACACAATGCATATGTACAGTAGGAATAAGTTACCTCATATAACCTTACCCACATAAAATAAACTGTCATTAAAAAGGTAGACAACAGATTCTCCACAGCGTGGAGCTTACCTTACTTAAACAGATGGCGCAGGACAGCTCTTCCCATCTGCACCTCGTCCGCATGCTGCCTGGCAAGGCAGTAGTGGCGGGTAAACGTGTGGGGCACTGACCATGCCGCAGCTTGGCATATGTCCGTCAACGGAATTCCTGCCCACAAAGCTGTTGAGGAGGAAATCGATCTTGTAGAATGGGCTCTAGGATGTCCTTGCAGTGGCCTTCCGGCCTTAGAGTGACAAAACACAATCGTCGATGAGACCCATCGAGCCAATCCTTGTTTAGAGATTGCTTTTCCTCTCGTCGACGGACCATACGCGACGAACAGTTGTCTAGTAGACCTGAATTCCTGTGTACGATGTAGGTAAAATTTCAGAGCCCTCTTAACGTCCAGGGTATGAAGAGCTTTTTCTGCTGCCGATGATGGTGTGGCGAAGAAAGTAGGGAGAACAATGGACGAGTGTTTGTGATACACTGTCAGAACTTTTGGGACGAACATAGGATTAGTTGCCAGGACTACTTTGTCCTTCAAGAATCTTAGGTATGGCGGGTCTACGACCAGCGCTTGTGTTCCGAGATTCTTCTAGCTGATGTGATGGCAATCAAGAATGCCAACTTCCACGAAATTAATTTTATGTCGGATGTGGCCATAGGCTCAAAAGGCGGTTTCATTAAGCCTGCCAACACTGTGTTGAGACTCGAAGTCGGAGGGAAACGTTTTTCCGGGGGAAAAGCTCGAAATAAACCCCTCATGAAGTGTTTTACAAGTCTGTCGCTAAATAGAGGAGACCACTGCCTTTTCCTTGTGAACCTCGAGATGGCCGCCAGGTGCACCTTTATCGATGTGAAGGATAATCCCCTCTCCGCTAAGAGGAGCAGGTAAGGTAGAACTTGTTCCGGCGTCACCGACAACGGTTGTAGGCCCTGTTGTCCCCTACACCATTCACAGAACCTCCGCCACTTATAGGAGTAGGATTTGTTTGTAGAAGGGGCTCTAGCTGCTTGCAGAATTTTTTGACAATCCTCCGAAACGTCTAAAGCACCGAACTCCGAAAAGTCAGGAGCCAGGCTGTAAGGTTGAGACTGTCCGGGTCGTGATGCCACACCGTGCCTTTTTCCCGGGATAGTAGGTTCGGGGCTTTGGGAAACCCTATGGGATGTTCCAGCGACAGGTGAAGCAGGTCAGGAGAACCACAGTTGCCTTGGCCAGTATGGTGTCACTAGAATTACCCAGCAATTGTATCTGCGTATCCACTGTATTGTCCTCCGTATGAGGGGGAACGGGGGAAAAGCATAGAGGAACATGTCCGTCCATGGGAAGGAGAATGCCTCCCCCTGGAGCCCTCATGAGGCCATCTGCTTGCAAATTGCTCGCATTTCTTTTTGTCTTTGGTCGCGAAGGCGTCCAGAGGGGGGTGACCCCATTTCTCGAACACTTTCATCAGGTGAACTGTGTCCATTTCCCACTCGTGTATCTGGGCCATGCTTCTGCTGAGGGAGTCTGCTTGGGAGTTCCTCACTCCTGGAAGGTGATGAGCCACGATGGAAATTTCGTGCTTTAATGCCCAATGCCATGTTTTCTGGGCTTCTATGGAAAGAGGTCTTGATCGCGTCACTCCTTGTTTCCTCAGATAAAACATGGCCGTTGTATTGTCGGTCAGTATTCGTACTCGCGAGCCCTTGATGTGTGGTAGGAATGCCTTCAAGGCCCATCGTACTGCTCTGAGCTCTAACACGTTTATGTGTAGGAGTGACTCCGTTGGAGACCAGCGACCTTGCATTTGGAGAGCACCCATGTGAGCTCCCCATCTGGTTAGGGACGCATCCGTGACTATGGTTCGCTGAAACTCCGGCTCCTGTAGGGGTACGCCGTTGTTCAGATTGTGGAAACTCTGCCACCACTGAAGGGTCCGATGCAGCTTGTCGTCGTCGATGGTTATCTTGTCTGACCACGATCCTTGAGCCTGCGTCCATCGGTCCGCGAGGAATTCCTGGACTGGCCTCATGAATAGGCGACAGTTTTCCACCAGATGGATGCAGGATGCCATGGCCCCTAGGACTGAAACGTATTTTCTCACTGAGATCTTGGTGTTTCGCCATAGACGGCATGCTTGTTGATCGAGTCTTGAGGTTCTGTCGAGAGAAGGTTTCACTAGCCCTAACTGGGTCTCGAACTGTGCCCCCAGGAATACCAGCGATCTCGATGGCTGCAGAGAGGACTTTTCGAAGTTTATGGCGAATCCCAGCTGTTGTAGAAGCTGCATGGTGGCTTGTAAACTTGTGTTGGTCGACGCTGGGGAGGATCCCCTTACCAGCCAGTCGTCGAGGTATGGGTATACATGGTGGCCTTGCTTCCTTAGCCAGGCCGCTACTGGAGCCAGGCATTTCGTGAACCTTCTGGGGGAGGTCTTGAGCCCAAAAGGAAGAACCGTGAATTGGTAGTGAGTCCGCCCTATTACAAATCTTAGGAATTTCCTGTGCTTCCGACACATTGGAATATGGAAATACGCGTCCTGTAAATCCAGGGACGCTAGAAAATCCCACTCTTGAACGGCGCGGATCACTTCCTGCAGAGTGAGCATCTTGAATTTTAGGCTCTTTAAAGACTTGTTGAGATCGCGTAAGTCTAAAATGGGACGCCATTTGCCGTTCGGCTTTTTTACGACGAAATATCTTGAGTAGACTCCTTGACCTCTCTGTGATGTTGGAACTAATTCTATCACGCCCTTTGCTAACATGAGTGTTACCTCTTGTTGCAGTATCTTCAGATGGGAATGAGCGGTGAACGCAGGTGGAATTTGCGGAGGGCTGTGTTTGAATTGTAGAGAGTGTCCGTTTCTTATAGTAACCAGCACCCATTGATCCGTCGTTATTCGTTCCCATTCGTCGACATATGCTGAAACTCTTCCCCCCCAGAACGGTGTGTTGTATGTCACTGCTGATCTTTATTTTGCTTGTCTCTCGACGACGACGGATATGATGGTCTTTTCCTGGAAGTTCCGGCGACGGTTTGCCGTTTGGGAGGCACGTCTGTATCCCTGGGAGGGGTAAGCTGATCTGCCAAAGGATCTGTCTCCAGATGCAGAGAATCTTGAATTACCAGAAGCCCCTCTAAAGGGACGGAAAGACTTGTAGTTTCTGCCACTCTGGAGGGCACCCAATGAACGTGCCGTGTCCGAGTCCTCTTTCATTCCCTTTAGGGCTTTGTCCACCTTCTCACCGAAAAGAAGGTCTCCCTCAAAGGGCATATCTAAAACTTTGTATTGTTCTTCTGGCCTGAAGTAGGTACACTTAAGCCATGACTGTCGACGTAATACGACCCCATTATTGACTTGCTTGAAGCCTGACTCAGCGAGGTCCACTGCAATGTTTATTGCGTGATTTGAGGCTTCCTCACCTTCTCGGACGAGTAACATCGCGGTCTTCCTATGCTCTTCCGGAAGATGATCAAGCAACGGAGCTAGCCTGTGCCACATCTCCCTATCGTATCTGGCAACAATCGCCAGAGAGTTTGCGGCCTTTACTGTGGTCGCTCCCACGGATAGCACTTTTTTGCCAAAGACATCTTGGCGTCTCGCTTCGTTCTCAGGAGTCGTCGTGCACTTGTGCTGGGCCTTCGCCTTCCTCGCCGCTGTTGCCGACATCACAGAGTCTGGCGTTGGTTGGGAGGATAAACACTTGGGGGTAGACACTGGAGCCTTAAACTTTTTTTCCAGGCGTCCTTTCACTGCCGGCTCTGAAAACGGGTGACACCTTGTCTGCAACCCCTCCTTCCATACATGGTCTAGTATTGGTATCGAGAACACAGACCTCCTTCTCTTACCCATGTGGTCGAACAAAAAACAGTCCTTTTTCTGTTCTTCCTGGGACAAACCAAATTCTTTGCATGCCTTCTCCATCATAGAATGGAATGACGCAATGTCGTCCGGAGGGGACGGGTGAGCTGGGCTTCTAGGGGTTTCCAACTCCACCTCTGACTCCCAGGTTGGATCCCTGGAGGGGGATGATGAGATATGCGACATGGCTCCCCTGTCAGACTCCGAATCTGGCAGCTCACCTTCCTCTTGTGCCAGTGCTGAGATTGGCGTGCGTAGGTGCGTCGGTTGACGGGACGGGCCCGGCTCGTCGACCGGTGACTGTGGCAGGTTTGCATGAGGTAGTCTCTGGTCCACCGACTGTAACAACGACTGAAGCGTGGACAGAATTTCCAACGACAAAACAGATTGAGGATTGAGAAGAGGGGCAGATATCGGTATAACGGATCCCCTAGTCGACGACTTGTCGGCCACTCGTAGCCCTAGGTCTGCTGGGCCAGCTATTCTCTCATTCTCGTTCTCAGAGGACTGCAACACAGCCTGTTCCTTTAGTAAAGTATCCGGGGGGATCGGATCAAAAACTTCAGGCCTCCAGGCCTCCTGTAGAACCCCCATCGACGAGGCCATCGTCGACGTCGTTGTCGGTGGGACGGTGGATGCCACCTGCGTAAGTGGCAGGGTGGAGGCCGATGACTGGGCAGCTGTCGACGACGGTGACGCCTTTTCCACGCTTGGCCTGCTTTTACTCAACTCTCGACTCGTGGTCGATCTATGATGATCGCCCGAGGAGGATTTCCTTTCCTTTTCATGCTTTTTTGATGAAGATGATTTCTTTGACGAGGAGTCTCTAGTTGAGTGACTTCCAGACGACTCTTTTTCCGTCGGTCGAGATTTCTTCGCCGGTGGTTCCGACGAGGTTGCGCGGCGTTATGTTTTCGCCGATTGCGTGGAGCCTACCTCCGAAGGGGGGTATGCCCCCGCTCCATCATTCAGCCATGCCACCAGTCGTCGACTGCGGTCTTTGAGGGTTTTTTGAGAAAACCCTTTGCATATGTCGCAGTTATCCGCCGAATGATGAGGGTGGAGGCAATATATACAATCCATATGTCCGTCCCCCTCGTAAACTTTTTTCAAGCCGCACGACGCGCATGGGCGGAACAACGCTTTTCCTGACACGGAGGACATTTTCTGTACTCAAATTCCAGTAATGCAACCTTGGACAAAATAGTAAGACAACGCAAGGAGATCCCACTACTTTGGAGACGGTTGAAATCTGAAGGGGAACCGCGGGGGCGGGCCTCTTATATGGGGACGGCCTACGGAGCATGCGTAGGCGGGTCCTAAAAGGACGTAGATAGGACACAAAAGTGTCGGAAGTTTTCCTATTGGAAAAGGCTATGTGTACCGAGGGGTCCCAGTCTGACGACGGGGAATATTCTAAGCATGTGAATCCATGAAAGATCCAATGCTGGAGAAGTAAGCATCCTCCAGGTCCAGTGATGATAGGAAGTCGCCCTTCACCAGCTGTCCCAGCACGTGCTGGAGGGTGACCATCCTGAATTTCTGTGCCTTGATGTACTTGTTCAACCGACGCAGGTCCAGGATGGGGCGCCAACCGCCTGTCTTCTCTCCGACGAGGAAGTATCTTGAGTATACTCCAGAGCCCCGGAGCCTCTTGGGGACGAGCTCGATGGCACCCTTCTTGAGCATCTCCCTTAGCTCCAACAGCAGTTGAGGAACGTGATTCTCCTTCCTGGCCACGGGAGGAAGGAGAGGACACTTCTTTTGAAATTCCAGCGAGTGTCCGCAGGCCAGGGTGTCCAGCACCCAACAGTCGGTGGAGATGCTGACGGCGGCGAGACCCTCCTTGCTTGCTGCGGCCTCCGTAGGCCTCCTGGGACGAGGAGCGGGCCGCCTGGCGGTAAGTAGAAGAGCCGCCGCTGGATCCCTTGGAGGCTCCCTGTTGCCTCCAGAGCTCCGAAAGAGCCGCCGTTGCTGAAGGACTCCTAGGGCTCGGGCTGTTTCCGTGTCTGTCTTGATGGCCTGGAGGGACTCATCCACCGTCTTTCCAAACAGGTTGTTGCCGTCGAACGGCATGTCCAACACTCTGGTCTGGACGTCCTGGTGAAAGTCTGTTGCCTTGAGCCATCCTCGTCATCTGAGGCAAACCCTGTTGCCCAGTTGGCGAAATCCGTTATCAGTAATGTCCGTTGCCACCGTTATGGCGTGATCAGACGCCACCTCTCCTTCCTGCAGAATCTGTAGGGCCTCCGCCCTCTTGTCGTCCGGTAGGAAATCTAGCAGAGGAGCGATCTTGAAGCAAAGCTCCCTGTCGTAACGGGCCACAATCGCTAAGGCATTGGCCGCCTTAATCGTCGTTGCCGCCGAGATGACTCATCGTCCCATGGAGTCCAACTTCTTGCCCTCGCTGTCCAGCGGGGAAGTGGAAGTTGAAGCCGCCGCACCCGCTGCTTTCTTCTTGGCCGCTGCCGAGAAGACAGAATCCGGCGTGGGATGGGCCCTGAGGCACAAGGGGGCGGCATCGGGGACACGGTACTTCTTCTCGTACCTGTCCCTCTTGGCCGGTGTCGTGGAAGGGTTCTTGAGGATAGCCAGCCCCTCGTCCCAGATGTTGTCGAGCAACGGCACCGCGAGGACCGTCTTTCTCTTGGCCTCTCGTCGTTGGTAAAGAAAACCTTCCTTTTTCTGTTCCTCAGGGCAGAGCTGGAAGAGCTTGGATGCCCTGGCTATCATGGCGTGAAAAAATCCAATTTCGTCGGGCTGAGAGGCCCGAGGGGAGGGCGGGGGTATGTGATGACGGGATGTCCGTTGTGTCGTCGTCGTCCGTCCCCGTCGCTGTATCCTCCCGACGGTCCGGCGAGGGGGATGAGTGGTCCACAGGCCTCGCGGGCACGAAGGGCGGAGCGGGGTGGACTCTCCTCCGTTTGCTCGGAGGGATTCCCGACGGGCCTGGTTCTGGATCCTCCGACAGGGTCCGTGGTAACCTCGTCCTTATCTCAGTACATAAGGATTGGATCACCAACAAAATGGCTGCCGAGCTATCCTGGGGCTCGGGTAATGGCTGCGACGGACGGGATGGCTGCGCCACTGGGCCCTCGTCGCTATCTTCGATCACATCAGCGGGAACCTTCCCCTGGGATCGAACCTTCTGAAACCTCTCGTTGAGGCCTTTCACGGTTTCCATCGGATCCTGCTCGGAGGCTGAATCCGAGTCCGTAATGGCCACCGCCCCCCCCCTCTTTTTCCACCGGGGTTTTCACGGGGGTCTTAATGATTGTCTGGAAAGAGGATTCCCTCCGTGGTGGCAGGGAAACTCAGGGCCCCCAGGCCATCTCCACTGTCATAGCCTCTGCCGGCTTCGCCAGGGACGCAGCGACAACCTCGATAGAGACCTTTGCAGGGTGGATCAAGGCCTTCACCACCTTAGGTGAGGTCCTGGGCCTTCGCGGGAGGGTCACCGCCTCGCTCCCCCTCGCTCCCTTCGAGATCGACCGTGGCCTCTCCAGAAGCTTACCCGGGTTCTCGGACTTCCTCTTCCCCGAACCAGAGTGCTGGCTCGTGGTTGATCGTGCCGGGGAAGTCCGCCCTGCCTGGCAGCCGAGGAGCCTGACCTTTCGGCGCTCCCGGTGCACGCGGACTCGCGGTGCTTGGCCTTCTGTTGGGCCCCCGTCGCCGGGGCGCCCTCACAGGACTTAGAAGACCACTCAGACTTTTTCTTTGCCTTCTCACCTGCTGTGCCCTTCTCCAGCCAGGCGGCAAGGTGGGAACGACGATCTTGCTTGGTCCGTTCCGACAGGTTCTTGCAGAACGCACAGTCCTTATCCACATGAGTCTTTTCCTCGTCCTCCTTGAAACATTTTGCAATCCGCATCCTGGGCAGCTCCTGAACAGCTTGGATCCGGGCGTCGAGCTTCCCTTGTCCTGGGCCATGTCCGTTGAGGTAGGCCGCAGATCTTCTGGAATCCTCCAAGAAGCGTAACTCGACGAAAACTTCACCCTTGAGGGGCGTAGAAGAATTCCGAAACGGGTCCCCGTTATCGGAAGTAGAAACGGTGCAGCTTGAGGCTCGATTAACCGAAGAAAAGAGAAAAAAACTCCTGAAAAAGCGTGAAAACGCAGGAAAAGCTCGAGAGCTAAAACACGAGGACTCCCAACACTTGAACATGCGGTAAAAATCTGAGGATGGCTGCCAGGGGAAGGGCTTAGGTAGAGGGCAGTCATTGGCTGGGGGCAGTATGACCCAGAGATCAGTGATTGGTTACTACTAAGAAAGACAGATCAGAAAAGAAACCGATGCTGATTTTTTTTTTTACCGAGGATTCTCGGCCTGACGACGGGGAATATTCATGAGCATTTGAATCCATGCCAGACCCCATGCTGGAGAATGAAGATCTTCATAAAAGCACACTTGAACCTGCTTCCTACTCGTGAGGTTCTCGCCATCAGATTACAGACAAATAATAAGGAGTGCAGACTGTGCGCTCTGTGAAATCAAATTGAAACCTTAAGACACCTTCTTATGTACTGCACTGAACTGAAACAGGAAAGGACTGCATACCTGTCTCCACTTGGGGTAGATCTCTCAATCATCGAAGGAGTATGGTGGAACAGGTTGATGTCCGGAGAAAACATCAAATGGACTATCGCATCAGCAAAATTATTCGATATCATCTTCAAAAAGATTAATTCATCTTTAAATCTGTAGATCTGACTACTCTCAGCCGGCACAAGTTCTCTCGATTAACTGCTGGAAGGTTCTGTGGCTACAGCTCACAATTCACAGTCTACAGTGCATAGCTTAAAAACTTGTCATCTAGCTCACAGTACAATGAACAACTTTCCCCTTGTAAAAATCGTAAAAACCATTATACACAAGTAAAAAAATAATCAAAAAATAAAATAAGTTACTACTGACCTCAAATGGCGTCACTCGATGTCCTGGAATATGTATAACACATGAAGTTATTTACCTGCTTTATTGCTCTTTTTAAAATTGAATCCTAACTTTTGGATTAGTATTACTATTAGTTGCTGCTTTTTAAAGAGTGTCCAATTACCCTTGTATGGGATACATTACTCACCGTAATCGCATTTCTGATGCTTGTATCTGCTTAGATTCACATGCTGTGCATAGGCCGACATCTAGTGGAAGCTGCAGAGTATTACAGTTTGTTTTTCGGAACCTCGGAAAGGGCCGAACTAGGGCGTACCAGTAATACTATCCCTAGTGTGACGTCCACTGTACCCATGATCCCTCACGCGAGTAGGAGTAGTATTTTTACTGACATGAGGCAGATAGATAAGACTACAAGCATCCATGCGCCTTCTCTCAGAGGGGAGCAAGGGCGGGCGCATGTGAATCTAAGCAGATACAAACATCAGAAATCCGATTACGGTGAGAAATGTATCCCTTCTGAGGCTTGTAGAATCTGCTTAGATCACATGCTGTGCATAGATTAACGAGCAGTGTTAGAAGGAGGTGGGATGTGAGAAGGGTCATGAGCGAACAAATGTCTTAGAACCGCTTGTCCCACTCGAGTATCTGTCTTGGAATGAGAGTCAACGCAGTAGTGCCAAGTAAAAGTGTGAATAGAGCTCCATGTAGCTGCTTTGCAAATGGTGTCAAGGGGTACATTTGCAATGAAAGCCAGAATGCCCCAGTGCCTCTATTGGAGTGGGCCATTGGCGTAAAAGGCAGTGTCTTTTCTGAAAGGGAGTAGCACAGCTGGGTACATTTAACTATCCATTTAGAGATGGCACCTTTAGAGACGCGATTTCCTCCTCTGCCTGTATGGGAGGTGGTGTAGGATGACTGCGCCGCCAGGTGTACCTTGAGTGAATTAAATACCAACCCTGCGTCCAGTAAGTGGAGCATGTAGGTGACAATATTGGAAGGAGTGCAATCAACTGGGTTGATTTGTTCATTCTGGCACCAAATAACAAATCTTTTCCACTTATCAACAGTGCCTTGTGTTCGGTGTTCTTGATTCTTTTAAGATATCTGTGGTAAATTGAGATGGCCAAACTCTGACTAAGGAGCCATGCTGCCAAGTTCATCTAGTTGGGTTGAGTATGCACTGTTTGTCCTTCGTGCTGGGAGAGTAGGTTGTACCAGCACGGGAGTCTGAGGGGTTCGCACACCGCCAGTTTGCGCAGGTGTGGGAACCACGGTTGTCTCGCCCACATAGAAGCAATTAGGATGAGTGTCATCGATTCCCTGTGTATCTTGTTGACAACCTTCCTCATCAAAGGGGTTGGTGGAAAAGCGCAAGCAAACATCCCTGACCAGTTCATCCATAGAGCGTTGCCCTTGGAGCCTTGCTGGGAGGAACCTGGATGCGAATCTTGGGCATGGTCTGTTTTCGCTTGTGGCGCTAGGTCTATAGTGGGGAAACCCCACTGAGAGAAGAGGTCTCCTACGACTTCTTTGTGTAGACACCATTCGTGGAGGGGATCTCTGCTCAAAGCATCCACTAGTGAATTGAGATCCCCTGGAACATGTTGAGACGACAGGTAAATGTTCCATCTGAGTGCCCATATCCAAATTTTCTGGGCAAGCTTAGACAGATTTGGCGAACGAGTGACCCCCCCCCCCAAACAACAGTTGTTTGGGGGGGTTTATGTAAAACCTTGCCCCCCCCGTTTGTTTATGTAAAACCTTGCCGTCGTGCTGTCTGTAAGGATCTGCACTTACAGGTTAATTAGGTGGGGTTTGAAACGCCTGAAGCGCTCTGAAGACTGCCAGACATTCTAGCAGGTGGATTTGGTTCTGAGCCACTGTGTGAGACCAGAGACCCTGAGCTGTGTGGTGAAGGAGGTGTGCTCCCCACCCTGACAGGGACGCGTCTGTTGTGACTATGGCCTGTATTTCTGGATCGTAAAAGGGTTTCCCCTTTGAAAGATTCTCTTGTCCACCAGCGAAACAACCACTAGATCGTCACACTGACCACTTGCCTGAGACCAATGCTTCGCCAACCATTCCTGCATGGGACGCATGCGCAGGCGCACGTGGGGAACCAGGTAAATGCATGATGCCATCATGCCTAGTAAACACATCGCTTTGCACTCTTACCTGGCGACCAGACTGATAGAGGAATTTGCAGTAACAGATTCCGAATTCTTTCCTCTGATGGAAAGGCCAAAGCCTCTTTGGTGTCTAGGACAGCTCGTAGGAACTGTTTGGAGTTGCTTGGCACCAGGCTTGATTTTTTCTCGTTTATTGAGAAGCCCAATGGAAAGAGGAGGTCGATTGTTCTTTGAATATTGGACTTGCAAATTACAGGGGTGTCCCCTGTGATGAGCCAATCGTCCAGGTAAGGTTACACTGGGATTGCCTCCCTGCGTAGGTACGCCGCCACCACCGCCAGTACCTTGGTGAAAACCCTTGGAGCCGAGGCTATACCGAAGGGCAGCACTTTGAACTGGTAGTGCTGGCTGTCTACCTTGAAACGCAAGAACCTTCTGTGTGCTGGGAACATGGAAAAATGAAAATAGGCATCTTTCATGTCCAATGTTGCCATGTAATATCCTCTTCTTAGTAGGGGGATTACTTCTGGGAGTATAGCCATGCGAAATATTTGAGGCTTGACATACTTGTTTTTAGGGCGCAAGTCTAATACTTGGCGCATTGTTGGATCTTTTTTTGGCACAAGGAAGTAAGTTGAATAAATACCCTTGTTTACCTGGTTTCCCGGGACGAGTTCCATCGTGTCCTTTGTGATTCTTTGGTGCTCCAAGGAGTATATTTTCTGTCTTGGAGGATGGTTGCGTGGGCGTTCCAATAGTACGATACAGTATCCCGCAGACACTGTGGACAGCACCCATCTGTCCGAAGTGATCCCTTCCAATGCATGGGTGAAGGTGGAAATGCGCTCACTACTGGGGATGCATGGGAAGGGGCCCGGAGAGGCAAATCACCATTTGTTCTGAGGCGTAGCGCCTCTACCTGGGCTGCCTCTCCCCCTACCATGGCCCCTCTTTTGACCTCTGGCGAAACCCTGGGTAGCTTGCTGGTTGCCGCCCCACGGTGTTCCTTGGTTCTGAAAGTAATGGGACCCTCTCTGCGAATTCTGGCCGTTAGATCGACGAACATTATTATTTCCCCGCTGGTTTGTGGGTTTATTAGTTAGTTGGCCAAGGGACTTTAAGGTGTCGTATTCGTCCTTGGCCATTTTAAGCGTTTCCTCCACTGCCTTTCCAAACAGAACGTTTGGTTCCACCGGCATGTCAATGAGGGTGGCTTGGGTCTCGGGTTTAAACCCCAACTGCCTCAGCCAAGCGTTTTTTTTTTTTAATTCTGTGCTCTCTGCAATAAGCCTCCCTGCATTGTCTGCTGCATCGAAGTTAGCCTTGAGAATGCATCCGGACACTGATCTTCCTTCTGACGCAATCTGGGCCAACTGGCTCTTTAGAGGTTCTGGTGGGGAGGCAATGAGGGCAGCTATCTGTTCCCATTGGTGGCAGTTGTAGCTTGCCAGCAGAGTGGTGGTGTTAGCAATTCTTGCTTGGTAAGCAGAAGTGGATGCTACTTTTCTTCCTAGCCCATATATCCTCTTGCTCTCCTTGTCTGGGGGAGCTTCTGAAGATGCTAGAGGTGTTCCCACCCTCTTCCTGGTGGTTGTAACCACTAATGAGTCGGGTTTTAGCTGACCACTTATGCAAAGTGGGTCGGAGGGGGCAGCCCTGAATAATTTATCTACTCGTGGGTTAACTGCCCGGGTAAGATTAGGGGTGAGCAGAGAAGGATTGATTCTGCGTTGAATAGACTTTAGAATCAGGATGGCTTGGGCAATGGATCTTTTATCCCCCAGAATTTGCTCTGCAAAATCCCTTTCTTCTTGGGCCCCCTGAGTGTCTATCTGGAAATGGGCTGCAGCCTTGGTTAAAACTTCGTTTAGCAAGGGCTAATTATCAACAGGTGAATCATTAGAGGGCGCTAGAGGGCCAACCAAGATGGCGCCCCCCCCCCCTCCCCTGTGAGCTCCCGTCGAGCTCCTACATGAATCCCGATTAATCTCAGCACCCCTGATGAATAACGCCCTTGTCATGCAGGCGCAGGGCTAAGGCAGCACAATATTAATGTTCCGCCGAACAAAACTGGGAAAATCAAAGGTGCTTCACACCAGAGAGCTGTAACACTGAGGTCTGACGCGGAGTGGGCCGCACAGCCAAGACCTACGCCGGCCCTCCGTAAGGCGGGCCGCGCAACAACAAACACCTAAAGGCGGGGAGGAGAAGCTGCGGTTCCGGACACCAAAGCCCGCCAGCTGTGAGGGAGGAGAGCCCGGGGGGCGAGACCGATCGCATCAGTGGGCCAAGAACGAGCCCCGCAGCCCGCACGGACGCCGGCTGGAGCCGCGCCTCGCCACACCGAGCCGCACACAGCCGGACAACCAGGCAATGGTGGCAGGGCTGGCCGAGTGGCGGGAGCACCTCAGCGGCCCAGCAGAGAGACCGGCGGGACCCGCGTCGGCAGCAGAACAGACCAGAGGGCGGACCCATGACGGCCTACGTCCCCGCGGCTGCGGGATTGCCCACCGAAAGGTGAGCGGCCCGGGCATTGATAACATATATAAAAGCAGGGGGGAGAGACTTGGGCAGTCGGAGTGAAGCCCCCCCCACCTGGAGGAACATTAAGGCACACCTCCTGCCGCGGTGGGGAATCCTGACCTGCCTGGGGATTGCCTCCCGCAAGTAGCGTCAGCACCATAACACAGAGGTGCATCCCACAGCAGGCCACACATCAAGAGCTGGGGCAGCAATCAGCCCAGATTCTGCTGAGCACTGCGCACCAAGCGTGATCGCACCAGAGGTCCCCTGGTGCTGCACATACTATGGACTCACACTCACGTCAGCCAGGGGTAAAGAAGCAACAGAACCTTACGCCCCATACAAGGCATAACCGATAGACTTACCAAACCCAGGGACTACCAACGTCGCTCACTGGCATACCGTCCCAACTGAGTAGAAGCCGGCAACAAACAGGCAACGCCCCGCGGTGCACACACAGAAGTATAACCAGCACCCCCTCGGCGGGCGGCACAAGACGGATCTGCTCGCCCCAAAGAGTAGCTATCGACACACGCCGGCAGCCCCAGATCCACCCCCGAGCAGCGCAGAATACAACACAAGCTGAGAGGAACATACAAAACAGCACCACTATGGGTAAAACGGACTAGTCCCAAAAGAAGCTTACCTTCGATGTGGGCCCAGCGCCCAAAGCTCCCAGATCAGAAAGTCGCCCAGTATCCCCGATACACCACATGAACACAGAGGAGGAGCACTCTCAACATCCAGACATCCGCAAGATACTAATGGACTTGAAGGCCGGGATAAGCAACCTGAACAACAAGATTGACACGCTGTCATCTAAGGTCGATCTCCTCCAGCATCGTCTGGATAAACACAGCGACAGGCTGGACAGTGTTGAGCAAAGAGTCTCAGACCTCGACGACGGTACATCAGCACTAACCACGAGAGTCTCAAGACTGGAAAGTCAAATGAAAGGAGTCCTGTCCAAGAATGAAGATCTGGAAGGACGCTCCAGACGTAATAACATAAGAGTCGTCGGCGTTCGAGAGCAACAACTGCAAATCAAAATGGAGGAATATATGGAGAAAATGTGCACAGAGATCTTTGGACCTACAGCGCTGCCCCACCTGTTTGTAGTAGAGAGCCCCCACAGGATCCCGTTCACCAGACCCATTCCCGGGGCACCACCCCGACCGATTATAGCTAGGCTCTTAAGCTATGAGGACAGGGACACGATCTTGAGAATGGTGAGAGAGAAGGGCAAACTCCAATATGACGGCGATAACATACAGTTCTATCTGGATTTCTCACCAACAGTCCAAGCCCAGAGAAAGTCCTTTACCCACGTCAAACCCAGACTACGTGAAAACCAAATCACCTACTCAATGCTCTTCCCGGCAAAGCTGCGCATTCAATATGAAGGGAAAACACAGTTTTTCAATTCCCCAAACGAAGCCACGCTGTTCCTGGACAGACGGGAATGCAAACCTGCGAGCAGTGTTTCCGGGTCTTCAAGAAGAGAACAGGTGGGAAGAATGCCACCATGACGAGGGTCCATGGACTCTGCCGACACTAAGCTGTAACACATCAGGGCGATGCTAGCAACCAGGACCTGGGAGCCTAACTATTGGAAGGTCACCTGCGCCCCATGCACAGCATGTTCACAGTTCAAGTTGAGGGGAGGGGGTGATTCCAGATGGACAAGTTGGAGGTTGTTAGTGCAAGGAAGGTTGTTTTATTGTTGTTAAAAGCCCGCGCCACCCCTTCCCGCCTAACCGCCGCCTTGGCCTCCTGGCCCTGAAGAGCACCCCCACAACCCTATAGAAACAATGAGGATCCCACACATCTCTGACGCATTGCTTACAGAGACACTAACCACGAGAAACCAACCTCGGCCCCTGCCTACGGGTACTACACAAAGCTTCGCCGGTGCAATTCAAGGTAGCATCATGGAACATTAGAGGTGGCAATCACCCAGCCAAGACGAGGAAGATCCTACAACTCCTCAGAAGACACAAGGTGGAGGTGGCAATGATTGACTCCCGCACAATGAACACCTCTGGGCTCGAAACTGGGGCTGTCACCGATACTTATCCTACTCAACACACGCCAGAGGAGTGGCGATCCTCATTCCTTCGTCACTATGCTTCCGACCGATAAAAACAGAAAAGGACGGAGAAGGCAGAACACTCTTGGGGCAGGGGGTTGTGGCAGGAGAAGAAGTGGCGTTTGTCAACTCCTATGCACCCAATACGGACGGCGCAAACAATTTTGACTGGGTGCAGACTCGAGTAGCACATGTGGGCAACGCAACCATAATCTGGGGAGGCGACTTGAACAAACACCTAGACCCACGGAAAAACAAAACACAGTCATCAACAGCAAAACCGCCCAAAGGCAGTATGCAAGTACGAGAAATCTGCACGGCGCATGGCCTAATAGACATTTGGAGACATCAAAACTGGGAAAATAGAGACTACACCTACCACTCGAGCACCCACAACACAAGCTCTCGCATAGACTATCTGCTGGTCTTGTCCCACAGCAAGTGGCAATGGGGGCTATGTCAAATAATTCCCAAAACCTTCTCAGATCACGCCACACTAACACTTGAATGCAATCCCCCAGACATCAGGCCAAGACCACCCAACTGGCGCTTTAAACCTGGGGCGCTTGCAGACCAAGTATTTGCAACGGTGCTACGAGAATAACCACCTTCCTCTAAACCAACCAAGGCACAGTCGAATCCGCAGGTATGCTTTGGGAATCACTAAAATGTTATATTAGGGGGGTTGGGGAGGTGCATTGCTAAAGATAATGGAATTCTGAAACTGATTCGCTGCGAATTGACCACTAACGAAAATCGCCTAAAATCCCTAGAAGGTCAGAAAATCACCACGAACGAAGCACACATACAAGCAGAGTTGAAGGAAGAACTTCTGCATTTCAGGACATTAGCAGACCGCAAACTAAAATTCCTAGGGCATAGGCACAGGATTAGACAATATCGAGAAGGCCAAAAACCCAGAGCTCTACTCGCACGGCTGATTGCTGCAGATAGGAAACCAACAAAGGTGGAAAGAGTACGGTCCCCACAAGGAGACATGGTACATAGAGAGGAAGATATAGTTGAGGTGTTTCGAGCATTCTACCAAGAGCTGTATAGTACCAAGCATCCATCAGACACCAAGGCCATTCGCAAGTATCTCAATGACACAGAGCTGTACTGGGTAGAAAGAGAACTCCGTGATCCCCTAAATGATCCCATCACACTAGAGGAGATCTTGCAAGCAATAAAAAGTCTGCCCGCCACCAGGGCTCCCGGACCCGATGGGCTAATAGGTGAATTCTATAAATTCTTTGCTCACATCATAGCTCCCCTCCTTCTAAAGGTTTACGAAGAAGCGGTCGAGTCCGGCATCCTCCCCCAAACACTAAGGGAAGCAAACGTAATTCTCCTCCACAAAAAAGACACCTTCATAAGAATGCAAATCCTACAGACCAATCTCCTTAATAAATCTCGACAACAAAATCCTGGCAAAGATCCTATCTAATAGATTGCTCCCGCTTATGCCTGCCCTGGTACTCGCCGATCAGGCGGGCTTCGTGCCCGGGCGTAATACAACATTCGGGATACAAAGAATGTTCGGGGTGATCCCGGCACTGGATCCCGGTCAGCAGGTGATGGCGGTACTGTTGGACGCGGAAAAGACTTTGGACTCTGTCGGGTGGCCCTTCCAGTTCGCAGTGCTGCGGCAATTGGGACTTGGGAACCCGTATATCAAATTTGTTTCCCTCCTATAAAACCAACGCCAATCAGCAATCATACTAGGGACATCCAAAATCCGCATATTTCAACCTTCAACGTGGCACCAGACAAGGATGCCCACTATCTGCTCTGATCTTTGCACTAGTGATGGAGCCCCTGGCAACCAGCTTCCGAGAGCAGCAAATCCAAAGAGGGCTCAATATCGGACCCCATAAATTGATAATATCCCTCTACGCCGACGACATAGTGCTCTATGTGCAAAACCCTAACGAAAACCTCAACCCCATCATGAACAAAATAATAAAGTTCGGGGCGATATCGGGGCTGAAAATTAACCACTCCAAGTCAATCATCTTCCCCTTAACTGCCAGCACCAGAACATATACAGATGATTTCAACTTCAAATGGGAGAATGCCCACGTCCGATACCTGGGGATTCAGATATCACTGAGTCACCATGAAATTTTCAAAGACAACTACGAAAGCGTACTTAGAACACTGCGAGAAAAGGTGAATAGATGGAAATCACTCTCACTGACCCTATGGGGAAGGGCGTCCCTGGTGAAAATGGTAATACTCCCTAAATTCTTAGATCTATTCTCTAATATCCCGATCCTGCCATCCCGCCGCTTCCTGGGGACACTGAGGAGTCTAGTGCTGGACTTGGTCTGGGCGGTGGTCATCAGCAAACAAGCAGGGCCACATACAATACTGAACATAGTACAATGCACATACGCAATTTGGCGGAAGATGGCCCAAAAGTACAACATACAGACCAGGTACACCCCTATCCTGCCCATTAAATTCATCCCAGGGGTACCCCTCACTGCTGAAAAAGTGTTCATTCAATGGGCGGACAAATGGAAAATTAGCACGGTGGGCGATCTATTCGACCAAGAAACCTTCATAACCCCCCCCCCCCCCCCAACAAGCAAAACAGGCAGCACCACCTCCCTAGACATCTTCATCTACTTCAGATTGCGATATGCTATGCAAGAACTCATACCCTCGTTCCCGCATCAACCACCAACATGGCAACTGTTGCAGAGTTATACAAGCTCAGGGAGAGGGGAAGTGGGTCTCCACTATATACAGAACCCTCCTAACCGACAATTCCAACAAACCCAAGAACAAAAAGGTGGGAAAAGACATTGCAAGCACCCATCCCGGAGGAAGGATGGGACTACATATTACAGACACAAAAAGTGGCACTTAATTTGCGCTTCAAGCAAATTCATTTTAACTACTTACATCAAACATACTATACACCGGAAAAAAGAAACAGACACCACCCAGAATCAAAATCCACATGTGACAGGTGCGGCACCCCAGCAGCCGACTTCCTACATCTAGCTTTGAGCTGCCCAGCGGTGGCCCACTTCTGGGCAGGCGTGCTCCGCGAAACGGAAGCAATAATAGGCGAGGAGTTGAGACCTGTCCCAATGGTAGCACTACTGGGGATGAAAAAATCTCTGACACCGTCTACGAGGAAACTAGCTAAAGTACTATTGGTACTGGCACGCAGAAGAATAACAATGACATGGGGACGGGGCCCAGCCCCCACACTAACAAACTGGCATAAAGATATCCTTTACTGCCAAGAGGTGGAAGCAGAATTCATAAGAACACAGCCTTTGCACACAGGGCCTCCGGACATTTGGGGTGCTTATGTATCATATTTGCTGTCCAACGCTGACTCCTCCACAACTTCACCTGAACCACCACAACCAGCTACTAGGACCCAAACCCCAAACAAATGCACAGAGGTGCCAATAGACTGCAAGGGGAACGGGGGGGAGAAGGGGAAAGGCTGTTGGCGCAAGTTCTACAACCCGCAGTTCGGGCTGTTAAGGTGTTATTGGAAAACAGTAAATGCAAAAATAAAGTGTTAAAAAAAAACAATCAACAGGTGAATCATTCACAGGGGGGTCCTTGGGAATAGAGGATTCGAGACTATAGGCCTCGTCTTCCTCCTCCTAATCCTGGTCCTCATTGTCTCCTTAATAATCGACCCCGGCCTGATCGTCCAGTATTTGTACTTCTGGATTCTCACCATACTGCTGGTAAGGTTCAATAGTCAATGGGTTTGAATCGGCCCCTGAACTGGAGTCTCAGTACGGATTCTCTTAGTGGGAGGTTGAGGGTCTTTCGATCCCGAAGGAGCAGAGGTAGCTGGGGAGCAGGGGTATTGTGATAGCTGTGGAAGTAATTAGGATCTTTTTCGTAAAAATCTACAAAAAAAGACATTCTCCTCATTACTCTGTCGATGTCTTCCGAGTTCCATTCCTTGGAACTAGGAATTACCCTTTACTGCTGAGGTTCCTCTTCTAATCCCAAATCCTGGGGAGTGGGAGGGACAATCTTTGGCCTAGTGACAGGGTCAGGGGCCTTGGACTTTTCTAAGGAATTGGGGTGTTTCTCCTTCTGAACCTCGTGTCTCAGAGGCTTTTTTATGTTTATTGTCGCTCTGCAAACTACCGTCCTTGGGTTTGTTGAGACGTCAGTATCTTTCCTGCTCAACAGAAGAGGTTGGCCTTCCAAAATCCAACCCAGGGTTGATTATGAAAATCCACCTTAACTGCTATGCCTTATCTTGAGTCAACGAATTGAGCATCCGTACCAAGAAGGTTTACAATATCTCTTTACTAAAGAGAATACAATGATCTAAGTTACATGTAAAGCAAGATAATTAACCCACCGCTGATCCTTGAGATTGAGGGGGCATGCCAGGTCTAACTCCCAACAGTCCTGGAGGGCCAGGGGGCCCATGATGGAATCCTTCTGGCATTCGGCGCCGATCATCCCAGTGATGTTGTTCCTCTTCCATCCGTCGCCAGTACATGTCCTCCTCATATCGCCTGAAAACATATACATTCAGGTAAATAGTGTGGTAGAGTAACCATGAAGAAACATGTTTGTTTAAGAAGAAAATGTTACTCTGCAAGCACAGTCCTCTAGCAAGCAACCCCAGATTCAAAATCCTAGAATTCATCTAGGCATAGTCTCAAAAGATTCAGATTTTAGCCTCAGAATAAGCCCCAAAAAAGGCAACAATGCAACAAACTTCGTGTGTATCCACTTACACATTTGTGCTCGGGAACCTATTCCATACAGTGAAAGTGGTTATGGAGGAGACCCGGATACAAATCTAATCACCTTATGGGGAAAAAGTTGATCACAAAATACACCAGCATGAAACTGAAGAATGATTTCTAGAATCTGGCCTTGTGGCCAGATTTAAGGAGGCCACCCAAGTTATAGTGAACTCAGAGATGCCAAAACCCATTCAAGGTATGTGGATGAGCAGGCAAGGCTTATTCTCAGGGGGGAAATCAGTGGTGTCAGTGAACCAATAGGAGTCCACACAGTGTGGCACACAATAATTCAATTTAGAGAGTCAAGTATTGTTAGGTAAAATGTGCACAGAACTGGTAAAAATTCCTTTCCTGGTACAACCCCAGAACATTTTTGCTTTATTAGTGGGATATTTTTCATTAATACCTTAGTGAGTGAGAAGCTTTTTCCCCACTCGCATAATCTTTTATGGGTGTCATTTTTAAGACTCTCCATAGTGTCTTTTTAAAGTTATCATCTTTAACAACTTATTGGCAATAAGTGCCTGTTGTTGTTAGGTTGCCCCAGGGGCTTCCCTTTTAACTTTCTTGTGCTAACCTTGAGTGAACTACAGTTCCCAAGGGCATAAAGGATCTTTGGATCCCTTTTACATTTTATTTAGTGAAACCAGCACACCCCACTTTATGTGCTGGGGAGATACAATTTATCCCCGTTCACACTAAAACTAACAATTCTGTTGCAGTGACAAGCTTACCTTCAATGGCTGGTGGCAGTGATACCTTGTATTCATTTGGTGCACCTTTACCGCGGGCTGTGCTCACAGCTGGAGTAAAGGGATCTAAGGGTGTCCATTTTTACCAAAATGGCCCCTGTCTATTTTTTTCACCATTTTAGGGTTTGTCGTTTCTTGTTCGTTCCCCTGACATCCAGGGCAGGAAATTCCGGTGTGTGATTTTTACCCACCCAGGCTCCAGTGTCTGTAAGAGCAGGAAGTGAGGGAGGAGTCCAAAACTCCCCAGCCCTTTGTCTTACGCATTGCTTGAATGGGGACAAATCCCAGTGGGGGGCTGGCTGTCCTGAATGGACAACTAGACCGCCCCTTCTTGTAAAATGCAGGGAAAGAATGCAGAGGTTGTGTTGTAATTCCTGCTAAATACTGAGAACCTGGAAGCTGAAGATATGTCGATCACTGGAACTTAAACCGAAGAGGATGACGAAGAAAAAGCTGCAGAAACGATTTGCAGTGACCGTAGAGCCTGCGGTGCACCCAGAGCCTGCTAAAGCCCTTCCTTCCAATCGACATGGGGACTGAGAAAACAACGACCCTACACAGAGCCTGATGAGACCCACTAGGCTCATGAAGACCTGCATTTTGAGCATCCCACGCGTTGCGGCGACCTTGCGTTGTTGCAATACCCCAATATAATACCCCAATATCCTGGGACCTCAAGCCATCATGCGGTGCACAGTCTTCCGAATCTCGCTGAAACTTCGTGGGAATCCTGGTGATCTCCAGAGACACTAATAGAGTCCGAAAACTCCCTTCACCAGAGTGCTAGACATTTAAATCGACGAGAATTAAACTGCGATTTTCTGTCTTCATCTGTGCTCTTTGAAAAGGTGCCAAATCCGCATAACCGCATTCAGCCGCAAGGAAAACCTTGCCAAGAGCCTTCTTCATCGATCCCTGCTGCAAAGTCCCTTCTGAGGTCTATTCAGTCTCCACGACAAGGAATCCATTGACCGGGTATTTGGCTTCAGACCCTGAAGTTCTCCTGCAGCAAAATCTTCTTTAATGCTGAGGTACTGTGTTGGCTTTGGTATGTACTTACTGCTAGAATCCTGCTATGGTGTCTTCTGCGAAGACCCTGGACCTTCTTCTAACGTGAAGTACTTACCCGTTTGCCCAGTTTTCCTGAGGAACTCTGACTTTTGCTACTAAAGAACCTATCCTGACACTGCACGTTGGTCACTAGTCCTAGTGATCACCCCTTCTGCCACTGAGAACACTCATGCTCCAAGAAGAAAGAAAGACTGTCAAGGGATTGGGACTTCTGCCTAGAAAAGAAAATAAGTGTTTTAAAGTTACTTGTAAAGAGTTGGTTGGTAACTGTAATTCTAAGAGTGAACAGTTACAAAAGTTATTACTCATCTTGAATGTGTGATGCACTATTTTTAACAGTGTGGTTAACATCTTTTCTTCCTTAGCCACTGTATGTGGGTTTTACTTCCCTTGTGTTAACTGTGTACCATCCAAAAATAAGTTACAAGAGTTACTGCTTACCTCAATCTGGGGTTCCCCGATTTCAAAAGCACCTGTAATTGTATATTACATCCTTAGGTTTTACTTACCTAATATAACTGTGTGTTATGACAAAAGTAGTTATAGGTTTTTACTGCACCTAGAATAAGTGTTTCACTATTCACCAAAAGTATATTGTCCAGTTGAATAAGCGGTTTGTGCTAAGAATCATTATACAACTAGAAGGGTATACTGCCCTTGCATTACTGAATGTAACAAAAAAGTAACCATTGTTTTTTACTCGATAAGAATAGGCTTGACCTATACTAAATGTGTATGAAAAGGTTTTGACTTTCCTAGAACTACTGGTAGGTACTTCAAATAAGGTCTATACTTGGGTCTGTGTTATTTCAAGTATAGAGTGTTTTTATATTGTGATCTCATATAATGTGTTAGTACTTACCCCCTAGATGTATCTGTGCCTACTTGCATTTAGATATATCCTTTATTTTTACATACATAGTGTTTCATTGTTTCTTTGGGCCATTTGTATGACAATTTGACTTGTACTGATTCTATAGCCCTCTCTCCCTCCTACGATACGCCTGGCTGCTCTGTCTACGCCACCACAAACTCAGGTGGTACAGCATTATACTAAGAGTGGAGTGGAGTCTTGTACTGCCTCAGTTGAATGGTTTTACTAAGTCCTTAGTTGGACTTCAGAAAAACAGTCCCAACAAGTATAAAAATAGTTATTTTAGGCATTTTGACACACTAAAAAATGAATCCAACAAGTAGGATCAAAGCGCAACACACAGACAAATATATACATTCAACATAGGTTCATAAATGCATAAAAAGTAACTTCTTCAGCAATCAGGAACCAGTTCCTCACCTGTAACTCCTGTTCTCCTGCATGGGTGTTACCTGGATTCATATGCTCATGTATATTCCAAGTCAGAATGGGAATCCTCTAATATTAAAGCAGTTTCGCTTTATAGCTAAAACTGTTGGTCGCGTCTACAGCCTATTGCTGTTACTTAGTCATACGGCACCAGCCAATGACATTCACCTAAGCTCCAACCTCTCATGGCCATCTTCAGATTTGGTTGTGCACATAAAGTGGCAGTAGGAACCAAGAAGAGCCAGAGAGGGGAGTGTTGGTTAAGATTTTCATAGTAATGATAAATCTTCCTGACCTGTGTCAATACCAGTACTTTTTGATTTTGCTGGTGGATCCTTTTTCCTTATACCTCTGCGAGTAGGAACCTTTCCCCACACTCACAGAATATTTTACTCTTTTTATGGGTGTCATTCTTTAGACTCTGCAGTGCCTTTTTAATTTGATCCTCTGACAACTTTTGGCACATACTGCCCATTGTTGTTGGGTTGCCCTTGGGGCTCCCCTTTTAACTTTCTCTGGCTGTTATGGAGAATTCTCAGAAATGTGCCAATTCCCTTCTACCTTAGAGACCCTAGACTTTAGGACTTTAATTTCTAACCTGGAGCTAGCAAGTGAGACCTTTTTCCCCACTCGCTCATGTATTTTTCTGTGATTTGGACTCTTACTTTTGACTGAGTCTGAAACTCGTTGGCATCATCTTTACATTGTGACACAGCAATATCAGTGCAGTGGCACAGGAAAGTCTCTTAGATTTCCCAAAGGTTTAAATATCTTCCCTTAGTGAAACTACTGTTTCCAACAGTAGTGAAGTGAAATTGACTTTATTTACGTTTTGTAACTTTCTACACCGAGCACACACTATCTTACAATAGGGTGCTGGAGGGGTTACTTAGAATCCCTTATTTTCTCATGTAACCTTTTTATGTTACGCGGTCTACAATGAATGTCTGATGGCAGTGGTTTACTTTTTCATACCATTGTGTGTTTCGTCCACGGTCTACATTTGCAGCTGCAGTAATGCACCCAGGGGTGCCATTTTTGTCAAAATGGCCCTGGTCGTCTTTTTTCACCATTTCTTTGTGGAAAGTTTCTTCTTGAGATTTACTCTGCGTGCCAAACCAGGTTTGGTCCCTTTGTTGGCTTTGCCTTTGGCGGGATTAACGAGTGAAGCCCGCCTCTGGCTCCAGGGTGTCTGGGGTGGGCAGGAAGTGATGGAGGTGCCCGAAACTCTGGACCACCGGAGGAAGGAACCGAAGAAGAACTTGAAGACACCAGCTGCAACTCCTGGACCTTTGGTTTGCCCGGTATAGCCCTGCTGCTTTGCTGAAACTCCAAATTTGTATCGAACGATGTTAGGCAGAAACCTGTGCAGTTCCCTTAGGGACCACTGCAAAAAGTTTAAGACTACAGGTGTTAGCAGTAAACCCAATTGGTAGCAGTCTGTACCACCCAGATTTACACGGTAGCTGTGGCTGAGCAGTCAGACTTCTCTCAAGAAGAGTTAGGCAGTATATAGAGTATACACAATAGGGCCAAAAATACAGTAGCACAAGTAAACACTGACCAGAGCTTTGGTATAAAAGTATATAATTATTTATTTAAAACCACACTTGTAAAAACGCACTGGCACTAATATGTCAAGTAAGTTCCAACACAGTCACTAGAGATCTATACACCTCCCTGATTAATTATTTGACAAGTCTAGGTTAGTACACCACTTATTTAGCAAAACAGACGTGAGCGCGTAACCATAGATGGCACTCCAATAATGATTTAAAAAGGGAGAGAAAAGGCAGAAATAGGAAAACACACAATACCAACACGTTTAAAGAACCACAGCAAGTCAAGAAGGGCAGGGTCTACTGTAGAGCAAAAAGTTCCTAGGCCAAGCCCACTCTTGGAGAGCAAGGCGGAATGTGCCCAAGATCACACAGTTGAAGTACACTTTTAAAGTCTTTGCAGATCGTTCAAAAAGGAGTTCGATAAGTTCAGAAAGGTAATGTTAACGGGTCCGAGGTCACCCCAGGATACAGAGTCAAGGATTTACGGGACACCTTGAACATTCTGTTGCAAGGGAGACCAGGCGGGACACAGTACCGGAAATGGCGAGAAAGCTCCAGCGGGGGCATTTGTTCCTGGCAACGGGTGCAAGTCGGTGCTTCGTTCAGGGGAAGAGAACATATCGACGTGGAGGAAAGCTGGAGGACGTTGCGCTGCCAGGGAAGAAACCAGCCGCGGAGTTTCCCGGTTAAAAGGTATTACCCTTTTATTTGCGGTAGTGGTGAAGCATGGCTATCTGGCCGCCGGCGTGCTTTGCACGGGCGATTCCACCACGAGACGATCCAGGAAGGCGAAAAAGGCGAACCAGTTAACCCCACCAGCTCAGACTCTCCTGGAAGAAGATCTTCTCTGTCGTTGGGAAGTGGCGAGTTCGGTTCAGCAGGGCTCCACCGGTGGTGTCGTTGCAGGTCGGCTCAGCTTCTGCCTCTACGGATTCTTTAGGTCCTGTGGCAACTTCTGAAGTTCCAGTCCCCAAAGCCCTGCTTTTATGCAGAAAACCACCATTCATCATTCCTAGCTATCACTCAAACATGCTAAGTGGTGAGCCGGATGGCACACCACTGGGCCAATCACACAAGAGTGTGACTTGAGTTGCCGAGGCAACTCAGTTCAGGGTGCCTATTCCCCCCCCACCCTCACACATCATGTAGACCCAGAGTGGCACCACTTTTGGAGGCTTCTGTGCAGAAGCTCGCCAAAAGTGAAACAAAGGGCTCGACTTGGGTTGGAGTTAGAGGCGAACACAAATGCCATTTTAAAACCGAGTCCTGGCAAAAAGAACCAACCGGGGAATAAACATTAAATAAATAACCCGGCGGTATCTTTAACTTTGCACCAAAAAAGTGGTGTGTTTAAAATGAATGGGAAAATCCCATAGGAAATATTCCGGTGGAATATTCTGCGTGGTAACCACTGCCACCAGCCAGAAACTCGACAAGGGGGGACTGGACAGTGCCCCCTTGAAAAACAGACCCAGGGGCAATCGAATTACCCCTACCAGTACTTCCACAATATGATGGTTTGTACTGGTTCTGTTCACAATTTAAGACTAGTAAAGTCAATGGTGACTTTACACGCCCTGGGAGACAGTCAGTCCCAGGGTATGGAGTCTATGTTTGGGGGCCACTATGACACCCCTGTTTTACTGCACTGAGGGTGCTGTGTAACACTTACCAAAAACACATGAAGCCCTATGGAGTAAAAGATCCCATAGCCCATAAAACACATTACAAAGTCAAAGGACATTCTCAAATCATGCCTAAGAGTGGGAGGAAAAAGAGTCTCTCTTAGCAGGAGAAAAAATTAAACCCCAAAAATCCAGCAAAGCTGCTGGGGGACTCACTAGGTTTGGGAAATTAGCCTATACAGAGAATTCACCCTAACAAACGAGAAGCCCCTGCAAGGATGACGGATCCCCTTGAGTTGGTGGACCAATCAACTCCAAAATATGCCACCTGGACATTCTCTCGGAGCTGGTTGAATTTCCAGAGTTGCTGTTGGAAACCGAAACTCCAGGAAGAGGAACACCAGATTGTGTACGTTGCTTTTAAGTTGGCCAAGAGCTCCAGGAAGATCCTCCGGACTCCCAGGAAGCAAGACTTACCGATCCGGAGCACCCGCAACAGAGTGCAGGACCCCAGAAGCAAGGAAAGTCCATCTCGACAGCCAGAAACCGCAGTTTTGCTATTTGCAGTAGTCGCCAGGAGCTGAAACACTGAAGTGCCACTTGTTGGAAAGATTGCCGGCAGTGACCATCCCATTGCAGTGCAGGCGTCCCCAGAAGTCCTCCCTCTTGTCTCCACGACTGAGGCCCAGGAACAGTGAGATCTGCAGAGCTGCACAGGAACAGACGAACAAGTTACTTACCAACTGTTAATGTTCTTTCGACTGGATGTTCTACCAACGTATTCCACATCTTTGACATGCAACGTCTACACCTGTGCTGCTTTGGAAATTTTTCAGCAGAGGGCGTCCTGCTTCGAGTCTATGTCCCTTCGAAGGCCTCAGTCGAGGGCGATGTCATTGAATGTTATAAGTAGCACGCACGACGCCCGTAGCCTCAGTTCATGTTTTTTCCGTCCACAACGTGTGACATAACCACACACAATGCCTCCTTGATTGCACATAGCCTTGTGGGAATGCAAGCTACAATAGCACAGAAAATTCTTCAGAGGGGCAGGTTGGGAGGGCGATGAGGAATACGTTGGAGGAACATCCAGTCGAAAGAACGTTACCGGTTGGTAAGTAACTTGTTCTTCGAATGGATTGTGCCCTCCAACGTATTCCACATCTCCCAAAGCAGTATCAGTAATTGGAGGGGGATAAGAATTTAGATCTGCCCAATCAGATGGCTGAATAAAGAACTGCTTTACCAAAGGCCATATCTTGACCAAGGAAAGTATCCAGGAAGTAATGCTTGACAAAGGTGTGGATGGAAGACCACGTTGCAGCATCACAAATGTTCATAACAGTAACTCCCCGTTGAAGGGCTGTGGATGTAGCCACGCCCCTGGTGGAGTGAGCTAGCAAACCATCAGGAGGGTCCTTGCCAGCCAATCTGTAACATTCAGCAATGGTGAGGAGAATCCACCTGGACAAGTTCTGTTTGGTAACAGCCTGGCCAAATCAGTGTCCAGTGTACCATACAGAAAGTTGGTTGTCCACTCTGGCCTTGGACATCTGAGAAATATAAAAGCTCAAAGCTCTCCTAAGGTCCAACCTATGGAGTCTCTCCTCTTCCTTACCAGGATGAGGAGGATAGAAACTCAGACACTACCTTAGGTAGGAAGGACGAACGTACATACCCTCAGTACAATCCTATCCTTGTGAAACAAAGTAAAGGCTGGCTTAGATGCCTGCATCTCGCTCACTCTGCGAGGAGATGTAACTGCAATCAAGAAAACAATCTTGAAGGTCAACAGTCTCAAAGGACAAGAGCGCAAAGGTTCAAACGGAGCACCCACCAAGAATTTCAAAACTAAATTCATATCCCAAATCGGCACCTGAAAAGGGAACGGCGGAAACACATTTGTGGGCCCTTTTAGAAACTGGGTAATCAAAGGAATTTTAAAATAAAAACATTCTTCGGACGAGCGCTTGAAAATAGACAGCGCTGCTAGGTAACCTTTAATGGTACCCACTTGAAGACCCTTGTGGGCCAAAGAAAGCAATAAAGAAAGAACCACTGGAATGTAACACTGAAAAGGATCGACATTGTGTCCTCTGCACCAGTCGCAAAACTTACGGCAACAGTACAGGGATTTGGTTGCCGGACGCCTGGCCAAAAGCAACACCACCATCACGTCATTCGGGAGGTCCCAATCCTTGTATCTCAACCTTTCAGAAACCATGCGTGAAGGTTGAGAGTCTTGACTTCTGGATGGAGAACCCGGATTCTCCTCTCCGGCCAGATGAACTGCCGGGAGTGATATTCCCTTCTGTTTCACCCAGAACCAGAGCTGCATCACCTCTCTGCACAGCGGGAATGACCCTACACCTCCCTTTTTGTTGAGATAATGCATGGCCACTGTGTTGTCAGTCATGATCAGGACACTCTTCCTGCGCACAAACGGAAGAAAAGCCTTCAGGGCTAGCCTGATGGCCCCCAGCTCCAAAAGTTTATGTGGAGTTAGGACTCAGACAGAGACCAACGAACGCTGGTGGTCAGCTCGTTCGCGTGAGCTCCCCATCCTGTGAAGGAAACATCCGTCACTACCGTCACCTCCAGCCACAGTTGCCAAAAAGGCTCTCCCTTCATCAGATTGCCTTCGCTGGCCCACCACAGAAGATCCTGTGAGACAGTGAGCGGAATCTGAAGGAGATCCGACATTTTGCCTAGAATTGCGACCACTGCGTCCTGAGAGCCCATTGAAGGGATCTCATCCTCAGTCTGGCCTCTGGCACCAGAAAAATGCAGGATGCCAGGAGGCTGAGCAACCTTAAGAATTTGAAATCCGGGAGACACTGGGCATGTTGAAATTTGTTGACCATCTGGACAATGTGAGGAGCCCTAATCATGGGTGGTGAGCACTTCCCTCAAGGATGTGTCCAATATAGCCCCGATGTACTGGAGCTTTTGGGAAGGCATCATATCCGAATTCTTGAAATTGAGGGAGAAGCCCAGCTTGTGAAGGGAGAGGCAGGTGAGGCTGAGATGATCCAAGGCTTGTTCAGGAGAATGCGCTCAGATCAACCAGACGTCCAGGAAGGGGTAGATGTGAATCCTGCCCCCTCTTGAGATACGCTGCCACCACCACCATGAGCTTGGTGAAGACCCTCGAGCGGAAGTCAACCCGAATGGCAAGACCCAAAACTGAAAGTGCGAGTTGCCAACTGCAAACTTCAGGTATTTTGTGTGCTTTGGATGGATCGGCACATGAAAATAAGCCTCCATTAGGTCCAGTTACACCAACCAATCCTGAAGTCGAAGAGCCTGAAGGACTTGAGAAAGAGTGACCATCTTGAACTTGTCCATCATGAGGAACTTGTTCAAGCAATGTAAGCCCAAGATGGGTCTCAGTCCTCCGTCTTTCTTGGGAATAAAATGGGGAATACCAGCCCTTGTTCCTCTCCGCCACAGGCACTGGTTCTATAGCGCCTTTCTCTATCAAGCTCAAGATTTCCTGCACCAGGAGTGGATCCGGAATCTTCAAAGAGCTTCCCCGGTGGATTGTCATGAGGCCGACTTAGGAAGGGCAGGCAGTAGTCGTGGGCTATTGTTTCCAGAACCCACACATCTGAAGTAATGGCTTGCCACTCTGAGATGCTGTGACAGTCTGCCCCCAACCGGAGCACAATGAGACCTGGCCTCGGAGGTTATGGAGCAGCTGGGGCAGCACCTGAAGGCATTGAGGCAGCTGTGCGAGCGGCTTTGGCACCTCGTCCCCGTCCATCACGAGGAACTTTACTGTGGCCCCATTACTGGGCGCTCCTCTCGCTCTACCAAACGAGGAGTAGTAACGAAAGGAACCACCCTACCACTGCTGTCCCCTACAACGAAAAAGCAGAGGTTGACAGACAGCTGTGCCCAAATATTTAGCAGCTGCTTTGGAGGTCTGCAACCACTCAAGCTTCTCGTCAGTCTTGCTGCCAAACAAATGAGAACCGTCAAAGGGCATGTTGAGAAGACAAGCCTGCACATCCGGTGCAAACCCAGACTTCGGCAACCACGAAAACATGCATGTCATGGTGCTCTCAGCCATGGACCGGCTGACGCCATCAGCCATGTCCAACCCAGACTGAAGGGATTCACACATGGCATCCTTGCCATCCTGTACAATAGCAAGAAAACCATCCCTTTCTTACTCTTCCGGAATATGCTCAGCCACCAGCCAGAGAGAATTCCACAGTGTGTCCAAAAAGTTTGCTAAGGCACAGTTGGAGTTGGCTGATTTCAGTGCCATACTCCCAGCAAAAAATACCTTGCGTGCCGATCCATCGAAGCGCTTGTCGTCCCCATCATGAGGGATGGTAGGGTACGCTGCCTGCCTCGAGGTGGCCGCCTAAACCACCAAACTCTCCAGAGTGGGGTGAGTTGATCGGTAGCTGGGGTCGCTACTGGATGGGCGGTATTTCTTAGTCAACAACTTGTTGACCGGCGGAAGAGGCTGCAGGGTGTTCCAAGTAGCAGCCACCATTTTCTGTAACGCCATGTGAAAAGGCAACACTGGGTCAGAGGACAGACCGTGACCTAAAATGTCAGTCCGGTCATCCTGATCGAAGGCAACTGGAGGGCCACACCACCCTTAACTCTTGTCATCAGCCTCCTATAGGAGGATTCAGCATGAGCCTCAGGATCTGACCTACCAAACTCCATTTCAGGAGATATGCTAAGGCCACTGGCATCATGTAAAGACTGACACAGATCCTCCATCTGACTGTCCTCAGTGGTCATGCCGCCTTCCTTGACACCTTCCCAGAATTCGACGGTTTTGTTGGGGACGAAGACTGACCTGGATCTGGCACGTCTCTGGTGATCTACCGGAGCCTTGTCCAAATGGGACCTCAACGGTTCCCTGCCGGCTTCAACCTAAGGCGCGGAGTGAATAGTGCCCCGAGATTGAAAAATCTCCAGCATTTTCTGCCTCAATGCCTCCCATTCCTCCGGAGTAGAGTATTTAGTGGGACAAGCCGCTTTTCTCGCAGAGCGATCATCGGACGAGGAAGGCTAATGGTGACGCCGCTTCCGGGAGTGCCTCGACGAGGACGAGTGGCGGTAACCACTCCGGAACAGAGATTGCCCTGGACTCCCTCTGACGGGGAGAGTCACCCCTCGAGTTGTCAGTGGAAATGCCAGTAGTTTTTTGGGATTTGTGTGTTTGGATACCCGACCTACCTGCAATTTGCCTTATGCCCCTGCAAGGCCTTGGCAGTTAACGACTGGCACTTCGAGCAGTCATCCGTGTCGTGGCTCTCGCCCAAACACCACAAGCAGATACAGTGCGGGTCCGTGATGGATATCTTGGACTTACAGTCCTGGCATTTTCTGAAGCCATACGGCAGAGTCAGCTGGGTGGAGGAGGAAGACATTATCAAAGTAGATAACACGAGGCGCGCTGAGTTCTCGAAGCAAACACATTTGTGGAAAATACTGAACTGAGGATACGGGCGCCGTGCAAGCTACTTATAACATCTGATGAAGTCCCCCCTCGACGGAGGCTTTCGAGGGACATCGACCGATGCCATCGACGCAGGATGCCCTCTGCCGAAAAAATTTCCGAAGCAACACAGCTGTGGACATTACATGTCAAAGATGTGGAATACGTTGGAGGACACAATCCATTCAAAGTCATCTGCTGCACTTTTTCTTCAATGTAAAGCCCGAGAGAACTTACCGCTTATTGTAGAGTTGCTTGCATCTTCTACTACTCACAAGCCTAAACAGCTTGTGGCCCTACATTGATTCTTCTTTTCTTCAAAGACTTCTAAAACATTGTGTAAAGACCTTTCTTACTTACCTACCAGACATGCGTCAACTAATAAGATTTGTGCACATTGACTTTGACCTAACCTGTTATAACTGAATGACTCTGCTTAGGGGATCCAAAAGTATTTGCCTGCTTAAGAATATTTGTGATCTCTTGTTTGTTCCAGTAACCTTTTCCTTTAACCAATTTCTAAAAGTATTCTAAATAAAACAGTAGGATATTAATGTCCCTAGCAGCACCCTAGATATTGATGTCACCTGAGGGTGTAGCTTGTAACTGTGGGCCATCCCAAAAGTGTCTTTACTGATTTAAGAATATTTAGAGTGTGTGTTTTGAAGTGAATTTGAGTGTTACTGTTATGGTGCTCCCGTTTGAAGAAGGCTTATTCTAACTGATTGATAAATTAATAATTGTTTATTCAAGAAACCTTGTGTGTAAGTGTTTATTTGAATACTTGTCACTGTGAATCTGTGTAACTCCCCCACAGCTCACATTGACCCCTCTGGAGATAAGCCTGGCTGCTCAACACGCTACTAACCTTTGTAGTACAAGCTTATACCAAAGGTTGGGTTCCTATTGCCAGGAGGTCAGGGGTTGTTGTAGTGCATCCAAAGGGTACTGCAGTATGCAAATAGTAGTGCAGCACAGCGGTTCCAGGCTGTCGAGATGGACTTTCCTTGCTTCTGGGGTCCTGCACTCTGTTGAGGGGTCTCAGGATCGGTCAGTCCTGCTTCCTGGGAGTCCGGAGGATCTTCCTGGAGCTCTAGGCCAGCTTAAAAGCAACGCACTCAATTTGGTGTTCCTCTCCCTGGCTATACGGTTTCCACCAGCAACTCTGTGGAATTTCAACCAGCTCTGAGATGGATGTCCAGGTGGCTTACTTTGGAGTTGATTGGTCCCACCAACTAAAGGGGAGAAGTCATCCTTGCATGGGCTTCCCGGTCGATACGAATTTGGCATTTCAGCACAGCAGCAGGGCTTCACCGGGCAAACAAACAGTCCAGGAGTTGCAGCAGGCGTCCTCTTCAAGTTCTTATTTGGATTCCTTCGTCGAATGGTCGACTCTGCCTTCCAAGCCAAAAGCCTCACCTTTTATTCAGTTCTCTCCCATTCATTCCAGCCGAACCTGTTAGTCAACCAGCAGGGTGGCTGTTCTTGCCGGACCATCAGACGGCCAACCACCACAGAGTGCATTTGGGTCTCCTAGGAGAATAAGCACAGGGAGTTTCATGCATCTCCCTCACTTCCTGCCTACCCCAGTCACCCTGGAACTAGAAGCGGGCTTCACTCGTGAATCCCGCCAAAAGCAAAGCGAACAATGGGATCAAACCTGGTTTGGTTTGTAGAGTAAATCCCAAGAAGGGCCTTCCCACAAAGAAATTGTGAAAAAAGACCAGGGTCATTTTGACAAAAAGGGCACCCTTGGGTGCTTTACTGCAGCTGCAAACGTAGTCCGCGGCAACTGCACACCACGGTAGTTAAAACGAAACCACTGCCAACGGCCATTCAGTGAGGAAAGGGTAGCATAAAAATATGTTGCATGAGAGCTAGACAAAAGGGATATTAGGTAACCCCTCCAGGACCCTATTGTAAGGCTGGGTCTAGAAAGTTACAAATATAAGTAAAGTCAATTTGCCCATTTAGTAACCAAGACTTTTGCCCAATGACTTTGACTTACCCTATTGAATGACTCTTCTAGCGAACTCAAATATTTGCCCTGCTTATGAATATTTGTAATTTCTTGTGTTCTAATAACCTTTGCCTTTTGCCAACTTTTTAAGAGTATTCTGAATGCCAACAGTGAGATATTACTTTCCCCAGCACCCTTGTTACTGAAGTCACCTGTGGGTGTAGGTTGTGTCTGTGGGCCATCCCAAACGGGTCTTCTCTGATTCAGAAACTCAAATTGTACAGTACTGAAGTATATTTGTGTGTTAGACTATTCTATTGCTCCCTTCTGAAGAAGGCTTTATAACGGACTGATACATTTTGTATGCAAGCAACCTCGAGGGCAATAGTTTAGTTGAATACCTGTAACTGTGAATCTTTGTGTAACTTCACTACAGCTCACATTTCCCCTCTTGAGAGGAGCCTGGCTGCTCAACACGCTGCCAAACTGTGTAGTAGAAGCTTATACCAAAGGTTGGGTTGCCTATACCTGTAGTCATAGTTGTTTGTAGTGTTCCCAAAGGGTACTGCATTCAGACTTTGTCTAACAGTTCCCACTCGTGGGAGACTGTGCTCTGCCTGCTCAGAGCATCCGCCAAAGCTGCATTGCCTCTTTGTGCAGTGGTAGTGACCCTACGCCTCCTCTCTTGAGGTAGTACATGGCCAATTGGTTGTCTGTAATTATCTGGACATTATTTCCCTGTACAGATTGGAGGAAGGCCTTCAGCGCCAGTCCGATTGCCCTCCGCTCTAAAAAGGTAAATGTGTCGTTTGGACTCCGATGGAGACCAACGACCGCTGATTATTAGATTGTTGGTGTGTGCTCCCCACCCAGTGAGTGAGGCATCCGTCACTACTGTTCTCTCCAGCCATGGTTGCCAAAAAAGTTCTCCCTCAAGGATATTTTCCTTGCAAGCCCACCATAGATGGTCTTGAGCCACTTTGGCCAGGACTTGCAGAAGAGCCGACATCTCCCCCGAAAATTGGGACCATTGAATCCTGAGGGCCTATTGAAGAGATCTCATCCTTAATCTAGCCGCTGGCACCAGAAAAAATTGCTGGATGCCACGAGGCCTAGCAACCTTAGAAAATCGAATAACGGCAGATGTTGGGCATTTTGAAACTTTGTTACCATCTGCAGAATGTGATGAGCTCTCTCCTCGGGAGGTGAGACTTTCCCTGAGGAAGTATCCAGGACTGCTCCGATGAATTGGAGACTTTGGCTTGGACCCATTTGTGACTTCTTGCAATTGAAGGAGAAGCCCACTATGTGTAAGAAGTGGCAGGTCATGGCCAGATGTTCCTTGGCTAGTTCGGATGAACTTGCCCTGATTAGCCAATCGTCCAGGTAAGGGTAGACGTGAATCCCTCCCCCTCTCCTGAGACTCGCTGCCGCTACTGCAATCAGCTTGGTGAAAATCCTCGAGTGGAGGTCAGCCCAAATGGCAGAATCCGAATCTGATAGTGAGAACCACCAACCGCAAACCTTGGGTACTTTCTGTGCTTGAGATGGATTGGCACATGAAAGTAAGCATCCTGAAGGTCCAATGAAACCAGCCAGTCCTGAAGCTGAAGAGCCTGAAGGATCTGAGAAAGGGTCACATTCTTGAACTTGTCCTTCTTGAGGAATTTGTTAAAATTTCTTAAGTCCAAGATGGGTCTCAATCCTCCATCCTTTTTGGGGTTGAGAAAATAAGGGGAGTACCAACCCTTGTTCTTTCCGCTACAGGTCCATGTTCTATTGCACCTTTCTCTAGCTGGGTTGAAATCTCCAGCACAAGGAGCAGGTCTGGACTTTTGACAGAGTTGGCTCTCGGATGATCTTGAGGTATTCGCTGAAAAGGAAGGCAGTAACCATGGGTCACTCTCTCTAGTGCCCCGCCATCTGACGCAATGCCCCGCCATTCGTCCAGATACCGAGTGATTCTGCCTCCCACTGGTGTCTTGTGGGTGAAGACCTCAAAGTGGCTTTGCAGTGGCTGAGGATGTAGTAGCCGCTGCTGGGGCTGATCTAGCACCTTTCCACCACAAAGGGATTTTCTCTGTTGGCCTCTTTCACTAGCCTGCCCCTTCCTCTTCCAAAAGAGGAGTAGAAATGAAAGGGACGACTCCTCCAGGAAGATGACCCTGCGTAGTTGAGGCTGTTTTATAGCAGCTGCCACTTTTGTGGTCTGCAGCTTCTCCAAGCTCTCGTCGGCCTTGCTGCCGAACAACCTCAAGCCGCCAAAGGACAGAGTAATCTGGACTGCACATCAGGTGCAAAGCCAGATTTTCTCGGACCATGCAAATATGCATAGGACCGTGCTAGATGCATTGGACCTGCATATACTATTAGCAGTGTCCAGTCCTGACTGGAAGCATTCCTCCATAGCCTCTTTCCCATCTTTCACTATCGCCAGGAAACCATCACATTCCTCACCCTCCTGGATGTGTTCAGCCGCTGATGTCATACAGTCCCACAGGGTGTATGTAAATCTTGCCAAAGTGCAAGTTACATTAGTCGATTTAAGGGCCATGCTGCCCGAAGAAAAAAAACTTTCTGGGCCCAAGCATCAACTTTATCATCTGGTGGTATTGAAGGGTATGCTGACTGCCTAGTGGAGGTTGCAGCTTGTACCACTAAACTTTCAGGAGAGGGATGTTTAGATAGGTATTCAGGATCTGATGAAGATGTCTGTACTTGGCCACAAATGTTTTTATTTACTGCCGAACCCGAATCAGGGGTATCTCAATTTGCCATCACCTTTTTTGCAGTGCCTTATGGGAAGGGAGGACAGGATCTTTTTGGAAGTCCCTCAGTCAGGATATCAGTCCTATCATCCTGGTCGAAACTTTGGGAAGCTGCTTTCCAAGCCATTAAATCAATTACCCTTCCCATGAGGTTCCTATACCCAGGATTTGCATGATCTGCAGGGTCTGGTTTCCCAAATTCCACTTCAGAGAAAGTGTCTAGGCCACTGGCATTTTGTAGACAATCAAAGATCTGTCATCATGGTACTTGCATCTACTAACTTCAGGAAACTCCCTGTCTCCAAACCGAACTCCAGCTGAAGTTACATCCTCTTCAGAGGACTGCTCTTCAAAATTAGATGACAGATCTGAAAAATTCTTGCCTGGGTTGAGGCTAGAAACCCTTTTCTGGTAAAGGGAGTGGCACTGACTTAGGCTTGGACAATGGTGTCGACTTTGGCATCACAATTAAGGAATGCTTCAATAAAGGCGTCGAAGGTATGGACGCTGGCTTTGACGTCTTTGAAGGAGGCTTCGATACTAAGGTGTCGATGCCATTTTCAGTGGCTGCTTCAACGCCATCGTCGTAAATTGTGTCGATTCCGATACCCCCAAATTATGCACCAGTGGTTTTGCCTTTACATGAGGTGGTGGCCTACATGAACTTTCCCCTGATGACACCCTCGACTGTTTGTCGGATCTCGTGTGCCTAGTCTTTGATCTCCCTTCGTCACTTTTGGAGGGGGCAGGGGCATGATCTCCACGCAGCTTTTTCAAGGGTGTCTGACCCGCTCTCTCAAAGATTTTAAGTTTCGAAGCCCTAAAGGCCTCCTATTTTTCAGGGGACTCGTGCTTGTAAGGATAAGTCACTCTTCCCTCAGACGAGGAGGAAGAAGAGGAGGAGGAAGAAGAAGACGACCTGTGACGTTGCTTTTTCGACTTCTTGGACGAAGACGAGGAGTATTTCCCCGAGCGACTCTTGGACCTCGACCTCCTCGACCCATGTTGAGATTTTCCTTTTGTCTTTTCGAAGAACTGTAAGATTCCTCCCTCACGGCCAGCTTACCTTTCCGTTCCCCAAGAGCATTATTGGACATGGCCTGACAGGAACCACAATCGTCAACCCGATGGTTAGGGCTGAGACACCAAAGGCAATTCCGATGGGGGGGAAGTAATTGACATTTTTCTACCACACTTCAGACATTTTTTTAAACAAGTCTTGGGTGTGGTTGGAGTAGATAATGAGGACTTCTTTGAGAAAAAACATGATGCGCCGTTCTGTGGCACGAATCAGTGCTCGGAAAAACGGAACTGAGGTAATAGGTGCGGCTCGAGCCCTTTATACAGCGGATGACAACGCCCCTCGAGGGAACTACGACTCTGCAGCCTCGAACACAGCACCCTCTGGTGAAAAAAACTTTCTGAAGCAGCCGAGCTGGAAGACAAGATATCTAAGAGGAGGAATACGTGGGAGGACACAATCCATTTGAAGGGGGGGTTGTGGCAGAGAAAAGGTGTTAACTCTTAAGCAGAACACTGCCACCATGGGATTTGTTCATAACCGGGACAGTGTGCCAGAACATTCCAAGTAGTGACAAGCACCGGCAGGGGGTGAGGTAACCACTGCCTCGCTATCAGAATGTTGGACTACTGATATGTAACCGTTAAGAATAAAATAAAGAACTGCAAGCAACTTTCCTTTAGTCTTAGTGCACTTTGTGTAATGAAATCCAAGTAGTGACAGTTGCCATTTCTTTCAACTACTCTATGCCTTCTGAATTGTTGCTTCGACTGCTAAGTGTTAATGAGAATTCTAAGAAATGCGCTAATTCCCTTCACCTTAGAGAACCCCAGCAACTTTGCTGGATTTTGAGGACATAATTTTTTTACCTGGAAAGAGTGTGAGCTCCACCCACCCCCACTCATGTGTTTTGATGTGCGTTTTACATTTGTGTTCTCTGATTATGGAGTTTTAGATAACTCCACAGGCATCATCTTTTCATGTGTGTTACACAGCACCCTCGGTGCAGTGACACAGGGATGTCTTTTAGACTTCCCAAAGGTTTAGAAACTTTTTCTGGGATGAACTACTGTTTCCCAGAGAATGTAAAGTGAAATTGACTTTACCAGTCTTTTTCCAAATTCATTGACCCAGCACACACCATCTTACAATGGAGTGCTGGAGGGGTTACATAGTATCCCTTGTCTAAACGCTGATGTAGCAGTCAAATGCTACCCTTTCCTATTGAACAGGCTGGTGGCAGTGGTTTTACAACAAACTACCATGATTTTTCCCGACCGCAAACACTGGCAGCTAAAAATCACGGGAGCCATGTTTTTTCAAGATGGCGCCTTAAGCCCCTTTGATTAAACAGGTGCCGGCCGTCTTATTTCGCCATTTCTTTTTGGAAAGGTCCTTCTAGTGTTTGTATCTGCGTGCCAAACCAGGTTTGGTCCCTTTGTTCATGTGCCTTTGGCAAGCTTCAGGACTGAAGACCGCCCTTGGCGCCCGAGTGTCTGGGGTGGACAGGAAGTGAGGGAGGTGCCGAAACTCCCTGTGCTTGTTCTCCTAGGAGACGCAAATGCACTCTGGCGTGATTGGCCGGCTGACTGTCCGGCAAGGACAGCCACGATGCTGGGTGAGTGACAGCTAGGCTGGAATGAAAGGGAGAAAACTGTTTAGAATGCAAGTCTCCAGGACTGGAAGGCAGAGTCGACCACTGGAACGAAAGAACCAAAGACGAGATGGAATAGGACATCTGCTGCAACTACTGAACTGTTGATTTGCCCGGTGAAGCCCTGCTGCAGTGCTGAATTGCCAAACTCCATTTGCCAGAGAAGCTGCTTCAATGACGGCTTCTTCCTTTGAATTGGTGGGACCAATCAACTCATAAGACACCTGGATATCATTCTCAAGGCTGGTTAGGATTAACCAGGGAGAGGGACACCAGTTTGTGTTCTTGAATCTACAGCTACTGGAAACTGAAGTGACTCCATTTTGTCTGCTTTATTCAACAATCCCGTGCAGTGCAGGAGTCCTCCGACGTCCTCCCTCTTGCCCCACAACTGAGGCACAGGAACAGCGAGATCTGCAGGAACTGCCAGGAACCACGACTTCAGCAACATTTGTTTTCTTCATACAAAGGTACTTTGCCAACCCGATTGGGAGAACGCCACTCCTGCTGTGAAAGTTTGTGACACTTTCCCAACTTGCAGGCCTAATCAGCTTGGGACCACACAAATGATTCCTTTTCACCTAAACTACTTCCGAGAACTTTTGCAAAGACTTTACCGTTCGATACCAGAACTGCTCTTTCCTATCCAAAACACTAGCCCATTGACTTGAATTGAACTATTCTGGTGAACCGAAACTATTTGCACTGCCTAGAAATTTTATATAATCTATTCTATTTACTTTTGTTCTTTTTGCTCACTGCTAAGAAACTGAACTGCCATTTGGCTCCTTTTCAAGGGCGCTCAAACTGTCTAAAAAATGTAGAGTTTTGTATTGAAGTATATTTGTCTATAATTTTAAGTTACCCTCTTCTAGTGAAATGTTTTATAAATGGTTGTGTAAATAAATTAATAAGTGTTTTACCAAGAAACCTCGAGTATAAGTGCCTACTTGAAACACTGTAATTGAAAGTCCTTTGCTTAACTACTTGTACTGCTCACATTCACTCTTGAGATAAGCCTGGCTGCTCAGCTCGCTACCAACAAACAGTGTGGTACATACTTATTATACCAAAGGTTGGTCTTGCTTACACGTATAGTCCTAATTGTGTTGGTCGTCCCAGAGGGTACTGCAAGCAATTCGGCCCAAAACTAAGCCATACTAGCTCTAGGAGAGACATGAACAAGTCATGATAACTTAAGAGGAAAATCTGGAAACTAGGGTATCTGGGCCCCAAAAATAAGGCCTAAGAAAAATATAATACTAACCAATAAATGACCTATTATGAATAGCATATGAATTGCAAGGAAATTGATTATGCAAAACAAAGTTTTGAGCAAAAGTACTAAAGCAGAACAAAGGCAAACCCTATGTAAATATTTCCTGGAAACCAGCACAGGTGCAAGCGATTATTAAATGGGGCTTTCAACTTAAGTGAAGCATAGCTAGGCTTCCCCAATCGAGACTTCGATGTGGATACATTGTGGATATTAGTCAGTAAAGCATTTCATATTTTTAAAATATCAACAAAAACAACTCATAGATCATGTGGGTTAATTTGCGTCTTAAAGCCAGATATTCATTGCAGCTAGAATAAGCACTGGTGGGTCTACTAATGTTTTTGACAAGTGCAACACAATGTCTTTCAAATAAAAGCCCTGACATTTTTAAGTTCCTTTTAAGAAATCGGGCTGCAATTGTCCTCGAAAAGTAGGACCAGTGACCAAAATATCGAAAATGGCATGCTCTCTAATACCAACGATTACAAAAGTGTACAGTACCTCATTTCCATTCTCCAACGTTCTTCTTCTTCACGTCTTCGCCAATATTCTTCTTTCTGCATCTGTTTTCTAATCTTCTCCTCTTGAATCTTTCGTGCTCGTATGCTGGGCTTAACTTCAACCTGCAGTTCGGGATTAACTTTTTTCTGTTTCAAATAAAAATAAAAATTTGAAATTCACACTTACTCGGAACAGAATTTTCTGTTTTCATTCATTTTAAATTAACCATATTTTTCATTTAGTAGTTATTAATAAGCAAACAATTCCACAATCTTTTATCCAAGATCAAAGGAAACGCCAAAGAACCGCTCAATTGCTCACACCTGAAGCACCAGGCAAGAAAATAAAAAAGTAGCCCACTTCAGGAAATGTGAACGTTATTCTGCTTTACAGTTAATATAGTATATCTGAACGTATACTACAAAAGCAGCCAGGGACAATGCACTTTGCTATTCTTCCCAACCTAATCCAACCTCCCCACGGTTACAGAGCATTTAAACTGTTACACTAGTTTCTCCTCAGTTATCAAACCCGGTGGATGAGGGGGTATTCGGGAGAATTCTCAGAAATGTGCTAATTCCCTCTACCTTAGAGACACCCAGCAACTTTGCTGGCTTTTGCGGACTTTAATTTTTAACCTGGAGTGCGACCCCTTTTTCCCCCCACTCTCTCATGCATTTTAATGTGATTTTAAACTCTGGCTCTTTTAGTTATGGAGTCTGCCAAACTCCATAGCCATCATCTTTTTACATTGTGCCACTGCACCTATTGTAAGATTGTGCTGGGTCTAGAAAGTTACAATGGTAAGTAAATTCAATTTCACTTCACTGCTCTTGGAAATAGTAGTTTATCCAAGAGAAGGTATTTAAACCATGGGGAAATCTGAAAGAGTTCCCTGTATCACTGCGCTGAAGATGCTGCGTGACACAATGTAAAAGATTATGCCTATGGAGTTGGTCAAACTCTACAACCAAAAGAGTTCAAATCACATTAAAAATACATGAGAGTGAGGAAGAAAAGGGTCTCGCTCTCTCCAGGTAAAAAAAGAAATCAAAGTCTTAGAGTCCAGCAAAACAGTTGGGGGGTCTCTAAGGTAGCGAGCAATTGGCACATTTCTGAGAATTCGCCCTAACAATGGTTTAATCAAGAAACCTTGTCTATAAGTGCTTATCTTAATACTTGTCACTGTGAATCTCTGTGTAACCCCCCCTACAGCTCACATTGACCTCTCTTGAGATAAGTCTGGCTCATCAACACGCTACCAACCTGTGTAGTACAGACTAATACAAAGGTTGGGTTCCTAATGCCAGGAGATCAGGGTTGTTATAGTGCACCGAAAGGGTACTGCATACAATCTTGCCAAACATGTGGGTACAAGAGGGAGGACGTCTGGGGACTCCTGCACTACAATTCGAAGGTCGGAGGCAGCAATGGGCAAACTTCAGATCAGCTGCACTTTGTGGTTTTAGCTTCTCGCGAATCGCACCACCGCAGTTCTCGGATACCTTCTGCGCTTTCCTTGATTATGGAGTCCAGCACTCTGTTGAGGTGGCTCAGGCTTGGTTAGTCCTGCTTCAAGGGAGTCCGGAGGATCTTCCTGGAGTTCGGTTCGGACTTAAAAATGATGCACTGGATTCTGGTGTTCCTCTCCCTGGCACTCTGTTATGAGTTTGTCTTGACGTTGTTTGAGCCCACCAACACAAGGGAAGAAGTTGTCTTTTACCGGGCTTCTCTAATTGAGGTGAATTTGGAGCTTCGGCACTGCAGCATGGCTTCACCGTGCAAACCAACGGTCCAGGAGTTGCAGCAAGCTTCTCTTCCAAATTCTTCGTATTCCTTCATCCAGCGGTAGACTCTGCCTTCCTCGTAAAAGACCTCGCCTTTTATGCAAGTCTCTCCCATTCATTCTCAGTTTAGCTGTCACTCACACAGCAGGGTGGTTGTCCTCTAAGGATAGCCAGCCAGCCAATCACTGTTGGGTGCATTCCTGTAACCAAGGAGACTAAGCACAGGGAGTTTTGGGAACCTCCCTCGCTTCCTGCCCTGCTAGACATGCTGGAGCCAGAGGCAGGCTTCACACTGAACCCAGACAAAGACCAAACCTGGTTTGACGTGCACAGTAAATCTCAGGAAGGACCTTTTCAACAGAAAAAAGACCTGGCCATTTTGACAAAATCGGCACCCATGGGTGCTTTACTGCAATTGCAGCCCACTGTAGAAACACACAATGGCAGGAAAAAGTAAACCACTGTCACAAAGCCATTAATTGTAGAAAGGGTAACTGTTACACGAGAAGATAAACAAAGGGCATATTAAGTAACCCCCTCAAGCGCCCCATTGTAAGATAGTATGTGCTGGGTCTATGAAGATACAAAGTGGTAACGTCAATTTCACTTTACTGCTCTTGGAAACAGTAGTTTATCCAAAAGAAGGTATTTAAGCCTTTGGGAAATCTGAAAGACTCCCCCGTGTCACAGCAGAGGCTGAAAACATCATCAACAATCTCAAACAGTCAAATTGCCAAGGTGACCTGTGTCCCGTCCCTACTATCAAGGAAGCAGCACATGAATTAGCTCCTTTTATTACAGCCCTCATCAACACATCTTTCAAAACAGGCATTGTCCCCGATAACTTAAAAGATGCGTGGGTCATCCCTTTGCTCAAGAAGCCTTCCCTCGACCCCCACCATGCCTACCAACTTCAGGCCCATTACTACGGTTCCGTTCCTGCTTTAAATATTGGATCGCGTCGCTTACCTACAGATATAGGAGTACCTGGAATCCAACAAACTCATGGGTCTTAGGCAATTAGGCTTCCGGCCAAGGCACGGAACGGAAACTGCCCTCATAGATTTGAAAACACAAATTGAGGATCTGAAAGACAAAGAGAAACTGGCTTTGCTACTCCTACTAGACCTATCTGCAGCCTTCGACCTAGTCAACCACCAAATCGTTTGTCAACACCTCACATCAGCGGCCACATTTTCGGACTCTGCCACCTCCTGGATTAGATCGTTCCTAGATAACAGATCTATGCGTATCTTCTCCCCTTCAGCTGCCATTGAGCCCACACCTGTTCAATGTGGCGCCCCCCAGGGTTCTTGTGTTTCACCTACACTTTACAACGTGTTCACTAAACCGATGATATTGACAATATGGGTGTCACCTACGTGAACTAAGCTGACGACACCCAGATACCCATCCCTATCCCCATCACTGGAGATCATACAGTGGACACCAAAACCCTGAATGAGGTTTACCTGGTTATCCAGGTGTGGATGGCTCAACACAAGCATTTTCTCAATGATAAAACCAAGCTCCTCATCCTTGGTTCTCACTATCTCAGTAAACTTGATCCTGCATTTAAGTCTCTTTTCATTGACGGTAACACAATCAAGGTTTCCAATGATACCAAAACTATTGGCATCTACCTTGAACCCACCTGGTCACTCTCTAGACAAACCATCAGCTTCCGCCTACACATGCAAACTCATCACTGCATGCCGCCCCTTTCTCTCTACAGCTAACTGCATCATTTTAGCCAGACCACTTATGTCCAAGATTGATTAGGGTAATGCTCTCTACCTGGGGACTAGCCAACAACCTAAATAAATTGCAGGTCACACAGAATAACGCCATCAGGGCAGCCTTAAACATTCCAAGAAATAAGCATATATCAGACAACAGACGCCACTTGGGCTGGTTCTCAGTAGCCCTGAGAATCTAATTGAAAACGCTGACCTTCCCCCATAAGTCTTACTAACGAAGCCCCCCCCACACCTTCCCTCTCCTCCCCTCCCCCATCTGCCTTGCTAACCGATTTACCCCCCTCAACTCCACTCGCCCGCAGAGAACTACCCAAGCCAACTGTCTCGCCCTTCCCAGGTTCAAGCTGCAGAAAGCGGAAAGTAGCTTCCCGGTGTTAGCTATCAAACTATGGAACTTCCTGCCCACCATACTCAGGTCCAAACCCTCTTTCCACTCCTTCAAGTGTAAAACCAAACTGTGGCTATATGACTGCAACAACCCCGCCATGTAGCAGTCTTACCTTCTTCAGAGGCCCATCCTGGTCCTTTCCTGTTCTTTATCAGGCACACATATTTGTATATACCTGTTACTGTAAATTTGAATGTAGATGACTTCATCTTTGTTTCTTTGCCCAGTTTCTATTGATCCTGCTATGTATATATCCTTTACTGCTGTTTGTATTTGCACCGCATCCTGCTTTATCTTGTACTTGTAATATATGGCCATGTAACCTAAGATATGCGCCCAGCTGCCTCAGGGCCAGGCGCGCTATACAAATTAAGAAATACAAATGCACTGAAGGTGCTGTGTGTCACAATGTAAAAAGGAGGATGCCTATGGAGTCTGTCAGACTCCAAAACCAAAAGAAACTGTGTTCAAATCACCGAAAAATACTTGAGTGAGAAAAAGGTCTCCCTCACTCAAGGATAAAAACGTGTAAGTCCTAAAGTCCAGCAAAATAGCTCAGAGTCTCTAAGGTAGAAGGGAATTAGCACTTCTGAGAATACTCACTGACATGAGCTGAGAAAAAGGGGACTAGGTAACCCCTTGTATGGGGAGTTTTCCTAAAGTCATTCTTGGAGGGAAGACTTTAGTAAGTTATCCCAGTGGTTTGCAGATCCCCAACTCTTAGCATCAGTCTGTACTAGTTCAGGACCTTTGTAGAGTGGCAGATCAGTCAGGAAGATGGGAGTTGTAGGTAAGTACACTGAACCTAGCAAGGAAAGCACATTAAAGAAACACTTACACATACATGTGTATTACAATATTTATTATATTTACACAAGAGTCATTGTTAAATACTTACCACAATAAACCATCACACAGATATACTTTTCAATACTTTCAAATAATCCACTTTTTAGTTGGTAGTTACTGAACGCATAGAAATTTTACAGGAGTTTGACAGTTCTATCGGTAATACTGCGCACCCACAAACTACAGTAAATGTATTTAGTCTGAAAACACATATAAGATGGTGATTTATGGGGAGGTAAACACTTGGTTAGTGCTATCCTAGTAGAGCTTCAGGTTTTAGAGGCCGTTTCGCAGCACAGCCACTCCTTTAAAGTCAAAAGCACAACCCTAGCTAAAAGGCAGTTCATATCAGCTTTAGAGTCCTGAAAGTAGAAGAAATCAAACATTCCTGTGGATACTTTCTAGCCTCTAGGGAAGAAGATACTAGAAGGCTTAACTAATGTTGGAGACCTTGACGAAGGACTCCCTAAAAGGGAAACAAGCAGCGGCTTCAGTCAGACATAAGAGGGGGTTCCGTGGACACCTCTGTGTGCTCCAAGGCTCTGAAGCAACTTTCTAGAATGAGGTAAATAGTACCTTTGCTTAGAAGAAAATGTTGGAGCTGGATGCTTCGTGATGTTGCAGCTCAGGACCCGACCTCTGGATTCCTTGGTCCGATGACTGAAGGCAGGTCAATGCGCAGGTTCTTTCAGCAACAGTCTCAAGGGAGGACCTGGGACACGACTTTCAGCAACTTCTTGGTTCACTTTGCGGTTTTGGCATCTTTTCTGCATCACCAACAAAGGATGTAGATCGCCCAGCCTATCTTCTTCGCTTCCTGCAGTGCACGATCTGATGGGGTCTGGAGGAGTTGGATCGGATTCCTGGAGTGTCCTTGAGGACTTGTTAGGGAGAACTCCTCAAAATGTGCCAATTCCTCTCTACCTTAGAGACCCCCAGCTCTTTTGCTGAACTTTTTAAATCTGGCTGGTTTTCTGTGTTTATTTCTTTTGATTATGGAGTTTTAGATAACTCCGTAGGAATCATATTTTCATGTGTCACACAGCACCCTCAGTGCAGTGACACAGGGATGTCTTTTAAACTTCCCAAAGGTTTAAATATTTTCTCTGCGATAAGACATGCATTACTTACCGTAAAAGCATTTCTTATGGATGTATCTGCTTAGACTCACATGCTGTGCATAGTCCGACATCCAGTGGTAACCGCGGAGTATTGCGTCTTTAGAGAATCAAAAGGGGAAGTCGACATGGGTGTGCCTGTAACACTATCCCTACGTGACGTGTAGTGTACCCAAGATCCCTCACGCGTCGAGGTCCCTCCGATTGTATTTTTTCTGCCAAGAGGGAGCCTTATGACTATCGTAAGCGAGTACAGAAAAGAAAGAAAGTAATAAGACGTCTATGTTCCTTCCATCCGAGCGGGGAGGAAGAGTGGGCGCATGTGAATCTAAGCAGATACAACCATCAGAAATGCTTTTACGATAAGTAATGCATGTCTTCTGATGTTTGTTCCATCTGCTTAGAATCACATGCTGTGAATAGACTAGCGAGCAGTACCCAGAGTTGGAGGTGGGTTGTGAGAAGGAACAGTAGTGAAAAGATGTCTTAGTACTGTCTGTCCCACCTGACAATCGGACCTAGAATGAGTGCCTTTGCAATAGGGTTTTGTAAAGGTGTGTACACTCCAGGTTGATGCTTTGCAAATAGACTCAAGGGGAATATTTGCAATGAATGCTATGGATGCACCAGTGCCTCCAGTGGAATGTGCTCTAGGCTTGAAGGGCAGTTCTCTCTTATCAAGATTATAGCAGAGTGTAATGCAATTGACAATCCATCTAGAAATAGTGGATTTTGAGACTGCATCTCCTTCTCTGCCTGTGGCCATTGAAACGAAAACTAAGTTGTTTTCCTTAGTGGCTGAGTTATTTCCATATAGAACATGACAGCTCTGCGTACATCCAATGTGTGCAGGGTTCTTTCACCAAGGCTTGAAGGATTTTGAAAGAACGTTGGTAGCTCTATTGGCTGTTTCACATGGAACTTGGACATTAATTTAGGTGCAAATCTAGGGTGAGTGCGCAAAACTACCTTGTCTTTGTGAACTGTTACAAAAGGATATAGAATAGAGAGTGCCTGCAGTTCACTTACTCTTCTAATGGAGGTGATTGCTATTAAAAAAGCAGTCTTGAGGGTGAGGTTCTTAAGACTTGCTTTGTGCATGGGCTCGAAAGGAGCTCCCATAAGCCTAATTAACACCACATTTAGGTCCCATGCGGGAGCTGGGTTACAAATGGGAGGGTGAATTTTTTTATTCCATCCATCAAGGCCTTAATCACTGGAATCTTCCACCGTGACACCTTATGCTGTCATGTTGTATATGCTGAAAGTGCTGCTAAGTGCACCTTTATTGAGTTGAAGACTAGGCCTGAATCAAGTAAATGAGTTAGGTATACGACAATATGAGTGGGAGAGCAGTCAATTGGGTTGATGCTCTGAGTTACACCAGATGGCAAACAGTTTCCATTTACTAGAATAACAATATCTAGTGTTAGGTTTCCTAGCCTCTCTGAGGATGTCCATACATCTTTGAGGGAGGTGCAGGCGTCCGAATTCTATGACCTCAGGAGCCAGGCTGCTAAGTTCAGTGTCTGCGGGCATTGGTGAAATGTCTCTCCTTTGTTTTGCGACATGTTGTACGGGCAAGGCAGTTTGACTGGAGGAGATAGGGACATCTCCATCAGATGAGCAAACCAGGGTTGACGTGCCCACATGGGGGCCACCAATATCATCGTGACTGGTTTCTTGTTGAGAAGGGGAGTCGGGGGGGGGGGGGGGGGGGGGGAGTGGGGAGCGTTAACAAATTTCCCTGACCATGTTATCCAGAGGTTCCCCTTGGATCAGTTCTGGGGGTACCTGGAGGCGTAATCTTAGCATTGGGCGTTTTCCAGGGTTGCGAACAGATCGATCTCTGGTAAACCCCATTGTGCGAAAACATTGGAGACGATGTCTCTGTGTAATTGCCATCCTTACTCCCTGGGCAACGGAAAGACTCTGCTGAGTACGTCTGCCAGAAGATTGAGTTCACCTGGAACATGTTCTGATAATAGGAACATGTTGCGTTTGAGAGCCCACTTCCAAATGTTCTGAGACAGTTTGGACAGCCCTGGAGAATAAGTGCCTCCCTGTTTGTTCAGATAATACATGGCCGTGGTGCTGTCTGTAAGGATAAGGATAGTTTTTCCTTGTAGATGTGTTTCGAATGCTTTCAGTGCATTGAACACTGCTAGCAGTTCCAGCAGGTTTATGTGGTTGGACGCTAGGTCTGTCGACCAAACTGTGCTTGCTGTTTTCTGGAGCAGGTGTGCTCCCCACCCTGTAAGAGAGGCATCTGTAGTTCGAGTGGCTTCCACTGCGGGGGTGGTTATGGATTTCCCTTTCAAGAGGTTTTCCCTCGACCACCACCGCAGCGAGAGAACTAGGGCCGGCGAGACTACTACTAAGTCGTCCCACTGTCCGTTGGCCTGACACCACTGGTTGCTTAGCCACTCTTGCATTGGACGCATGCGCAGGTGCGCGTGAGCATCTAAGTAGATACACGACGCCATCATTCCTAGCAGTCGCATAGCCTTGCGTACTGGTACCTGTCGACTGGCTACCTACTGAGGGATTTGAATCAACATGTTTTGAACTCTCTCGGAGGGGAATACGAGGCCGTCTTTTGTTCGAATTAGAGCCCCTAGGAATTGTTTGACTTGACTGGGGTCTTAGCTGGACTTTTTCTCGTTGATCGAGAACCCTAGGCTGAATAAAAGATCTATGGTCCTTGATAAACATGTCTTGTAGGTGTCCCCTGTTATGAGCCAATCGTCGAGGTAAGGATAAACTGGGATGGATTGCCTGCGCAGGTGTGCTGCCGCTACTGCTAGTACTTTTGTAAATACCCTTGGTGCAGATGCCATGCCGAAGGGTAGTACTTTGAACTGATAATGTTTGTTTTCTATCATAAACCTGAGGTACTTTCTGTGCGTTGGCAACATCGAAATATGAAAGTATGTATCTTTCCTATCCAGAGTTGCCATGTAATCCCCCTGCGTGAGCTGGGAAACTACTTCCTGCAGGGTGACCAATGCAAATCTTTTGTGGTTTTACAAACTTGTTTGCAGGGCGCAGGTCCAGAACAGGACGCATGGTTAGATCCTTTTTGGGTACAAGGAAGTACACTGAATAAATACCCTCCTTTACCTGTGAGAGGTACAATCTCTATGGCTCCTTTTTGTTACAGTATCTCGACTTCTTGAAGTAGGCAAAGATGTTCTGGTGTTAGTCTTCGTTGACATGGAGGTCTGTATTTTGGGGATTGGTTGAACTCGACACAGTACCCGTGGGCTATGGTTTTTAGCACCCACTGGTCCATGGTTATTCCATCCCATGCTTTCAGGAATGATGTCAGCCGGCCCCTGACCGGAGAGGCATGGGAGGGGACCCGAATCTTCGAGTCATTCGGGGCCTGAAGCAGGAGAGCCTCTAGGGGTCGGGTTCCTGCCGCTTCCTTTACCGCATTGCTGTCCCCTTTAGGGGTACGGGGTATGTACTGGTTCCTTGCGGGGAGTTCCAGTTGTTTCCAGAAGGGTAGTGTTGATGAGTGGAGCGCTGGCCACGAAAAAACCTGTTTCGAAATCCTAGCCTTGTGGATGATCTTTGAGTAATCTGGTCTAAGCTTTTTAAAGTTTCATGTTCTTTTTCACAGTCTCCAAGGCCTCATCGTCCGCTTTTGGATTCTTCCACTTGTTTGCTTATAAGAGCCACTTGCATTTCAGGTTTAAACCCTGAATTTCGGAGCCAAGCATGTCTCTGGAGGAGGATGCCTTGAGCGAGGGTTCGGCTGGCTGTCTCGGCAGAGTCTAAAGTGTTCTTTAAAATACTCTGGTTGACTTGTCTGCCTTCAGAGACTGTGGGAAGCAGGCGTATCCGCAGAGGTTCTGGTGCCTCCTGTAGGCCTTCTTGTATTAGGGCCCACTGCACATCTGGCCAATAAGGTAGTGTTATGGAGTACGCTGCCGCTGTGGTAACGCTTTTTCCCAGGGTGTACAGTCTTTTCCCCTCTGTCAGAGGGAGCCTCGGCTGTGGATAAAGGAATCCCTGCCCTTTTTCTTGTGGCAGTGACCACTAAAGAATCTGGGGTAGAATGACCTCTAATGTAAAGAGGGTCTGATGGCGAGGGGAGAACGTTTTTCAATCCTCGGATTTACACCTTTTATAAAAGCAGGTGTGGCCAAGGATGGAGCAATAATTCTTTTAATCAAATTGAGAAGTGGTATGACTTGGCTAGTAGGCGGCTTTTCTTTGAGTATATCCTCAACAAAGTGGGCTTCAGGCGCTGCCTCTTCAGTGGCAATTTTAAAGTGGTCAGCTGCTTTACGTAGCATCACATTAAATGTTAGTTAGCCATCAATAGGAGAGGGATTCCTAGTAGGAGTATTCTTAGGGGAGTCAAAAGCAGGATTATCTGGGTCCGGGTCTTGTGGTTCTGGAGACTGCTAAGGTTGTGGTTCACCCACATCTGGCTCCACTCCCCATCCTTCTATGGGCTCATCTTGAATGAGCTCCTCGAGTTCCTCTTCGTCATAGAAAGGATTCTCCTCTACCCTAACTGGTGGGGTGTCCTCTTCTGTAAGGTCATAATTATAAATGTCCTCTTCTAAAGAGGGGTAAAAAAACCATTGGGTATTTGGCTCTGGGGTAGGCAGGGCTTTCCTCGTTTGACCTTGTGGGTTTAGGTTGCTCTGCACGTGAGATTAACTTGTCTAGCCTCTCCATGCAGTCCTCAAACTTTTCCATAGTCCAGACTGAAGATTTAGAGGGGTCTAAGGGTGGAAAAGTGCCCTTTTCTAGGTCTTCCGTCGAAAAAAATTGTCTAGCACTCTCTTGTATTTGTATATTTATAACGCGCAAGCCATCGGGCCAGGAGGCATCAGGGCACAATTTGTACAAAGTTACAATAATGCATATATGCAGACATAAAAATTACATTTACAAAATACTAACAGTGTTTCTATCTACATACATTACAGTGATTACAGTGCCGCTAAGGCTTGACAGTGGATATACCCATAGGGTGTACAGAAAATAGTAACAGAGGTCAGCGGGCCAGAGTATGTAAGACAAGGGCGCAGAGCAGGTCTTTGTGCTGGTCGAAAAGCCAAGATTTGATTTTGGACTTCAACGTGTTGAATGAGTCTTCAGCTCCGATTGTAGCAGGGAGGGAGTTCCATAGCTTAGAAGCTATGACAGGGAAGCTAGTGCCCCCCGCTTTTTGAAGTTTGAACCTAGGGATTGATAGACAGTGGGTCTGGGCAGTTCTTAGAGGTCGGGAGGTCGAGTGGCGAGAAATCCGACTGCAGAGGTAGATAGGGGCCTTGTTAGCCAAGCATTTATGCATGAGGGCAAGTGTTTTTAGTGAGATTCTCTGCTCGACAGGTAGCCACTTTAGGTTAGTTCTAGATTCTGAAAAGTGGTGGTTGCGGGGGATGTTTAGGGCAGCTCGAATGGCATTGTTCTGGGTTGTTTGGAGTTTATTCAGGTTCTTTTGGCTGGTACCCAAGTAGAGAGCACTACAATAATCAATTTTGGCCATAATGAGAATTCTAGCTAGTGTGACACTGTAAGAGGTGGCAAGAAACGGTCTGCAAGCTGCAATAAGTTTGCACGTGTATGCAGAGGCAGATCTGACTGCATTTATTTGTCGAGATAAGGATAGGGTGGCTTCAAGGTAAAAACCTAATGTTTTGGTATCTTTCGAGACTCTTATGGTATTACCGTCTATGGTGAATGACTGATAGGACGGCTCTAGTTTGCTCAAGCGCTGCCAGGTGCCCAGGATAAGGAGCTCTGTCTTGTCGTCATTTAGGCATAACTGGTGTTGGGCCATCCAGGCTTGGATGACCAGGTAGACGTAGCTAAGGGCCTTGGTGTCAGCTAGATAATCACCTGTGATGGGAATGAGTATATGGGTGTCATCCGCATAGTTAGTGTAGGAGACACCCAGATGGTCAAGCACATCAAAGAGTGGTTTCGTGAAAATGTTATGAAGTGTAGGTGACACGCAAGATCCCTGAGATACGCCGCAGTGAATTGGGGAAGGGTCCGCGGCTGCGGATGGGGCAAAGACCCTAATGGATCTATTGCTCAAAAAGGATTTGATCCAGGCTGCAGCAGAGGATGAAAGTTGGCAGCAGAGTGGAGGTGCCTGCATAGGATCTGGTGGTTGACCAGATCAAATGCGGCAGAGAGGTTGAGGAGTAGTAGCATTGCTAGTTTGCCCTTATCCTTCAATACCTCAATTTGGGTTTTTAGGTCTATTAAAGCAATTTCCGCCCCGTGTCTGGGACGAAATCCAGATTGTCGTAGTCCTAGCAGATTGTTAGATTTCAAATAATCTTGGATCTGAAGTTATGCTGCGCGGTCTAAAATCTTAAGCAAAAACGGTACTGTGGTGATAGGTCGGAAGTTAGTAGGTGTGCTTGGGTCTAGGGATGGTTTTTTGAGAAGTGGGATCACCCAATCGTCCTTAAGGCTGTCTGGGACAATACCTGTTTTAAAGGAGGAGTTGATGAAGGCCGTAATGAATGTGGCCAAATCATGTTCAGAGTCCTTAATGATGGGAGCTGGGCAAGGGTCACCTTGGCAGTTGGATGGTTTAATTCTCAGGATGATATTTTCTACCTCAGTAATGGTGAGCGGCGAGAAGGCAAATGGTTTAGTGTTAGCAGTGTCTAGAGGGAGGGCCCTAGCAGGGGAGAGTGAGCGGTTGTCGAGCTTCAGACTGTCCTGCTTGTCTTTAATTTTAGATTGTAGCGTAGAGCTTTTGTCAGTAAGGCTGCTTGAATGTTAGCACACCATTTACTATCTTTCGTGCAAGTGTCTGGGGGGGGGGAGCCTGGAGTTTCTAGCTCTTAGGATTCGAATCAGCTTGCAGAATACGATTATTAAGAGACTCTTTTTTTGCAGTGATGATAGCATCTTTGTATGTGAGTGAGGCAAGAAGGAAACCATCTTTATGCTCATCAGAAGGGTGGCTTTTCCAATGATTTTCAGCAAAGCGTATAACTTTGCAGAGCATTCTTAAGTGTGGGGTGAACCATGAATTAAGATGTGCTCGGGGTTTGGCCTTCCTAAGTTTGATGGGTGGTATAGAGTCTATAGCCGTGAGCATAGTTTGGTTATAGGTGTCTGCTAGGGAAGTGGGATCAGAGCAGGTGTTGGTGGCCGCATTGAGGGAAGGGAGTAACAGTGGGAGGAGTTTCTCCTTAGTTATGTCCTTTTTACTTCTAGTGGGGAGTGCTGGGGCTATCGGTGTCGGGGCTCGCAGGGGTGCTTCAATATTGAAAGTTATTATGTGATGGTCAGACCATAAGCAAGGCGTATTGTCGAGAACTTTGATATTGCAGTTAGCGCCGGCTAGCCAGTCAAGGGTCCTGCCTTTGATATGGGTGGGTTCTTGAATGTACAATGTGAGGCCGAGGTCAGTTAGAACATTCTCCAGATCTAGTGCCACGGGATCTTTTGGATCACCAAGACCTAAGTTAAGGTCGCCTAGGATGATTGTTTATGAATTATTTTTAGTTTTGTCAAGGAGGAGAGTGGATATTTCACCAACAAAGGTCGGTGCCTGACCTGGGGGCCTATAGATAAGGTAGAGGGTGGCCGTTTGGTTAGGCGTTAGTGATAGTTTGACTGACAATGACTCAGCTGATTCGAGTTTGGAGTCGGATACCACTCTTAGGTCAAGAGAGTTTTTATGGATGAAGGCCACACCACCGCCTCTGGATTGGCCAGTGGTATGGTCACAACGCGTGATGCTGTAGTCAGGCGGTAAAGCCAAGGATAGTGAGGGGCCAGATGCGGCATGTAGCCAAGTGTCGGATATAGCGATGAAGTCAAGGTCAGAGGTGGTGATGAGGTCAGCAATGTCTAATGCGTGTGCTGGGAGAGATCTAGCGTTGATAAGGGCGCCCTTGAACACAGGCAGTTTAACCCCTGTGGTAGTGGATTTGCATGTAGCGGCAGATAAGGGTGAGCCAGGTGGTGTATGTGAGGTTTGCTTGGTGGCGTTGTTGCGCGAGTGTCGTAGGCGAAATCTAGTGCCTAGTCTCTTGTTTCTAAGAAAGAGGGGGCAAGGTTGGTTAGGTGTGGGTTTCCTGGCGAAGTGTTCCAGCCACAAAGCTGGGTCATTAAGGTATGGGTTAATATGTTTACTGGAGTAGTGTAAACCTGTGGTGGTTGCTGCAGGGCTCATTATAGGAGTTACAGTCACAGTAGGCAGTGCCTGGTGGTGTAGGTTCGGGCAGGCCAGACTATTAGGTGGCTGATCGGGTTTAGCCCACTGGGGGAAGGTTGCTGCAGTGGGTAACTGAGTGACTGGGGCAGCCCATAGTGCTAGTGTGTAGTATAAAAGAAGGAGCACACTGACGTGCATGATGGTAGTACTAGATACCCGAGTAAGATACCTACGAAATTGTTCACACGGGGTAAGATTGGGTCTCATTCGATGGGACTGTGGTAACCGTGACCAGAGCGGCACAATGAATACAAGTGCACAGATTTGACTAAATATCAGCAAACATAAGGTAACCTGAGCGTACAGTGTGTGCAAATGCCTAGCATTGACTAAATAACATCAATCATATAGTGACCAGGGCGGCACAATGAAAAGTCAGCATTTGTCAGGCACATCAGGTTTAAGGCAGTGCAAAATACAGCGCAGCTAGGTTCAAATATCAGGCACACCAAGGAATGTAGTGCATAATACAGCGCAGCTAGATTCAAGTGACAGGCACATCAAGTAAAACAGTGCAGAATGCACATGGCAGAAGTCAGGTTGTTAGAACAAAAGGCTAGGCAGTGCAGAGTGCGGTCAGGTAGATGCCAGGGTAGATGTATCACAGAGCGGCAAAGGCATCCTAGAATCACATTGAATCTGCATAGCGTGAACACGGGTATCAGCCTACAGGCATCTCAGTTCAGAGCAGATGCGTAGCCTAAAGTGCCGTGGGTCGGCAGAGCGGTAGGATAATTTGCATTTATGTGCTTGGAATGAGATGGTACACATAACTGCACGTGGTCCGAAGTGTGAATACTCAAGAGGCAGGGAGGCAATAGCAGCAAAAGTTAGAGAATAGCTGTAAGTGTAGCAGCAGTCACAGGAGGTTCGGTTGTGCCAAGTAACAACGAGTGTGAGGGAGTTACCTTTTCAGGCAGGCAAGCGTGAGGACCAGGGGGTCTGGCAAGCGGCAGAAACTTAGAGCTTTGTCCCTCAGCGTCGAAGAGAGTCCTTCCTCTCCCTCAGAGAAGTTTTCTGGCGGGACCGATGAAGGTGGGGTCTGTCTGTGACCTACTCTTTCTTTCTGGACGTTGTCCTCAGATTTCAAAGGATGTTTGGATCTTTCGGAGACCACTGGGGATTCCGTAGCCTGCTGTTTATGTGAATAGGCGGCTACAATCCTTGCCAGACTGCCTTCGACCTCCTCACCGGTCAGGCGGTGCGTCGATACGTCTGTATGTCTGCTGATTGTACGGAAGTCTGTTTCGACGGGATTTGGGCGTTGCCTTTATCGGTCGCTGTAACTTTCGACGGTGCCTTCTCCCGAGTCCTTTGTTTGTCGTCGCTGAACGCTTTCCTCTGATGCGTGTCGTCGGAACTGAGTTTTGTGGGTAGTGCCCTTTGTTTTGGAATGACCAGTGAGGCGGCTGCGGGGAGGGCTGCCGATCTCGTCTATCGGTGGGTATGCCTGGAACTACCGGTCCACCCGTTGGCGCTGAAGTCTTTTTTGACGTAGTGGAAGACAGACTAGGGGTTGTGTTCTTAGTGTCATGTACGTGTGTCTTTGTCGCCGGGGTGTGATTTCCCCATGGCAGGGCCTACGCCGTGCTTATCGGGGCCACGGACAGACGATGCGGAACGTGAACGTTCCGTTGAAAGGTCGACAACCTCTGGTTCAGAGGTTTGGTAGTCACTCTAGCCGTCGTCAATTTCGGTGGTGGCAGCAGTGGGTGAAGTCACAGCCTTGGACATACCGTAGGCCGCCCACCTTTTAACTCTACGCTCCTTTAAAGTTTTGGGCCGGAGAAGCTTACAGGCTGTACACCCTTCCTCTTAATGATCGAGCGCCAAGCACTGGTTGCATCGTCTGTGCTTATCCCTCCATGGGAATTTTCCCTTACAAATAGGGCAAAATCTAAATGGAGTCCTCTCCATAGCCGAGGTGACCCAGAGCGACTATGACTGACGGGGAAAGAGTTAAGAAAAGGAAAGGCATTCTCAGTTTTAGAAGGAAATGTCCACCCAACCCCACTCTCCCTACTGTATAGGCCGGCGGAAGGACCAGCCACGTGGTCGGCAACACCGACAGATCACTTGCCGTCGAAATTTGCAGGTCTTTGACAGGGACTGGAACAGCCGTCGAGACAATGGACGGAAGGGGCAATATTAAATGTTCTTTACAGAACAACTCGACCAAAGGTCGTGCGACAAAAGAAATGCTCTTTACGAACTCCGCATATGGGCGACCAGTTAGCTGGGCGGAAAAAAACAATCTGAGGGACCTCAACGTGTGAGGGATCTTGGGTACACTACACGTCATGTAGGGATAGTGTTACAGGCACGCCCATGTCGACGTCCCCTTTTGATTCGCGAAAGAAAAGATACAATACTCGGCGGTTACCACTGGATGTCGGACTATGCACAGCATGTGATTCTAAGCAGATTGACAAACATCAGAAACTACTCTTTCCCGAGAGAATGCAAAGTGAAATTTACTTTACTAGTCTTTCCAAATTCCTAAACCCAGCACACACCATCTTACAATGGAGTGCTGGAGGAGTTACATAATATCCCGTGTCTAAATACTCATGTAGCAGTCAAATGCAACCCTTTCCTATTGAAGAGGCTGGTGGCAGTGGTTCTACAACAAACTATCATGATTTTTCCCGACCGCGAACACCGATAGCTAAAATTAATCACGGGAGCTATATTTTTCAGGATGGCGCCTTAAGCCCCTTTGTTTAAACAGGCCCGGTCTTTTCTCGCCATTTCTTTTTGGAAAGGTCCTTCTAGAGTTTGTCTCTCCGTGCCAAACTAGGTTTGGTCCCTTTGTTCGTATGCCTTTGGCGGGCTTCAGGACTGAAGACCGCCTCTGGCGTCTGAGTGAATGGGGTGGGCGGGTAGTGAGGGAGGTGCCCGAAACTCCCTGTGCTTAGTCTCCTAGGAGACCCAAATGCACTCTGGCGTGAATGGCTGGCTGACTGTCCGGCAAGGACAACACCATGCTGGGTGAGCGACAGCTAGGCTGGAATGAAAGTGAGCTAACTGCTTAAAAGGCGAGTTTCTTGGACTGCAAAGCAGAGTCGACCACTGTAACGAAAGAACCGAAGAAGAGCTGGAAGAGGACGGCTGCTGCAACTCCTGGACCGTTGGTTTGCTCGGTGAAGCCGTGCTGCAGGTCCGAATTGCCAAGTTCATCTCGACAGAGAAGCCCCTTCAAGGGCGACTTCTTCCTTTGAGTTGGTGGGACCAATCAACTCGTAAGCCACTTGGATACCATTCTCAAGCCTAGTTAGGATTAACCAGGGAGAGGGACACCATCTTATGTGCTTGAATCTATAGCTACCGGAACTGAAGTGACTCCATCTTCTTTGCTTTTTCGACGATCCCCGTGCAGGAGTCCCCCAACGTCATCCCTCTTGTCCCCACGTCTGAGGCTCAGAACAGCGAGATCTGCAGGACCCGCTAGGAACCAACGTCTTCAGCTACATTTTGTTCCTCATATTAAGGTACTGTGTCAACTAGATTGAGAGAATGCCACTCTCGCGGTGAAAGTTTGTGAAACTTTCCCAACTTACAAGCCTAATCAGCTTGGGACCCCACATATGATTCTTTTTCGCCTAAACTACTTCTGCAAACTTTTGCAAAGACTTCTCTGTTTGATACCCGAACTGCTCTTTCCTATCCAGAACACTAGCCCATTGACTTTGGCCTGGCCTATTGACTTGAATTGAACTCTTCTGGTGAACTGAAACAATTTGCACTGTCTAACAAGTATATGTGATCTATTCTACTTACCTTGTCCCTTTTGCTCACTTCTAAGTAACTGAATTGCCATATGGCTCCTATTTCAGGGGAGCTCAAACTGTCTCAAAATCTTAGAGTTTTGTATTGGTATATAATATTAAGTTGCCTCCTTCTAGTGAAATGTTTTCTAAATGGTTGTGTAATAAATTAAGTGTTTTACCAAGAAACCTTGAGTACAAGTGTACTTGAACCACTGTCATTGAAAGTCCTCTGTAATTGCTTGTGCTGCTCACACTCACTCTTGAGATAAGCCTCGCTGCTCAGCTCGCTACCAAAAACTGTGTGGTACAGACTTATACCAAAGGTTTGTTTAGCTAACAACTGTACTCCTAATTGTGTGTAGTGGTCACAGAGGGTACTGTAAGCAATTCTGCCTAACAGGGCTCAGCAAAGCTTTGGATGGATGCAGCCTTTCCACGACGATGCACTCAAAATGGGCAGCAGGGTTTGGTTTTGGGGTTTTCCGCAGCTCTGGAAACTCACAGGACCTCAGAAGATGGCTCAAATCAAAGTTAGTTTTTGGACTGGTTTTGCTCACCAGCCAAAAGGAAGGAGTCGTCCTCTTCGGGGCTCCTCCGTCGCTCAGAAAATGCATGGTCGCTTCACAGGGTTGCAACAGGTCTGCTATTATGTCTGGTCGTCTTCTTCGGTTACTTCAGCTTCCAGTGGTCGACTTGCTTTTCACTCCAGAAGCCTCACTTTTTATACAGTTCCAGCAGACACTCCTTCGCAATCTCCCTCAGTATTTAACAGAAAGGGGCGTTTCGCTGTCCAATCAGGACAGCCAGGACCCCTTGCCCCCCCTGTGGGAGCTGGTCCTATTCAGGCACTCGGGCAGACAAAGGACATGGGGATGGAAAACTCCTCCCCCCACTTCCTGTATGCCCAGACACTTCAGAGCCTATGCAGAGACACCCAAGGTGCCCCACCAAAGGCAGAGCGCACACACTGACCTCCCCCTCCCAGAATGGTAGAAGGGCTAACAAAGGACAACCACACTAGTAATGGCAAAAAAAGAAGGGAGGCCCCAAGTTGGTACGTGGGTGCGCCTATTGTGCACTAGCAAGGCTATGGACATAGCCTACAGTACAAGGTACACAATAGTTGGTAGAACATGTCCACTGCCACCAGCCATAACTAGGAGATTGTCTATGTGACTAAAAAGTCACAGGAGCAGAGAGAAGGGTGATACTAGGTATCCCTTTGGCACTCGACATAAGGTGGTGTGTGCCAATCTCTCAGACTATAACGTTTTAGGACAGATACTAAGCATCTCTCTATCCTTAAGAACTGCAGTTTACTTGAGGATAAACATTATTTCAAAAGGAGGAACCAAGGGTCCCAGCAACACTACCCATAAGTAGTTGTGTGCTGCAATAGTAAAAATACTGGTGCCTTTAAGAGCTATGGAGCAGACTCCATAGTACAGGTTTAATACATAGAAGAGTTCCAAAAGTAAGAGCCCCTAAGAATGCATGAGTGCAAAAAGAGGCCACTCATTCAGGATATAAGAAAAGGTTCCAGAAGTCCAGAAGGGTGTGCTGGGGGTCTCACTAGAAGAGGGGATAATTATAAAACTGATACATCGCCTTAAAAGGGAGCTGAAATTTGCAGGGAATGGTACTTATACCACGAGTTGGCCACCAGCAATTTTCAGGTACAAATGCAGTATGGCAAGGTAGCCCACTGTTGAGCTGGTCGTCCACCGGGCGGGTCCAGGTTAATTCCGAAGGCTCAGGATGGCTGGATCCGGGAGAAGGTGTAGAGAATGGTTGGTCCCAACAGTACAGGGATTGAAACATCGCACAGGGCATTGGCAGATCAGGCAGTCCAACAGGCCAGACGGAGGAAGGGACGCCAGGCCTCTTTCTTGGGATCTTCAGTTGGCTGTTCGTCTACGAGGGATTCTTGCCTCCAACAGCGATTTGAAGAAATGGCTGCAGGAGTCCTCTTATCCAAACTCCAACCTGAAACCAAGTCCAAGCCCACCAATGGGAAATATCTGTACCGTTCTAACAGCCAGTAGTTGTACAATCAGGGACAATTATTGGTTTCACCCATACCTAGACTCTCTGGTTCCAGGAGTACAGAACGGGACGAGACAGTACTTCAGACTTCCTAAGCCAGCCATACATAAAAGCATGAAGCATGCAGCTTTCCCAGGCAAGTGCATGACCTTATACAGGGTTTCCTGGCCTGGAAAGGCAGGAAGGAGGCCAAACAACATGGCCAAAAGACAAGTGTTAGGCAATGTTTGTATGCAGTACCCTCTGGGACCAATACACACAACTAGGACTACAGGTGTATGCAAAACCAACCTTTGGTATAAGTCTGTACCACACTGTTTTTGGTAGCAAGCTGAGCAGCCAGGCTTATCTCAAGAGGGAATGTGAGCTTCTAAGGGTGTTACACAAAGGTCTACAATGACACGTATTCAGATTGACACTTATGCTCAAGGTTTCTTGGTAAAACACTTAATTTATTAAACAATAATTTATAAAGCATTCACTAAATAGGGCAACACATATCACACATAAATTATACTACAATACTGATTACTAAGCAGTTGTGCTCCCTTGAAGTAAGAGCAAAACAGCGTTGAAGTAGGAGCAAAAAAGGCATAAGTTAATAAAACGAATATTAGTTACTCTAAAAAAGTGCAAATAGTTTGAGTTCACCAGAGGAGTTGATTCAATGCAATAGGTAGGCCAAAGTCAATGGACTAGTGTCTTTTATAGGTAAAAACGGTTCTGGTATTTAAACGGAAAAGTCTTTGCCATGGTTCATAGACGTAGTTCACGGAGGAAAGGTTTGTATTTCGGGTCACAAGCTGACTAGGCCTGCAAGTTGCCAAAGTTCCACAAAATTTCGTGGTGAGAGGTAAGTTCTCTCGGTCGGGTTTTCACAGTACCTCAAATTGAAGAAAAAGATGCAGATTAAGACTGTTCCTGGCAGTTCCTGCAGTTCTCGTTGTTCCTGAGCCTCAGTCGTGGGGACAAGAGGGAGGACATCGGGGGACTCCTCCACGGGGACGGACCACAAAGCTGGCAAAAAGGCAATTTTTCGATTCAGGTTGCTGTTCTTCAAGCACACAAGCCCCTGGTTAATCCTAACCAGCTCCGAGAATGGTATCCAGGTGGCTTACGAGTTGATTGGTCCTACCAACTCAAAGAGTCGCCCTTGAAGGGGATTCTCCGTTGAGATGAACTTGGCGATTTGGACCTGCAGCCGGGCTCCACCGGGCAAACCAACGGTCCAGTAGTTGCAGCAGCCGTCCTCTTCCAGCTCGTCTTCGGTTCTTTCGTTCCAGTGGTCGACTCTGCTTTCCAGTCCAAGAGACTCACCTTTTAAACAGTTTTCTCCCATTCATTCCAGCCTAGCTGCCAGTCACCAGCAGGGTGGCTGTCCTTGCTGGACAGTCAGCCAGCCAATCACGCCAGAGTGCATTTGGGTCTCCTAGGAGACTAAGCACAGGGAGTTTCGGGGCACCTCCCTCACTTCCCAGACACTCAGACGCCAGAGGCGGTCTTCAGTCCTGAAGCCCTCTAAAGGCATAGAAACAAAGGGACCAAACTCGGGTTTGACGTGCAGAGAAACTCTAGAAGGACCTTTCCAAAAAGAAAATGGTGAAAAAAGAAGACGGGACCTGTTTAAACAAAGGGGGCGTAGGCGCCATCTTGAAAAACATGGCTACTGCGATTTTTAGCTACTGGTGTTCGCGGTCGGGAAGAATCATGGTAGTTTGTTGGAAAAACCACTGCCACCAGCCATTTTGATAGGAAAGGGTAGCATTTGACTGCTGCATGAGTTTCTAGACACAGGAAATGCTTGGTAAAACCTCCAGTACCCTATTGTAAGATAGTGTGTACTGGGTCTAAGAATTTTAAAAGACTATTAAAGTCAATTTAACTTCACATTCTCTGGGAAACAGTGGTTTATCCCAGAGAAGGTATTTAAACTTTGGGACAGCTTAAATAGCTTCCCTGTGTCACTGCACTGAGGGTGCTGTGTAACGCACATGAAAAGATGAAGGGAATTAGCACATTTATGAGAATTATCCCTAACCACGAGCAAAAATCTAGTGGTGTGGCCTTATTAGAGCACTAGCCACCTTTAGTAGCCATAAGCAATAAACCTGAATATTCACACTAGAAATGACAAAATGGTAGAAACGTAATTGCGGCCACCAGTTGGTCTTTAGGCACATATAAAAGTAACTAATAATCCAAAGTTTAAAAGACTAGGGCGTTAAAAATATATGCCCGTTGCACCGCATTTTAAGATGCTGTGTGCAATGTTAAAAAGTTGCAAAAGTGTAGGCGTCAAAAGGGAAACTGTTTCCCAGTACTGATCGTCTGAACTGCTCAGTTTCCCCATGAAAAAATGAGCAAAGGCCAGGAGGAGTGAAGCTTCACTTCTCTGTAAAAAGTCAAGACGGGTAGAAAAAACAAAAGCAAAAAGTTTGGGGCTCCACAGAACTATGGAGCGAAAGTTGGTAAAAGAGAGCTTCCTTACCCAACTAGAATGATTGATGTTGCTGCATGGACACATTGTAGCCCTAGACCACTCTCACACCCTTAGTGAGACCAGCTTTTGCCATTTTGCAACATTACATTACATTGATTGAGCTTGGCTAAACTCAGTGTCTTGTGTTCAGCGAAATAGGCTGGCCTCCCAAAATCCTTCTCCCAGCGATGATGTTGGAAAAGTATCTTAACACCTTTGATACTCTGCTGGGACTCTGGAAATCAGGAGATGAGCCAGTAGGACGACCACAGTTCAAAGGATAAATTAGATAGTGCCTCCTAACACTGTCCCGGAGGGTCTCTGTAGCAGAACCAAATCTGGGTGTGTCCCTCCTATAGTCCGAGGTCTCAAAAGTACCTTAAAGACAAACAAGGATGAAAGCCCTGAAACCCACAACCAGGTGATCCTGCTTGATAACTACATTGGTGAGCTTTGTTTTTTCCCAGCGATTTACTAAAGACTGACAGTTGCTAACCTGCTAAGGATCCAGGGGCCTTAGACCCCTTCTCTTGAACCGCCTCCCATTGGGTTTGCAGTGGGAGAAAATTCCTACTTACAGTTGGATTATCGGTGCTGGCCCAGGGCCTTAGTGTCCAGGTCAGTACTTTTGTAGGTCTTCCTTAAGAACCATAGGGGTGGTAGTTGCATTTTCCGTTACTGAAACTAGACTTAAGATCCCAAGTCCTTTTGCATTGCTGCTTTTGCCCTACACTAAATTAACTTCAGTACTTTTATTTTATTTATTTTATTCAGATTTGTAGAGCGCACGTCAACCCGGGGGCATCGTGGCGCTTGTTATAGACAATATCTTAGTTACATAGCAACTTTACCTACACTAGTTGAGTGGGCCCTCCTAGCTACTCATCTCTTCACTGCAGGGCACCTAAAAGACTACCAGAAATTTGGTACAGGCTAGGGCTGGACTTCTGAAGTTATAGTATATGTTGTGTGGTGCCTTATAGGTATAGGCACATATGTGTAATGCTTCCTTAACATCGATTTGATCTACTTTCAAGATTTCCTTTATTATGGGAATATATACTTAATATTTTAAAGTAGTGTGTAACCCATAGGGGGTTACCAAACCGAGTTGTATTTATGTACTTAAATATTTTTACTTGGCTTTAAATATTAAAAATGTGCCTTAGTGTATTCCTGTAATAAATTATTCGTTGTATAATTTACATGTGTGGCTCTTTTACTTGCATCTTCTGCTAAGTGTTAACTGTACTACACAAAAGTGCTCCCTTTCTCGTTAGTTTAGCCTTGCTGCTTGGTCAACGCTACTTTAAAAAGTTGCTTTGTTTAACTTGGGTTATGAATAACTGTTAGGGAGAATTCTCTGAAATGTGCTAATTCCCTCCACCTTAGAGACCCCCAGTAACTTTGCTGGATTTTGAGGACTTGATTATTTTAACCTGGAGAGAGCGAGACCCTTTTTTCCCCACTCTATCATGTAATTTAATGTGGTTTTGAACTCTGTTTCTTTTGGTTGTGGAGTCCGACAAACTCCATAGGCATCATCTTTTACATTGTTTCACATAGCACCTTTAGTGCAGTGACAAAAGGAAGTCTTTCAGATTTCCCAAAGGTTTAAATACCTTCCCTTGGATAAACTACTGTTTCCAAGAGCAATAAAGTGAAATTGACTTTACTTGCATTTGTTACTTACTAGACCAAGCACACACTATATCTTACAATAGGGTGCCTGAGGGGTTACCTAGTGTTGGGAAGGAGCCTAGTGCTTTCCTACATTTCCAAACGTTTCAAGCACTTTTGAATTAGGCAAGACTTCTGTTAACTGTTTTCTAAGCACTACAAGAGTCCAGGGGGACGAGGGTCACTAAATAAAGATAGTTAGGATTGAAATATAATGTGCAAACAATTATTCAGATGGATATGACAATGCATTACTTACCGTAAAGGCATTTCTGATGGTTGCATCTGCTTAGATTCACATGCTGTGCATAGACCAACATCCATTGGTCACTGCAGAGTATTGCATTTTGTTTTTCGTAGTCGAAAAGGGGACGTTGACAAGGCGTGTCTGAAACACTATCCCTACAGTGACGTGCAGTGTACCCACAACCCCTCACGCGTCGAGGTCCCTCTGTTTGTATTTTTTTCTGCCCTGAGGGAGCCTTCTATATGTGAGTGAGTACAGAAAAGAGAGAGAGAGATGTAGAAAGATGTCCATGTTCCTTCCATCCGAGCGGGGAGGAAGGATGGGCGCATGTGAATCTAAGCAGATACAACCATCAGAAATGCCTTTACGGTAAGTAATGCATTGTCTTCTGATGTTTATTAATCTGCTTAGAATCACATGCTGTGCATAGACTAGCGAGCAGTACCCGGAGTTGGAGGTGGGTTGTAAGAAGGAACAGTAGAAAAAAGATGTCTTAATACGGATTGTCCCACCTGGGAAGAAGATCTAGAGTGAGCATCTAGACAGTAGTGTTCTGTAAAGGTGTGTACAGAACTCCAGGTTGCCGCTTTGCAAATGGACTCAAGGGGAACGTTTGCAATGAATGCTATGGATGCTCCAGTGCCTGGAGTAGAGTGTGCTCTTGGCTTGAAGGGTAGTTCTCTCTTAGCAAGAGAGAAACAGAGAGTGATGCATTGAACAATCCATCTAGATATAGTGGACTTTGAGACTGCATCTCCTTCTCTTCCTGCTGCCACCGAGTCAAAGAACTGATTAGTCTTTCTCAGTGGCCTAGTTCTTTCCATATAAAAGATGACAGCTCTGCGCACATCGAGTGTATGTAGGCTTTTTTCTCCCAAATTGGAAGGGTTTTGAAAGAACGTTGGTAGTTCTATTGACTGGTTGACATGGAATTTCGATATGAATTTCGGTGCAAACCTTGGGTGTGTGCGTAGAACCACCTTATCTTTGTGAACTGTTACGAAGGGGTCTAGAATAGAAAGCCTGTAGTTCACTTACTCTCCTAATGGAGGTGATAGCTATTAGGAAAGCAGTCTTAAGGGTGAGGTCCTTAAGAGTTGCCTTGTGCATGGGTTCAAAGGGTGAGCCCATGAGCCTGGTAAGTGCCACATTAAGGTCCCAGCCGGGAGCTGGGTTTGCTATCAGAGGGTGTATTCTCTTTACCCCCTCCATGAAGGCTTTGATAACTGGGACTTTCCACCATGACACCTTAAGTTGAGAGGTGGTGTATGCAGAAAGTGCCGCTTGATGGACTTTAATAGAATTGAACACTAGACCCGAGTCCAGTAAATGGGTCAGGTAAAGGACAATTTGTGTGGGCGAGCAGTGGACTGGGTTGATGCTCTTACCTCTACACCAGATGACAAATCTCTTCCACTTGCTAGAATAGCAGTGGCGAGTGTTGGGTTTTCTAGCTTCTTTGAAAATGTCCATGCATCTCTGAGGGAGTTGTAAATGGCCAAATTCTATGACCTCAGGAGCCAGGCTGCTAAGTTCATGTTCTGTGGGCATGGGTGTAGTGTCTTACCCTTGTCCTGTGACAGCAAGTTGTACGGGCAGGGCAGTTTCACTGGTGGGGACAGGGACATCTCCATCAGGTGCGCAAACCATGTTTGGCAGGCCCACATCGGGGCTATCAGTATCATGGTGACTGGTTCCTGGTGCATCTTGTGCACTATCGTGTTCAGCAGAGGAGTCGGGGGAAAAGCGTAAACAGATTTCCTTGACCATGGTATCCAGAGACCGTTCCCCTGGAGCAGTTCTGTGGGTATCTGGAGGCGTAATCTAGGCATTGGGAGTTCTCCAGAGTTGCGAACAGGTCCATTTCTGGGAAGCCCCACTGTGTGAAGACGTCAAAGACGATGTCTTCGTGTAACCGCCATTCGTACTCTGGGGGAAGAGGGAAGTCTCTGCTGAGTTCGTCTGCTAGCAGATTGAGTTCCCCTGGTACATGTTGTGACAATAGGAACATGTTGTGTCTGAGAGCCCACTTACAGATGTTCTGGGACAGCTTGGACAGTCCTGGAGAGTGAGTGCCCCCTTGCTTGTTGAGGTAGTACATGGCTGTGGTGCTGTCCGTGAGGACCATCACTGTCTTCCCTTGTAGGCGTGTCTGGAAGGCTTTTAGTGCATTGAACACCGCAAGTAGCTCTAATAAGTGTATGTGCTTGGAAGCTACGCTCGGAGTACAGACTCCGTGAGCAGTCTGATGGGATAGGTGAGCCCCCCCCCCATCCTGTGAGGGATCCGTCTGTGGTTAGAGTGGCTTCCACTGCGGGGGTGGCGAATGGTTTCCCTATTACCAGGTTTTCCTTCGACCACCACCATAGCGAGAGAACCAAGGCCTGCGAGACCACCACTAGATCGTCCCATTGTCCGCTGGCCTGACACCACTGGCTGTTGAGCCACTCTTGCATTAGGCGCAGGCGCGCGTGAGGTACCAAATAAATACATGACGCCATAATTCCTAGCAAGCGCATTGCTTTGCGTACCGTCACCTCTCAACCGGCCACATATTGAGGGATCTGAAACAGCATATTTTGGACCCTCTCGTTGGAGGGGAAGACGAGGCCATCCTTTGTTCGAATTAGAGCCCCTAGGAATTGTTTGATTTGGCTGGGGTTTAAGCTGGACTTCTCGTTGATGGAGAAGCCCAGTTGGACAAAAGGTCTACTGTCTTCTGGGTGTTTGAGAAGCATGTCTCGTAGGACTCCCCTGTTATGAGGCAATCGTCGAGGTAAGGGTATACCGGTATGGACAACCTGCGCAGGTGGGCCGCTGCCACTGCCAGTACCTTTGTGAATACCCTTGGTGCAGACGCTATGCTGAAGGGTAGCACTCTGAACTGGTAGTGTTTGCACTCTCATGAACCTGAGGTATTTTCTGTGCGCTGGCAACATCAAAATAGGAAAGTATGCATCTTTCATGTCTAGTGTTGTCATGTAGTCCCCCTGAGATAGCAGGGGAATTACCTCCTGTAATATTACCATACGAAATTTTTGTGGTTTTACAAATTTGTTCGCTGGGTGCAGATCTAGCACATGGCGCATGGTTAGGTCCTTTTTGGGTACAAGGAAGTACACTGAATAAATACCTTCCACGACCTCTATTGCTCCTTTCTGTAGCAGCTGTTCTACTTCTTGCAGGAGGATGACGAGGTGTTCTGGTGACAGGCGTCGTCCCCTTGGAGGTCTGTAGGTGGGGGACCGATTGAACTGTATACAGTACCCGTGGGCTACGTTTGACAATACCCACCGGTCTGATGTTATTCTCTCCCATGCTGAAAGGAACAATGTTATCCAGCCCCCAACCGGAGACGCATGGGTCATTTGGTGTTACTTGCCTGGGGTGCCTCTGGGGCTGGAGCCCCCGGCCTCTGCACTTGACACGGCGTTGTCCTCTTTGGTACCCTGATTAGAGGGCCAGTTGCCCGCAGTGTAGTGCTGTTGCTGCTGCTGCTGTTGGCGTTGGCCACGAAAAAAGCGCTTGTTCCCAAATCTCCGCCTGTTTGGAGGCTTTGAGATTGGGTCTAAGGTCTTTATGGTGTCGAATTCTTTCTTAGCATTTTCCAGTGCATCGTCCACTGCCCTTCCAAAGAGATTTGACTCTTCTTTTGGCTTATTAATGAGCGACGCCTGCGTTTCTGCCTTGAAACCGGAATTGCGAAGCCAGACGTTACGCTTCAGCAGAATTCCCTGCACCAAAGAACAGCCAGCAGTTTCTGCCGCATCAAGAGTGTTCTTAATGATGCTCTGGTTGACCAGAGCTCCTTCTGTAACTGTAGCCAATAAGCAAGTTCTTAGAGGTTCAGGTGCTTCTTCAATGTCCTGCTTAAGCTTTCCCCATTGAGCATCAGCATAGCTTGCCAACAATGTATTATTGGCAATTCTAATTGAAAACGCTGCCGATGCAGAAATTCCTTTGCCCAAGGCATAAAGCTTTTTCCCTTTCTTTATCTGGGGGTGCCTCGCTGGTTGACAGTGGAACCCCAGCCCTCTTCCTTGGGTTAGTCACCACTAAGGAGTCCGGGACTGAGTGACCCCTGATATATAATGGGTCTGAGTGAGAAGGTGAGGACAATTTCTCGATTCTTGGATTGACCCATCTTACCAGCGCAGGGGTGGACAGCGATGGGGTGAGTCGTCTCTTAACCGAGGCGAGGATAGGAATAGTTTGACTAGTGGGAGGTTTTTCTTTAATAATCCTCTCGACGAAATCAGTATCTGGATTGACCTCCCCAATCTCAACTTCAAAATGCGCTGCTGCCTTCCTCAGTAGCGCATTGAAGGTGGGCTGATCGTCTACTGGAGAAGGGTTCCTGACCGGTGTGGTCTGAGGAGAAGAAATGTCTATAATGTCGGGGTCTGTAGACCCTGATGGCGACGGCCAGGGCTGTAAGCCACCTTCACCTGGGTCCTCCTCGTAGCCCTCCTCACCTATGTTAGTGTCATCATGAAAACCTTCTTCCTCTTGTTGGTCTTCTTTATTCACAAACTCATCCTTTTCCTGGAAGTGAGAGTCCTCTTCAGTGAGGTCGTAAGAGTTCATGTCTTCCTGTAGGGGGTTAAAGAGCTTCGGCTATTTAGCCCATGGCCCCTCCTGTGGTACCTCCCTTGGCCTCTTGGGCGTCTTATTTTCTGGGATGGCCATGAACCTGCCTAGCTTGTCCATACATGACTGGAACCTCTCTAAAGTCCAGTAGGGTAGGCCAGAGCGGTCTGGGAGTGAAGGAACAAGTTACTTACCTGTAACTGTTGTTCTCCAGCATGGGTCTGGCATGGATTCACATGCTCATGAATATTCCCCGTCATCAGGCTGGGTACCCTCGGTAAAGAAAAAATCAGTATCATCGTTTCTGATCTGTCTTTCGTAGTAGTAACCAATCACTGATATCTGCGTCATACTGACCACAGCCAATGACTGCCCTCTACCTAAGCCCCGCCTCTGGCAGCCATCTTCAGATTTGGTAGCACGTGAAGTGGCAGTATGACCAAGTGAAAAGCCGCAGAGGGGTAGGCGGGAGGGTTTGCATGTGAATCCATGCCAGACCCATGCTGGAGAACAACAGTTACAGGTAAGTAACTTGTTCCTTCTCCAGCATGGGGTCTGGCATGGATTCACATGCTCATGAATATAAGATTAAATAGCAGTACACATGCACAACCACGGGAGGTGGCAAAAGGCTCAACATTAAGCAATACAAAAAATTCAACATTAAGCATCTCTTACCTCCTCACCAGGCTCTCCTTAAGCGAACAGGTTGCGCAGCACTGCTTGGCTGACCCTGGACTCCTCCCTGGAATCCAGATCGACGCAGTAGAATCTCGTGAAGGTGTGCGTCGACCTCCACGTAGCAGCCCTGCAGATGTCCAGCAGGGGCACACCAGATAAGAACGCCGTAGTAGCAGCGATCGCTCTGGTCGAATGGGCTCTCGGACGGCTTGACAGCGGTCGGTTAGCCAACCGGTGACAGTGCATGATGCAGCCGGAGAGCCATCTGGAAATAGAAGACTTCGAGAGAGCCTTCCCTTGATTCACAGGTCCAAAGTTCACGAACAGCTGTGCGGTCCACATAGAACTTCAGCGCTCTAGCCACATCCAGCGAGTGCAAAGTCCTCTCGGCCGGCGACGAAGGAGACGGGAAGAAAACAGTTAACACCAAGGGCTCGTTAAGATGGAAGTCCGACGGCACCTTGGGCATAAAGGAGGGGTGCGTCCTAAGCACCACCCTCGAGGCATGGAAAGTCAAGTACGGTGCTTTGCAGGATAGGGCCTGGATCTCTCCCACTCGTCGTGCGGAGGTAATGGCCACCAGGAACGCAGTCTTCCACGACACAAACCTCATAGGTGCGGAGTGCATCGGCTCGAATGGGGGCCCCATGAGCCTGGTCAGCACCATGTTAAGTTCCCACGCCGGGGCCGGGGCCTTCACCGGCGGGAACGACCGGAACAGTCCTTTCATAAACTCTTACCAGTCGATGGGACCACAGGGACGTCCGTCCTGTGGTTCTGGTATATCTGGAGATCGCCGCCAGATGAATCTTAATGGAGGCATGGGCTAGCCCAGCCTTTGCCAGCGATAGCAGGTACGGCAGCACTTGAGGGGCCGTAATCCGTAGGGGGTTGATCTTCTGTGCTCGGCACCAGATAGAGAACCTCTTCCACTTATGACCGTAGCATTTGAGAGTCGAGGACGCCCTGGCCTTTGCAAGAACCTCTCTGCAATCGGCCGGTATATTGTAGCCTCCAAACTCTAGCGCTGCAGGAGCCAAGCCTGCAGGTTTAGCGACGCCGGGTCGTGGTGGAAGATGGCGCCTCCTTCTCTGGAGAGAAGGTTCGCGTCTGCCGACAGCTTGATGGGAGGGGACGTTGACAAGTCCAGAAGGTCCGGGAACCAGATCTGCCTCGGCCACGCCGGTGCGACGAGGATCATCTTGCACCGGGACCTCTTGAGCTGGCTGATGAGTCGAAGCAGCAACGGCAACAGAGGGAACGCTTACAGGTATAGGCCGTCCCAGGGGAACGAGAACGCATCGTCCATGCTTCTCGGCTGGGGAAACCTGCTGGCGAACCTCTTGCACTTAGAGTTTGTCGCTGTTGCGAACAGGTCGATTTGGGGTTTGCCCCATCGTCGGAAGAGTTGATCCACCTGATCCTGGCGCAGTTCCCACTCGTGACACGCGCGCAGCTCCCTGCTGAGCGAGTCGGCGATGGTGTTGCTTTCTCCTGCCAGGTGGAAGGGAAACAGGAACATCCCCTGGGCGACCGCCCAGTGCCACAGATCCTGTGCCTCCTTAGATAGGGCTGGGGATCTGGTGCCTCCCTGCTTCCGTATGTAAAACATTGTCGTGGTGTTGTCCGTGAAGATCCGCACCACCTTGCCCTTGAGCGACGGGAGGAACGATTTGAGAGCCCAGAACACGGCTCGGAGTTCCAGGACGTTGATGTGCAGGAGCCTCTCCTCCGGGAGCCAGAGGCCTCTTGCGTGGAGATCGCCGGTGTGTGCGCCCCAACCTTCCAGGGAGGCGTCCGTCACCGTCTCCTGGTACGCCAGCATCTGAAAGTCCTTGCCCGCCGAGAGGTGCGCTCGACCGCCCCACCACTGAATCGCCCGCCGGAACACCTCTTTGAGGGGGACCCTGTCTTCGAAGGTGCCCATCGCCTGTATCCATCCGTAGTATGCAGAGGCGCACCAGGTAGATGCAAGAGGACATCATACCCAGGAGGGACTTGATGGACCTCACCCTGGCCACGTCCGTGGCTAGCAGGCGCTGCACTTTGCCTAGAATGGTCTTCGTCCGTTCTTCCGACGGGGCCGCCAGGCGCCTCACTTTATCGAGCTTTGCTCCCAAAAACAGGGTCACCTGCGATGGCACCAGGTGGGACTTTGGGTAGTTTATGGCGAATCCCAGGTCTGTGAGTAGCTGGACGGTCCTCGCAGTGTGTTCGACGGCGAGTTCCCTCGTCCTTGAGCGGATGAGCCAGTCGTCCAGGTAGGGGTAGACGTGAATCCCCTGCAGGCGCAGCCGCGCCGCCACTGGTGCTAGGCACTTGGTAAAGACCCAGGGGGCCGACTTCAATCCGAACGGTAGTGCTCTGAATTGGTAGTGGTGTCCCTGGATGACGAACCTGAGGAACTTTCGCTGACTTTTGAGGATGGGAACGTGGAAGTATGCATCCTCCAGGTCCAACGACGATAGAAAGTCGCCTTCCTCCAGCTGTCCCAGTACGTGCTGGAGGGTGACCATCCTGAACTTTTGTGATCTGATGTATTTGTTCAAACGACGAAGGTCCAGGATGGGGCGCCAGCCGTCCGTCTTCTTCCTGACGAGGAAGTACATTGAGTACACCCCGGAGCCTCGGAGCCTCTTCGGGACAAGCTCGATGGCGCCTTTCTTGAGCATCGCCCGTACTTCCAACAGCAGTTGCGGGACGTGATTTTCCTTCCTGGCCACAGGTGGAACCTGAGGGCACTTCCTCAGGAATTTGATAGAGTGTGCTCTTGCCAGGATATCCAGCACCCAACGGTCGGTGGAGATGGACTTCCACACGCCGATGAAATTCGTCAGCCGGCCTCCCACCGGGGTGCTTCGGTGGGGGCCCGAGACCACGGCCGGTTCTGTCCTGCTTGGAGGTGGTGGCCTTGCCGCCCTGGCCACCTTGCCGACGGCGGCGAGGCGCTCCCTGCTTGCCGCGACCCCTGTAGGCCTCGTGAGACGAGGAGCGTGCCGCCTGGCGGTAGGACGATGATCCACCGCTGGATCCCTTGGAGGCACCGTGTCTGCCTCCGGAGCTCCAAAAGGGCCGTCGTTGCTGAAGGGCTCCTAGGGTGCGGGCCGTCTCCGTTTTTATGGCTCGGAGGGACTCGTCCACCGCCTTCCCGAACAAGTTGCTGCCATCGAACGGCATGTCCAACACCCTGGTCTGGACGTCCTGACGGAAGTCGGTCGCCCGGAGCCAACCCCGTCGTCGTAGGCAAACACTGTTGCCCAGCTGGCGGAACCCGGTATCGGCAATATCGGTTGCCACCGTTATGGCGTGGTCCGACGCCACCTCGCCCTCTTGCAGTATTTCCAGGGCCTCGGACCTCTTGTCGTCCGGCAGGAAGTCCAATATGGGGGCCAGCTTAAACCAGAGCTCCCTTTCGTAACGGGCCACGATCGCCAGGGCGTTGGCCGCTTTGATAGTCGTCGCCGCCGAAATGACCCGCCGCCCCATGGCGTCCAACTTCCTTCCCTCGCCGTCCGGCGGGGAATTCGACGTCGAGGCTCCTGACCCCGCCGCCGAGACGACCGAGTCTGGCGTTGGCTGGGCCCTGAGGCACAGGGGAGCGGTTTCGGGGACCCGGTACTTCTTCTCGTACCGGTCCCGTTTGGCTGGTGCCGTGGAGGGGTTTTTGAGAACCGACAGGCTCTCCTCCCAGATGTCATAGATTAGGGGCACCGCGATGACCGTCTTCCTCTTGGCCTCCCGGCGCCAATAGAGGAAACCTTCCTTTTTCTGCTCCTCCGGGCAGAGCTGGAACAATTCGGACGCCCTGGCGATCATGGCGTGGAATGAGCCAATCTCGTCGGGCGGCGAGGCCCGTGCGACGGGAGACCCGTTCCGTCGTCGTCGCCCTCAGAACCCGTCGTCGAGCCCAACGCACCGTCATCTCCCGACTCATGGGAGGATGAGGAGGGAACTGTAGGCCTTACGGGGGCGAGCGGAGGAGAGGGATGGGTCCTCCATCGTTTGTTCTGAGGACTTCCCGACGGGCCAGGTTGCGGGTCCTCCGGCCTGGGCCGTAGGAATATCGTCCTTATCTCAGAGCATAAAGACTGGATGGCAGACAAAATGGCCGCCGAGCCATCCTGAGGCCTAGGACCCGGCCGCGCCGGAAGGGAAGGCCGCTCTTCCTCACCATCGTCGTCTTCCTCGGTTATCTCCCGAGGATCTTCCTGACGGGATCGAACCTTCTCGAATTGGACTTCGAGGTTCCTCACGGCCTTGGTCAGTTCCTCCTCCGAGGCTGACTCCGAGCTCGAGGAGGACACCGTGCCCCCCCCTCGCTTCTTCCATCATGGCGGCCACGACGATGGGCTGAAAAGAGGATTCCCTCCTTGGCGGCAGGGAAACTCTAGTCACGGAGGCAGTCTCCGCTGGCGGTGTCTCTGCCGGCTTGGCCAGAGTCGCCGCGATAGCCTCGATAGAGGCCTTCGCCTGCTGGGTAGGGGTCTTCACCACCTTAGGTGCGTCCCGGGCCTTCTCCTTCGGGGGAGGGGCGACGCCTCGCTCCCCCCTCAGGTCAGTATGACGCAGAGATCAGTGATTGGTTACTACTACGAAAGACAGATCAGAAACGAAACCGATACTGATTTCTTCTTTACCGAGGATTCCCAGCCTGACAACGGGGAATATTCATGAGCATGTGAATCCATGCCAGACCCCATGCTGGAGAAAAGGGAGTTTCCTCTCCCTGTAGTTGCTTAGTTCTGTCCCATAGCGTCAAAGATAGAGTCCCTTCACCTTCTGAGAAACCCTTTCGCTGGCTAGGGTCTTCTGTCGACGGTGGGAGCTGTCCCAGCCTACCCTCCGGCGTCCTCTGCGTTTCTTTGGCCTTGTGAGCGGTTTTCGGCGTGTCACCCGCCGTCCGTCTCTGGCCGTCTTTAGAAGCTATACACGCGAGGCTTTCGGCGATCAACTTCTCCGTCGAGGGATCGCTCACCGTCGCGCTAGACAGTGGCGAGTCTTTACTGGCAACGTACGCACTCTTGCGAGGCGCGTCGCCTGAGGATTTGGGATTTGCGCCCTTATTTACAGAAAGCCCAGTCGCCGGTCGCGGAAGCGGTGGCGAGGAAGGCTTGCGACCCTTACAACCCGACGCCTCCGTTGACGCTATGGCTGCCTTCGTCGTGCCGTGGGGTATGTGCTTATGTGTTTTTCTGTGTTCGTCCTTGTCGCTGGGGTGTTCGTCCTTGTCGCTGGGGTGTTCGTCCCCATAAGCGGGTCGTGAGCCGGGCTTGTCGGGGCCAGGGACGGACGAGGAGAGGGAACGCTCCTTCGAGAGGTCCACAACCTCCGTTGTGGAGGCCGTGTAATCACTGTCCTCGTTACATTCGGCGGCGGCGGCAGCTGGTGATGAGTCAGACCTAGACATCGCATAGGCTACCCACCTTTTGACCCTGCAGTCCTTTAAAGTTTTGGGTTTAAGTAATTTACAGGCCGCACAGCCGTCCTCTTTGAAGCAATGGTTACACCGTTTGTGCTTGTGCTTCCAGGTAAACTTGCCCTTGCAATGCGGGCAAAACCTAAAGGGCGTCCTCTCCATAGCTGAGGGCATGAAATGTGATTACGGCCTCTAGGAAAACAAGATTTTTTTGTAGGTATTACTGAATCAGATAATATGACATGCATTACCCACCGTAATAGCATTTCTGATGATTGTATCTGCTTAGATTCACATGCTGTGCATATGGTCCGACATCCAGTGGTAACCGCAGAGTATTGCATCATGTCTTTCGAGGACCGAAAGGGGACGTTGGCATAGGCATGTCTGTAACGCTATCCCTATCGTGACGTGTAGTATACCCAAAATCCCTCACGTGCTGAGGTCTCTCAGATTGTTTTTTTTTGCACCCAGATAACTGGTCGCCCTATAGCAGAGCTCTTCATAAGAGACATTGTTTATCTTCATACCGACTTTGTCAGTTATTTCCTCTTAAGTCACTTGGAAAGACGAGCACAGAACATGTAATTCTTGTCTACACCCTACATCACGACGAGAAGCGTGTGCGGCCTGTAAGCTCCTTCGGCCTAAGACCCTTAAGGAGCACTGTGTAAAGCAGTGGGCCGCGTACGGTATGTCGCAGCCTGAACCCTCTTCCCACACCGCCACACCCGCCGAAAGTGACGGGGGCACTGATGATGACCAGACATCCGTGTCGGATGTCATCAACCTTGATGCAGATGCTTCTAGGTCCGCCATGCCCGTCCCGACCCCTCTAGGCCGGACGCAAGTCTCGCTTCGGGGATAGCACCTGGCGACAAAGGCATACAGAAACCACACACTAAGCACACAACCCCATCACCGATTTCGACATTCTGTCGAAAAAAGGAAAAGCGCCAACAGGACCGCCGAAAACTTCAGAGGATTCCGTTGATCTTGTATATCAGCAGCCTTCCCCGCATCCGCAACAGCGTCTTGCGACTGCACTCCAAAAATAAGGGGCTACCTCTAAATCGGGTTTACACACCAAAGCGCGATCATCCGAGGGGAGGCGGTTCTCGTCGGTCCTTTTGAGGCCAATCCCGTGCAGGTCAAAACAACTGCAACACAGGCAACTGGATCTCTGGACAAATATCTGGAAGCCCCGCCAACTACCCACCTATGGGTCAATGACACAGCAGAGGCCCCAACCCCAGAGGAGCTGCAGCCTCTGGTCAGAAAAGAACAGCGGATCCAGGTCCCCTCCCATATCACCCTGGTCGGGGGGCGTTTAACAACTTTCCTCGCAGCATGGGAGGGGTTAACTTCAGACCAGTGGGTCATAAAGATGGTCGCCCACAGGTACTGTGTGGAATACAAGTGACCAACACAGTTCAGACCGCCACATTAACAACGCCTCTCGCCGGACCATCTGCAGATCCTGAATCAAGAGGTGGAAGCACTTCTGGGAAAGAACGCCATAGAAGCCTTCCCTGTTGTTTTTTTTTTTTTTTTTTATTTTTATCAACAACACTCCAAACATTACAACCATTTAGGACATTCACAATCAATATTAAAGCGTTCCATTATTAAATGCACTTTACTGTCCTCCCCCACATTAACTTGAGCCATTCCATCGGTGTCATCCATCTGAGCCACTACGTGTATATCTAACATCATATCATCTGTGTCCTCTGCTTCATCCTCGGTCTGGTGGGGGTTTACCATTGAAGCCACCATTTGCCTCCAGGCTATCAGGGGGCCTACCTCCTCCTCCCCACCTCTAGTGACTGCTTCATACCAGATCCTTCATTTTGCTAATATGCTTTAAATTACGTGGCCTGGGAAAGCTCCCGAGCATGCATGCCCAAGCAGATCCAACGTCAAGCACCACCCCACTACTAGCCAGTCTTGTTTTCACTTCTGTCCAGAATCTGCTCGCTTCTGGGCAGGCCCAGGACTTCTGCAGCAGCCCAGCCTCTTCCTCCCCGCACCTGGGGCATTTCTGTGCTGCCGAGCCCCCAAATCTAGCTATTCTGCCGGGGGTCAAGTATGCCCTGTGGGTGACGTATAGCTGGATATGCTGAAGTCTCGCATTCCGGGACACCTTATATGGTACCTTAGGGCTCTGTCCCATTGGCCGTCTGTCATGGGTTCCCCCACCTCCTCCTCCCAATCGTGCCTTAACTGGAGCAGCTCCCTTCCCGCCTTCGTACTCAGTAACTCATATCCGGGATATTTCGTGCCCGGCATCAGGTTGTTCTGCAAGTACTGCATCAGGCCACCTTTCCCTGACCATTTCATGATTTCAGAGTATGTCATATGTTGGCCTTTATGCACCCCTGTCTCATCCATCAATCTCTGGAATCCTACTACCTCCTCCTCCTGCTATATATCAACCAGGGTGGCCAGGCCCACTGGTTCGCATCATCTGTGAACCCCTTCTATCAGCTGGGAGTCTCCCCATAGCACCACCAACGGGACCTGTTGAGAAAGTGGGTTTGGGTCACCCACAGTTCGCCACGCTCTACGCCAGACCTCCCCGCCCAATATCAGCAACCTCCCTGCCACGTTCGCCTTGGGCAATCACACCGTCTGAGAAAATACGGGGCCAAGTCTCCCTGCAAGAGCCTGGCTTCTGCCGATTCATTTTACGACAACCACCTGGCCACGGATAATACCTGTCCCGCCAGGTAATACAATTCAAAGTTCGGCAAGTTAATACCCCCTTTTCACACGAGGCCACCCTGTTCCTGTACTTGTGCCATATCAAGCCCCTGCACATGCTATGAAGTTTAACAAAAAAGCGTTTGGGAATCAAATACGGGACATTCACAAAAAAGTGTAGCAGTCTGGGCAACACCACCATCTTAAGCAAAGCTGCTCTTCCCATATGGCCAGGGGCAACCTAGACCAGAACGCCATGCTATTTTTAATGCCTTCCAACGCCTTCCCTGTGTTGTATTTATGCTCTGCCTCTATACTGTGGTATACAATTATGCCTAGGTATCGGAACGGTCTGCCAGGGTATTTGCAAAATTGGCAACTTATCTGGTGGAATGCCCCTGTATCTCCCTAGGGGAAACACGCTGGACTTCCCTGGGTTTACCGATATGCCTGAGAGGGTGGCGTAGCCGTCCATCACCTCCAGGACATATTGCAGGTTCTCTTCTGAGAAGTGCAGATAGAGGAGCATGTCATCAGCATACAATATCAGGTGTGTACCTCCTGCCGTTTGGAACCCCAACCTCCCCATATTGTTACGTAAGGTAGACTGCCAACGGCTCCAGCGCAAGAATATACAACATGGGCGACCATGGGCATCCCTGCCTGGCCCCCCTGCTGAGCTGCCATTTGTCCGAGATCATGGCGCCTATTTTAACCCTAGCGATCGGGGAGCTATATAAAATCTTGACCCATCTCATGTACCCCGGTCCCATCCCGAACACTCTCAGGGTCGCCATCAACCATGGCCACCTAACTGAATCGAAGGCCTTGACCGAGTCCAATGACACAATGGCCAGTTCGCCCGGATCACCCTCTGTTTGGTCAATATGATGTAGCCTCCTATGATTGTCAGTGATGTTTCTGCTGGGGACGTAACCTGTTTGGTCTGGGTCTATCAGTTTGCCAATTACTCGCTTGAGCCTATTGGCGAGCACCGCTCTAAGTATTCTGCTATCCTGGTTGAGCATCGATAAGGGCCTATACGACCCACAGTTTGCTGCCAGCTTGCCTGGTTTCAAGAGCGGGATGATCACCGATTCTCGCAGGGTCTCTGGCAGCTCCTCCCGTTCGTAGGCCTCGTTGAACATGGCCAGCAACGGCTGGAGCAACTCTTGCCTGTACGCTTTATAGAATTCGCTGGGTAGTCCATCTGACCCAGGCGCCTTTCTCGTGGGCAAATGTTGGATCACTGCGTCCAGTTCCTCTACAATGATTGGGGCCTCTAGGCCTGCTCGTTCCAGGTCATCTAGGGTGGGCAGGCCCATATCCTCTAGTATTTCCGAAATCTCTTGGCCCATGTCCCCGACTGTATCCTCGTACAAGCGTTTATAATACCTGAGGAACTCTTCATTCACACCGTCCTGGGTGTCATAAATCTGGTCATCTTCCCCCCTGATTATTCTAATCACTGATCGGGGTGTCTCATTTTTTATATAGCCAGGCCAGCAATCTGCCCGGCTTGTCACCGCCTGCAAGTTGCCTGTCCACGTATTTCTTATAATTCAACTTGCATAGCCTGTCCCAGAGCACTTCGCTAGCACCTTGCAGCTCCCTCATTCTTACCCAGTCTTCTCGGGTGCCCCCCCCCCTTCCGCATCAAATCCTCTAGCTCCTTTTCCGTATCCTCCAACTCCCATTCTATACCCCCTTGCAGCCCCCTGGATTTAGATATGGCAACGCCTCTCACCACCACTTTGAATGCCTCGCATACAGTTCCAACTGATTGCACACTACCCGTATTAATGTCGAAGTATTCCGTGATGGCCTCTTTTAGGTCCTCCTGGAATCCTGAGTCCTGTAGGGCCTCAGCTCTTGGCTTCCACGTCGGGAAATGCGCTCTTTGGGGGTGGTATCGCCACTCCAGGACCAAAGGAGAATGGTCCGAAAGCGTCCTGGCCTTATATTCTGCTCCCACCATTTCTCCTGCTACCTCCTCGGGTGTGAACACATAATCCAGCCTAGTGTGCAGGTCGTGCGGCACTGCGTAATGTGAATACTGCCTGTCTGTTGAGTGCAACCGCCTCCACACATCTACCAGTCTGAGGTCTGACAGCAGTACCCGAAGCGCTTTGGCTGCTGGGGTTGGTTTGTCCAGCTTACCATCTGACCCGTCTACCTTGGGGTTCAGGGTGAAATTGAAGTCACCCCCCCACAGTATCGCTCCGCCCAGCAGAGGGCAGATTTTTCCATATAAAGACCTAAAATAAGCCGCTGTATCCTGGTTAGGGGCATATAGGTTTATAATGTTCACTTCACGATTCTCCAGAAGCCCCTCCGCCACCACTATTCTCCCCTCTGGGTCTACAGTGGACCTAAGCAGTTGAAACGGCACATGCGCTGCCACCCATATAACAACTCCTCTTGCGTATGCTGATTATGTGGCTCCCGTGACACTTCCCTTCCATTTTCTCTTGACCACCTCCAGTTTCTCTTTGGTGAGGTGGGTTTCTTGTAATAAAGCAATGTCGATCCTCATTCTCTTGAGGTACATCACCCCCTTATTTCATTTTAGGTAACTATTGAGGCCCCTCACATTCCAGGTCATCACCATGAGATCACCCGACGCCATTGACATGGTATCCTGCCTCCCCTCTTTGCTTCCCCTTTTGCTCCTGATAACACCGAGTCTGGCTCCTTACCCTCCCAACAACCTCCCCTTCGCTCCCTTCCAACTACACCCTACTGCACACAACCCTTACACTCCCCCCTCACAACCCAGCCCCAACAAGTGCCCAGCTCCATCCCTGGATCTCAGGCCTGCCCGCGTTTGGTCCCTCCTCGGAATACCAGAGGACAAGGACCCAGCAGGGTGTCACCGGACTACTAGTGACCTAACTAAGATTAAAGCTATGGGGGTACAAGGGTTAGCTCCCAGTAGCCCCTGCGTGTGTTTCGAATTATTCAGCTCAAACGGATCATGCATGTACATCCCAAACACCTTCCCCGTCTATATTCCAACCCCAGTGTCCTGCGCGACGCCACCTTAGGTGCCGCTGCTGCATGTTACTTATCCTTCTTCGCCTTCAGTTTGGATACCAGATTCTTGGGGGCTGCTCTGCATATCCAGCCACCCCATGGCATCCTCCGGGGTTTCAAAAATAGGATTTTGTTCTTGTGGAAAACCTTCAGTTTGGCCGGGTAGAGCAGCATATATTTGTAGCCTGTTTCTTGCAATCTTCTTTTCACTGCCCCAAAGTTCATCCTGCTGCGCTGCACCTGCAAGGTGTAGTCTGGGTATGCAGTTATCTTCGCTGTCCCCTTTTCGACAGTTCCGCCCTTTCGGAAGAATTGAAGTATCCTTTCCCGGTAATTCAGGATCTTCGCAATTATTGGCTTGGGTGGGGTGCCTGGTGGCGGCTTCCTCATCAGGGCGCTATGCGCCCTCTCGACAGCGAACCCCTGAGACAGCACCCCTCCGGTTATTTCTTGCAGTAACATACTTTCAATGTATTCCGTTGGGTTGGGCCCTTCGGTTCCCTCAGGCAAACCTATAATGCAGGTGTTATTCCGTCGGGCCCGCCCTTCTGCCTCTTCCGCCCTGCTTTCCAGGTTGCTCACTCGCTGCACCAGGACATGAAGTTCGGATTTGTGGGCGGCACAATCCGCTGTGTTCGGGGCCATCTCCTTTTCCAGGTCTCCGGTACGCTCTGCCAATCCCTAACGTCTAGCCTGATGAGGTTTACTTCTTCCTGGACCGCCCCAACTTTAAGGTGCAGCGCCACTTTGAGTTCGTTCATGGCCAGTCCCAATTTAGTTTCCCAGGCGACTTTCAAGTCCGCAATCGCGGCAAGGACCTCCTGGATTGTGCCCGGCGCCTCTGCGCTCCCCACAGCAGACTTATCTTTACTCCTGGCACCTTCTGCCCCTGGCGATGTCTTAGAATAGTCATCCAGCATGGGCTGCTTGCTCCTTGGTCTTATGTTCTTGTTAGACATCGTGCTGTACCAACCAGGTGTGGGCCACGACAGTCCTACTCCTGCAGTTCTGCTGCGGGTCGAGCAGTTCCCAGTGTTTGGGGCCAGTTCGGCCGTGTTGGGGCGTATGCCGATTGCCAGTGGTCCTTCTGGGGTAGCAGTGTCCACACCCATGCTGGTGCAGTCTTAGCTAGTTCGCTGGGGCTTTAATCCGGATTCTTCCAGTTGCTTGTGCCCAGGCGCGCCCAATGGCACTGCTCACAACCTCTATGGGCTCCGACTAAGTCCTACAGCCACTTATCCAGCAGTGACGCTCGTGTCAATTTCACTACACTTCATGCGAGTGCAGGCTGTTTCGGGCATGCCTCCAAGTATTCAAAGTAGGCCCCAAGGTGGGCGGTGTCGCTCTGCTCTGCGGGCGGTGTGGGTTCCTCGGGACTGGGGTCCCCTTCCAGCGGCCCACTGACTTGGCCGTCCTTCCTAGCTTGTTGTGGGGGCGCTTACTCCGTTAATAGCGACTGTCTCCAGTGACGGGCTGGGCCCTCAGGTGTGCCGCAGCGTCCAGTATACAATGTTGCCGGCCCCGGTGCCGTTCCGCTTTGTCCCCAGTCCCAATGCTCAGGTCTCTGTTACGCTCACCTGGCTCCCACAGGGGCGTCGATCTGAACTGGACAGCTGCGGTCTCCACCAACGTGACACCTTTGATATCCCCTCTTATAGTCTCACCTGATGGTTTGGAAAGATGAGCTCTCCATCCTGCATTCAGCGCAGGGGCTCGTAGATAACCAGTTGCTTCACTGGCTCGAAGGAATTGGTGAGTTCCAGAACAATATTGGCTCTGAGATTCCCGGCAAGACGCCGTAAGTATGTAGTTCGTAAGAGTTCAAATGTCTGACTCACTCTTGTCCGATTCCTTGCAGGTTGCAGCTTGACCCTAGCGAAGAGTAGTTCCTCGTGGCAACCGGTAGAATTCTGGTAAGGATTTGTATTTCCCAACACAGTTCGATAAAATAATGTCAATATGTAACCTGTTGCTTTCTCCCTTATTCAGGCGCTGAGAGAAAGTATGAAGTCTTGGGGAATAATACCTCCGGCGGCAAAATCAGGTAAGTCTATTGTGGTGAGGAGGGTTCCCCTTGTTAGTCCCTTTATTTCACCTTGCTGTCCTTTTGTTTCCCCTTAGGGGCCGGGGTTCGGCAGAGATGCAGTGGGAGCTGCGCCGACCCGTGAAGAGGAATAGTAAATCAGGTAAGTCTATGGGGGTTAACTAATATTGCCTCTGTGTATTCCCTTGGCTCATGTTGCTGTTCTTGTCTTCCCCTTAGGTGCCGGAGTGCGGCGGGAACATGCAGAAGGATGCAGTGGAATGTGAAGATGCTGCGAAGGGCGGTGAGTTCAGCGCGGCGCTGCAGCAGGCGAGGTGACGCGCATAAAATAACTTCTTTCTTCCAGCTCGAAGGCGCGATGGATCGGGAATTCAGATAAGGATCAAAGGTATTGCTCATGTTCTAACCTTTTCTCCTTCTTTCTCCCTTTTTCTAAGAGCTCCAAACTCGAGGCGGGCGTGGCAGAAGACTGGATGCAGACTTGCAGGCATGGTGAGCGTTACGCTGCTGGATGCAGAATAACACAAAGCGTGTGCTGCTCTTCGGGCGTGGTTTAAATAGCCTCCAAAGTAGTCCCAGGTAAGTATTTCTCCCCAGCCCCACCCGAGTAAAAAAATAGTCCCTAGGTAAAGTAGTCCCTTCCAAGCCTCTTTTGGCTTGGAGCTCTTGCAGCATGGTCTGCATCAGGTAAGTTTTAATCTATGAGCCTGGCGCCTATGGCGCCAGGACTGACTCTCCATATGAGCCTGGCGCCACAGGCGCCAGGACTGCACCCAAATAGCCCCTAGCAGGGATTGTTGGGCTTGCTTAGAATAACTTGATGCCTGCTTGATTTGGTCTGGGTCCCCGGGGGTAAGCATCATGACAGTCTCTCCCTTCAACCAAAGTCGATGGCCACTGTCCCATGTTCGCCGCAAATATCATGGTATGTGGGTCCGTGCCCTCACCTGTGGCTTCTCGTTGCAGGCGTGCATATATGAGTGCCGGAGGCCCACTGCATGCAACTTTCAGGACAGCGCCGCTTCCCCCTGAATCCCTCAACGCCCGGTGGAGCTCTACTCACGGGGCTTCGGCACACTGGCACAGCGAGTCTCAGGTCTCTATTCCCCACTCGGCACACTCCTGCACACGCCGGGCTCCAGCGCATCTGCCTCCGCTGCTACCACGCAACGCCGCCCGCTCCGGCCTGAAGGCTGCAGGGGCCCCTGCTCTTCTCAGGGACCGGTGTCGCTTTGTGGGGCACTGAGCGTTTCCCGTTTAGATGCGCTCCGCCCCGCGATTTGTCACCCCTTCAGGGGCGATCTTTCTCGACCTCGCACGGGCCCAACTCCTCCATCGCTTTTCCGTGCGCCGAGGGCCACAGTCTATGCCCTCTATCCGGCGGAGCCCCGCACCGCACAAGTTCTCCCAGCAGCTCTCCACCTGGGCTCCCAATATCTCAGGCATCCGCTGCTGGCGTGGTGTGCTCGCCAGATCCACTGCCGTGTTGCAGTTATTTTATGGCCCTTTGGCCACCTTCGGCCATCTTGTGGACTCCCGGGTCACGGATGCTTAGTTTCGTCCAGCAGCTCCGGCTCCTTTATCTCGCTGCCGATCAGGCTGTCTTTACGCTCGATCTATGCCCCCAATGTTCATATATCCCCAGATGTGCTGTGGGCATGCATATTTTCAAAAAACATTGTTTTTCTCAATAATCGGTGACGGATCTGCGGGAGCTCCTCCAGGGCACGTCCTCATGCGCAGCCATCAAGACACGCCCCCCCCCCCTTCCCTATTCTTCAGGTAAATTCTTCGGACCATATGCACAGCATGTGATTCTAAGCAGATTAACAAGCATCAATATTAATTTTATGAAGTGCTGAGATAATGGCAGGGAGATGTGTTTATGTATGAATTTTTATAACATAGTAAATTGTGCTAAACAGCAACAAAGTATTCCTGCATATTCAGCATAATCTATGTAGATTGTCCCAAACGGAACCTGGCCATGCAACACTGGAGCCTCTGCAGCATCCCTTGTAAGGCAAGAAAGACAATTTTGGAGGAGCTCTGCTGGTATCCAGTGACCAAGTCAAGAGTATTTAAGCCAGCACCAGTCTTCAGGACAGAATGGTGGTCAGAAATGGCAGAGTCCTTTGCCATTTTCCCCAATCCTCATAATCTGCAAAGATTAAAGTTTTGTTATTGCAGCAAGATTGACTCATGGCTTTTAATTCCCTAGTGGGGTGCGTTTACTCTGGTTTATGGTGATTATAGATGCCCTGTATTTAAGTGGAGCCCCTTTAATTTGGGGTTCGCTTTCACTAGTATCCCCTTTGTCTAGCTTCTCATATAACATTTTTATGTTCCCCTTTTCTCACTGAATAGCTGGTGGCAGTGGTTTTGTTTTTACTACCGTGGTGTGCATTTACCGCTGGCTGCGTTTGCAGCTGCAGTAAAGCACCCAATGGTGCCATTTTTTCAAAATGGCGTGGCTTCTTTTTTCGCCATTTCTTTGTGGAAAGGTCCTTCTTGAGATTTACTCTGCGCGCCAAACCAGGTTTGGTCCCATTGCTCGCTTTGCCGGGATTCACTAGTGAAGCTCGCCTCTGGCTCCAGGATGTCTGGGGTGGGTATAAAGTCAGTGAGGTGACTGAGACTCCCTGTGCTTAGTCGCCTAGGAGACCCAAATGCACTCTGCAGTGATTGGCCGGCTGACGGTCCGGCAAGGACAGCCATCCCTGCTGGGTGACTGACAGCTAGGCTGGAATAAATGGGAGATAACTAAATAAAAGGAGTCATTTGGCTTAGAAGGCTGGGTTAACCACTTGACGAAGGAACGGAATAAGAGCTTGAAGAGGACGCCTGCTGCAACTTCTGGACCGTTGGTTTGCCCGGTGAAGCCCTGCTGTTGTGCTGAAACTCCAAATTCGTATCGATAGAGAAGCCCCTGCAAGTACGACTTCTCCCCTTGAATTGGTGGGACCAATCAACTCCAAATTAAGCCAACTGGACATCCTTCTCGGAGCTGGTTGAATTTTCACAGAGTTGCTGCAGGGAACCGAATAACCAGGGAGAGGAACACCAGATTGTGTGGATTGCTTTTAAGTTCGACAAGAGCTCCAGGAAGATCCTCCGGACTCACAGGAAAAGCCTGAGCCCCTTCAACAGAGTGCGGGACCCTAGAAGCAAGGAAAGTCCATCTCGACAGCCAGAAACCGTGGTGTTGCTATTTGCGGTAGTCCAGAGGAGCTGAAACACCCAATTGACACTTGTTGGAAAGACTGCCGGTTGCGAGCGGTGACCGTCCCATTGTCGAGCAGGAATCCCCAGAAGTCCCCCCTCTTGTCCCTACGACTGAGGCTCAGGAACAGTGAGATCTGCGCAGGAACAGAAGTCATCTGCTGCACTTTTTCTTTAATACAAAGGTACTATAAGGTCAGAGAACATATCTCTCATTGTAGAGTTCCTTGCATCTTCTACTTCTCACAAGTCTAATTAGCTCCTAGCCGTACATTTGATTCTTCTTTTCTTCAAAGACTTCTAAAACATTGTGCAAAGACTTTTCTACTTATCTACCAGAAGTGCTTCATCCTATAGAAGACTTTTGCACCTTGCCTTTGGCTTAGCCTGTTGTACTGAATGACTCTTCTTAAGGGATCCAAAAGTATTTGCCTGCTTGTGGTCTCTTGTTGTTCTAATAACCTTTTCCTTTTGCCAACTGCTAACAGTATTCTAAATGCAAACAGTAAGATACTAATGTCCCCAGCACCCTAGCTATTGAAGTCACACAATGGTGAAGGTTGTGTCCGTGGGCCATCCCAAAAGGGTCTTTACTGGTTCAGAAACTAAGAGTGTACAATATTGAGGTGTACTTGTGCGTTACTTTTTATATTGCTCCATTCTAAAAAAGGCTTATTCTAATTGACTGATAAATTCATTATTATTTATTTAAAAAAGTTTGGGTGTAAGTTTGTTTGAATACTTGTCACTGTGAATCTCTAACTCCCCTACAACTCACATTGACCCCTATTGAGATAAGCCTGGCTGCTCAACACGCTACCAAAACTGTGTAGTACAAGCTTATACCAAAGGTTGGGTTTTCCTATACCTGTAGTCATAGTTGTAGTACACCCAAAGGGTACGGCATACAAACTTTGCGTAACAATAACTTTGCCATAGGATGGCTTTTCCATATCCTACTCCAAGTAGTGGCTTTGAAAAACCTTCCTAACAGGTGGCCAATTTATCGCGCCAGTTGCCCTGCATTTTGACCGGTGTGCAAGCCCCTCTCCCCCTCCATCACCCCCTCTTAAGGCAGTCCACTCATATGCCCTCCACTACTTCCCCAAACTAACTTCTATTAGAATTTAGAAAAAGAATATATGCCATACCCCACACCTCCAACCCCCTAATATGATGTGAAAAAATGTGGAACAGATGCTGCAATGAGTTGACTCGAGTGGCAAATTATGCCACTCATTACCAATTCCCCTCCACTAAACAACCAACTTTCTCAGTTCTAGGAAAAACCTTTAAACCCATTGTTTAGGTATTGCTATTCTGAGAATCTTCCTCTTGTGCTCTGAAGTCAACCGAAACATGAAGTGCATCACAAACCAAAAGAAAAAGAAAATATACAATCTTTTAAAGAAAAAAAATATCTTATCATACTTTATATTGAAGTCTGTGTCGCCTTCCTTTTAGATGCATCTCCTTGGCATTCGGATCATTAAAGCTGCATTCACAAAGCTTGCAGTGAAAACGAATCACTTTTCCTTCATCATTTCGGACCTGCAAAAAACACAAATAATTAACAGTGCAGGGCCAAGGAAAACATGGCATTGTGTCCATCTTCTGCACATCTATATATATTTGACAGACCTTACTTATCCAATAACCTGCTTGCGGTTACTTGTATCTGCTTAGAATCACATGCTTCGCAATGACAAATATCGATTTGTTGGGACTGAGCATTACATGAGGTTTTGTTTTTTAAGTTGAAAATTGGCATCGACGGGGGGGGGGGGGGTGTTATGTAAAACTGTCTACACTTACATGTACGGTACCTAGGTTCCTTTATAAGTCGACGTTTTCAGATTCTTTTTCCAAACTGAGGTTTTGTTAGAATTTGTGCAGTCCAACTGGTGTGGCACTACATAACACTTACATCTTGGAATTAGGTAACCCACCTTTTCATATAAGCCAGTACTACACAAGTTGGTAGTGTCACTGAGCAGCCAGGCTTATTTTAAGAGGGGTAATGTGAGCTGTAGAGCTGTGGAATGAAACCAGTATATACAAGTAGTTCATTAAACACTTCAAGTTATATAATAAATATTAATTTACACAAAGATATTTAAAGCATTCTTTAAAAAGCAGTCATTAGCTGTAGCATTAATCCCAAGGTAGGATTCAATTAAAAAAGTGAAAAAAACCAGGCGATTCATTGTTAGGGAGAATTCTCAGTAATGTGCCAATTCCCTTCTACCTTAGAGACCCCCAGCTCTTTTAGCTGGACTTTGGGACTTTTTATTCTTATCCTGGAGAGAGCGAGACCTTTTCCTAATCATGTATTTTTTAATGATTTGTACACCCTGAATTTTGGTTTTGGAGTCTGACAAACTCTAAAGGCATTGCCTTTTTACATTATGAGACACAGCACCTTCAATGCAGTGGCAAAGGGAAGTCTCAGATTTCCCAAAGTTCTAAATACCTTCTCTTGGTTAAACTACTGTTTCCAAGAGCAGTTAAGTGAAATTGACTTTACTTACCTTTTGTAACTTTGTAGACCCAGCATACCCTATCTTACAATAAGGTGCTGCAGGGGCTACTTAGTATCCCCTTTGTCTACTTTCTCATTTAACAGTTTTAGATTACCCTTTCTACAAATAATGGCTGGCAACAGTGGTTTACTTTTTTCTACCATTGAGTGTTTCTACCGCGGGCTGCAATTGCAGCTGCAGTAAAGGATCCATGGGTGCCCATTTTGTCAAAATGGCCTGGTCTTTTTTTTAAAAATTTTTGTCAGAAATGTCCTCCTTGAGATTTACTTTATGCACCAAACCAGGTTTGGTCCCTTTGTTCATTTTGTCTTTGGCGGGGTTCACTGGTGAAGCCCGCCTTTGGCTCCAGCGTGTCTGGTAGGGCAGGAAGCGACGGAGGTTCCCAAAACTCCCTGTGCTTAGTCTCCTTGGTTACAGGAATGCACCCAAAAGGTGATTGGCTTGCTGGCTGTCCTTGGAGGACTGCCACCCTGATGTGTGAGTGACAACTAGGCTTGCGAATGAATAGGATAGACTTGCATAAAAGGCGAGGTCTTTTGCAAGGAAGGCAGCGTCTAACACTGGACGAAGGAATCTGAAGAAGAAATTGGGAGAGAAGCATTCTGCAAATCCTGGAATGTTGGTTTGCCCGGCGAAGCCCTGCTGCAGTGCCTAAGCTCCGAATTCGCCTCGACTAGAGAAATCCTGCAAAGGAGGACTTTCTCCCCTTGGGTTGGTGAGACCAAAATGACCCCAAGACGAACTCGACTGGAAATCCTCTCCTTGCTGGCTGTACTTCCATTGCTGCTGCACGAAACAGAGTGCCACGTGACAGGAACACCAGAATCGAGGGAATCGTCTTCAAGTCGGACCCTGGCTCCAGGAAGATCCTCCGAACTCCCTTGACACAGGACTAACCAAGCCTGAGTCACCTCAGAGGGCTGGACCCCAGAAGCAAGGAAAGCCCAGAAGGAATCCGAGAACGACAGTGGTGCTACTTGCGAGAAGCTTAAACCGCAAAGTGCTGCTGATCTGAAGTTTGCCCATTGCTGCCGCCGACCTTCAAATCGTAGTGCAGGAGTCCCCAGACGTCCTCCCTCTTGTACCCACGACTGAGGCCCAGGAACAACAGGATCTGCCATACTACAACAGGAACAGGAGCCAGCTGGAACCAATTTCTTCAGACCTAAGGTACTGTAAACTAAGGGGTACTTAACTCTTGTTGTGTAGCTTGCTAGCTCTCAGCTGAGCCCTGCATTGGCTACCTTTTGCAGAGTTGCTTGCAGTTTTGCCCATCACACGCCTCCCATCCTATGGCCCAACAGGGATTTCTTTTCCTTTAAAACTCTCTATAACATCGTGCAAGACTTTTTACTTACCTTCAAGAAGTGCCTCAGCTCCCATAGACTTTGCTCGATTGACATTGGCTGTTCTGGCTCCCCGAAGACTCATCTAACCTCCGATTTTGTGTTTTGATTTGTCCCTCAGAAAAGTCATACACACCTTACTTGTATAGCTGGTAGAGGGTTAATCTACATTGCATTGGGAGGTTCAAAAGTGATAACCTGTTTGAGAAACTTGTTAATCATTCTTTCCTTCCAGAGCCTTTTCCTTTTTTGTACCAAACTCAGTATTGCTCTAAATGTACCAGTGATATATCAAAGTCCACAGTGTCCTAGTTACTGAAGTCACCTGAGGGTGTAGAAAGTGTGTGTGCCAACCCAAATGTGCTTCTGCTGATTTTTGAAACTGAGTGTGTGTATTTTGAAGTATATTTTAAGTGTTACATATTTGCTCCCTTATAAAGAAGGCTTAATCAAATGACTGTTAATTAATAAATAATTTAATCAAGAAACCTTGCGTGTAAGTGTTATTTGGATACTTGTCACTGTGAAACATCTATGTTGCAACCCTACAACTCATATTGACCCCTCTTGAGATAAGATTGGCTGATCAGTCAGTGTGTAGTACAGAATTATACCAAAGGTTGGGTTAACTATTGCCAAGAGGAGAAGGCTGGTGCAGTCTTCGACAGGGTACTGCATACAATCTGGCCTAACAGTAATTCATTCATATGTTAAACATGATCCAGCACCCAGAGGCGATGTCATTCGAGGGCGATGTCATTTGAGGTCAGTATAGCATTTATATAGGAACACCTTTGCATTATGTCTAGTACAAGCTTATAACAAAGGTTGAGTTGCCTATTCCTGTAGTCATAGTTGTTTGTAGTGTTCCCAGAGGGTGCTGCATTCAATCTTTGCCTAACACGGAGACGCAGTGAGTTGCAGCACACCGTCTGCACCCGGTACCCAGATCCCCAGCTGACGCCATGCCGGCTTCCTCTCCTGCTCCTCACTGCGTGTGGGGCTGTGCAGCATATGGGCTGGAACAGGCTTGGTTCCCGCTGCTTTATGTGTCGGCCTCACCCGCTCTGCCTTATTGCTGGCCCCCTGTGTTGACGTGGTGCTGGGGAGGATGCACTGTATTGTTAGGCAAAGTTTGAATGCACGCTCTGGGAACACTACAAACAACTATGACTACAGGTATAGGCAACCCAACCTTTGGTATAAGCTTGTACTACACAGTTTTGGTAGCGTGTTGAGCAGCCAGGCTTATCTCAAGAGGGGAAATTTTCCCTCACACAGGAGAATGGATCACATTAAGAAGCTATGCTACATGTGAGACGCAGATCATCATTTATGGAATAAAGTGTCCATGGAGTTTATACTATATAGGACAATCACGCAGAACCGCAAAACTACGCTGGAACGAACACAGGTGGTTTATCATCTTGGGAGCCGTGAGTAAAACACATGCACATGAGAACCTCCAGAAGAAACTTGATCAAAGAGACCTTTTGGATAGACAGGACGAGTACTCTAACACCAAAAGGACTTAATGAAGAGATTAATTACACGAGTTTCCTCTGACCTGTGAACTTGTGTACAGAGAAATGTAGGAATAATTAATCGTGAACACTTTTCAGAACAAAACTGATCAAGTAAATCTGAAGACACACAGAAACAGGGGTTTACCAGATAACTTGTCCTGAAAGGGGAGAATTGGATGTAATCGATTTGTTGAATGCATAGGTTATAACATGTACGGACCTAGTGAAATGAGCTGTATGTACTTAGATACATGGGCAATCTTTCTGCCACCCATGTTAATGTTAATCTTGTGTTTATTCCATACGGCTAGATATGAATCTACGTTAATCACGTTAAACTGCAACAAGATACTTATGATTATGATGAAATGAGCTGTATGCACAAAGATACATCTACAAAAACAATCTTTCTGCCGCCCTTGTTAGTGTTAATTTCATGTTTATTTCATACTAACTATGAATGCTATGAAAACAACATTAAGTTGTAACGAGATTCTCATGATTATGATCCGCCAGTCCGATGGCAGCTTAGGTAAACAGAATACGTTATACGTATGTGTTTGAAACCTAACTTCACTTTAGCGTTTCCATATTACATTTTAGCAATAGCAGTTTCAGACCAGATCTTTAAATTATGCTGTTGTAGCACTCAGTGTATACATGGTTGCCATGGGTATCATCCCACCCTCCCGTGACTTGGGGGGGTGGGACGTACGGCGTACGTGCTGCTGCTCCTCCTCTGAGCCAGAGCGCAATGCCGCCCATGTTAACCAATAAATACAATCCACTGCCACGCGTTCCCGCGGCTTAACCTTTTTTGCACGTCAGGATCGAATGCGAAGGTAAGAACAATAAGAAGCTATACACTCCATAATTATATTAACTACATGATTTCACAAACTGATAACTGATCGAGACTTACATTTTGTAGGCATGAATCTTTGACAAACACCTTACGTGACTTAGAGATACATGGCAGTCAAGGGACAAATGATCCCAGAAAGATATGATTCCTGAAAGTATTGTGTTACGTTTGGAGACACTTTGTACGGCGCCTTAATTACGAAATGGCGATTGTGACTCTTTTTCCTTTTGGGGTAATCTGGCGCTTTTCTCGTAATTGGGTCGTTTTGGTATGTATGATATTACAATTTCCTGATTTGGTTGAAATATGATGTTTTGTTCAAATCTATTTGTTTGCAAGGGTCTTTATAGCCCTGAAGATGGTGTGTTAGACAACGAAATGCATTTGGCTCTGTTATGTTTTGATATTGAGAGACCTTTTTGCCTAAATGACTGCCTCAAATGAAAAGACAGGAATGTGAATAAACAGTTCCTGGATTTTCTACAGGAAATCACGCCTCTTATTTTTGGAAGAACCTTACACAGACTACGAAAGTATTTTTAAGTAAAAGATATCATGGAAATTGAATAATATGAGAAAAAAGCGAACATAAATTGGATAACTTGTTGTGCTTGTATTAAGCCAACTGAGAGCGCCAGATATAATGTGATGATCCCATCCCATCCCATCCCATATTTTCTTGTTTGTAGTGATTTTTGGATCTGTGTGTCATATGATACTGTTATCTGACAGCATCAGTTTAAAATATATATTCTGTATTGATTAAACTAAGGAACAGTTAACGAATTTGAGGCATCAAGAAAAGGTGGTGCCCACCGCTACTTCACCTTCTAGAAATGTAATAGTAACACACAAATATACTTCAATACTGTACACTCTGAGTTTCTGCATCAGACAAGACCCTTTTGGGATGGCCCACAGACACGACCTACACCCACAGGTGACTTCAGTAACAATGGAGCTGGGGACATTAATACCTTACTGTTGGCATTCAGAATACTCTTCAAAAGTTGGTAAAAGGCAAAGGTTATTAGAACACAAGAGACCACAAATATTCTTATGCAGTGCAGATACTTTTAGCGTTCACTAGAAGAGTCATTCAATTCAATAGGCTAAGCCAAAGTCAATGGGCAAAAGTCTTGGATAGGATAAAGCACTTCTTGTAAGTAATAGAAAAGTCTTTGCACACGTTCTTAGGAGTCTTTGAAGAAAAGAAGAATAAAATGTAGGGCCACAAGCTGAGACTTGTGAGTTGTGGAAGTTACAAGCACTTCTACAGTAAGAGGTAAGTTCTCTTAGACTTGTTTTACAGTACCTTGGTTAAGAAGAAAAGATGCAGCTGATGACTTCTGCTCCTGGGCAGCTCTGAAGATCTCACTGTTCCAGGGCCTCAGTCGTGGGGACAAGACTCCTGCACTGCACTTGGACTGTAAAAACTGGCCGCCGACAAACTTCACTTTCAGTGGCTGTTTCGCTTTTCAGCTCCTTGCGGTACAGCAAACAGCAATAAGCGCATTTCCTGGCTGTCAAGGTGGACTGTCCTTGCTTCTGGGGTCCCGTATTCTGCTGAGTGGGCTCAGGCTTGGTCAGTCCTGCTTCGTGGGAGTCCGGAGAAACCTCCAAAAGCTTTAGGCCAGCTTTAAAGTAACGCGCACAATCTGGTGCCCTTCTCCCTGGCTATACGGATTCCTGCAGCAACTCCGAGGAAATTCAACCAGCTCCGAAATGGGTGTCGAGGTGGCTTACTTTGGAGTTGATTGGTCCCACCAACTCAAAGGGAGAAGTCGTCCTTGCAGGGGCTTCTCTGTCGATGCAAACTTGGCAAGTAGTCACTGCAGTAGGGTTTCACCATGCAAACCAACGGTCCAGCAGCAGGCGTCCTCTTCAAGCTCTTCTTCGGTTCCTTCGTTCAGTGGTCGACACTGCCTTCCAAGCCAAAAGATTCGCCTTTTATTCAGTTCTTTCCCATTCATTCCAGCCTAGCTGTCACTCACCCAGCTTGGTGGCAGTCCTTGCCTGACAGTCAACCAGCCAATCACCACAGAGTGCATTTGGGTCTCCTAGGAGACTAAACACCGGGAGGTTCGGGCACCTCCCTCAATTCCTGCCTACCCCATACACTTGGACGCCAGAAACAGGTTTCTCAGAAACCCTGCCAAAGGCAAAATGAACTAAGACCAAACCGTGTTTGGCGCGCAGAGAAACTCTCTAAAAAGGACCTTCACACAAAGACCTGGCGAAAAAAAAAGACTGGGCAACATTTTTGCAAAGATGGCTAAGATGGCTCCTGTGGTTACTTTACCGGAGCCGCGAACTGTCGCAGTAAATGCAAACCAAGGTATTTCAAAACGAAACCTCTGCCACCAGCCAGTCCATTGAGGAAAGGGTAACATAATATGCTACATAAGAAGCTAGACAGAGGGGATACTAGGTAACCCCCCTCCACCCCCCGCACTCTATTGTAAGATAGTGTGGGCTGGGTCTAGAAATGTTACAATGCTAAGTAAAGTCAATTTCACTTTATGGCTCTGGGAAACAGTAGTTGATCCCAGAGAAGGTATTTTAACCTTGGGAAATCTGGAAGACTTCCCTGTGGCACTGCATTGAAGGAGCTTTGTGACAGTTGTAAAAGATGTTGCCTATGGAGTTGAATAGACTTCATAACCAAAAGAAACATTGTATAAAATCACATTTAAAATACATGAGAGAGAGTGGGAAAAAGGGTCTCTCTCGCCAGGTAAAAAAAAGCAAGTCCTCAAAATCCAGCAAAGTTGCTGGGGGTCTCTAAGGTGGAGGGAATTAACACATTTTTGAGAATTCTCCCCAAAATTGTCAACTAACACGCCTCCCTTGCGACGAAGGTCCATATACAGCGGCACAGGCCCCCTGTGTTTGGGTCCATACGGCTGGTGCTGCCACAGAAGCCAATGTTGACTTAATCTTGCCACTGAGGGACACCCCAGATACACCAACCCTCATAACAATTGTTCTCCCTCACCAGCTACTCAGCACTGTTGTGTGGACCGGTGCACCTACCCACTGCTGCCACATTTAGCTCTTGCCAGCAGGACTCTACGAACTGTACACTGGTAGCTCCCACCTGCAATCCCTGGGTCGTTCGCTCCCATCAACTGGGCAATAACTACGGATGCCTTTACTCGCCCACCCTGGGCCGCTGTCGCGACTAAGGCCTACACACACCGCAGTGGAACAGGCCCCCTGGGATGACAGACTTGTATTATCCATGGCCGGGGCATCACCAACACGCCCAGGGTGGGGGAACGGCCCAGATAAGACACCCTTTGACACTGCTGCCCTTCCCGACTTACCCTCTGCGGCTGCACAGGTCTGCCTATCTACCACCCCAGTACTCTGCCACAGCTGTTGTGGCCCGCTGAGCTGCGTGCCCGGCAGCCCCCATCTGCTCTTCCAGAACTGCTGCAGAGAAGCAGACTGTTAGGGAGAATTCTTATTTCTGTGCTAATTCCCTTAAACCTTAGAGACCCCCAGTACTTTTGCTGGACTTTAGGACTTTCAATTTTTACCTTGGAGTGAGTGACCTTTTTCTTACTCTCTCATGTATTTTTTTATCTGATTTGGACTCTGTTTCTTTGATTTTGGAGTCTGAGAAACTCCATAGGCATCTAACGTTTGTATTGTGACACACAGCACCTTCACTGCAGTGTCACAGAGAAGTCCTTTGGATTTCTCATAAGGTTTAAATACTTTTTCTTGGTTGAACTACAGTTCCCAAGAAATACTACGGTGAAATTGACTTTACTTACCTTTTTCCTATGTAGGTTCAGCACACCCCACATTATGTGGCGTGCTGGGGGGGTTAATAGCTCCTTTTCCCTGTTACTCATGTAAGGGATACTTTACTCACCGTAATCCTATTTCTGATGCTTGTATCTGCTCAGATTCACATGCTGTGCATAGCCCGACATCTAGTGGAAGCTGTTAAGTATTACACGTTTTCGAAACTCGAAAAGGGACGCCGACAGGGCGTGCCAGTAATACTATCCCTAGTGTGACGCTCACTGTACCCATGATCCCCCACGCGTCAAGGTCACATTTCTGGTTTGTGAGGTCTTTCTTGGGATTTACTCTGCACACCAAACCAGGTTTAACCCTTTTGTCCGTTGTGCCTTTGGTAGGCAGCACTACTGTAACGCTCACCTGATTCCCGCAGAGGCGCCGGTCTTGACTGGGTGAATACCGTATCTTCAAAGGTGATGTGTAACACACGGTTGGCTCTTTGGGCTGGACCTCTGTGCACTGTATGTCTGACTCGAAGAGTAAGATGTCTGCAGATAGAAAATATGGGATTAATGAACTGGGGTTATTGGGTGCCTCTCTCCTCTTCCCTTTCTCTTTTCCTGTAGAACCCCAAAGGTTAACGCCCTCACCTTAGGTAAGTGAACGCCGAGCTCTCCATCTGCCTCGGGGCAGGGTGACCTAACCAGTTTCTTCACTGGATAAAGGTGCAGGCCTCTTGACCTCAGAGGACTGCTGCCCGTCGTTTACTGCACGAATGGTAAGTTCTGGGTACTTCAAATGTCTTTAAAAGTCTTTTGTAATGATATCTCTTGTTTTGCAGGGTTCCGGCGATGGCGGATGGCGGGCTGAAGAGAGTTGAGGATCGAACCCGCGTGAGGAATAGAAGCGCCTGGAAGCACGTAAGTAAGCGCTTGTTGCCGGCTTCACGATGCGCACTAACTGTCCCTTTATCTTGCAGGTGCTGAAGGGTGCTGGAATACCCACTGGATTCGGCGTGGGAAGGAGTAATGGCACGTGAGTAATAAAGTTGCCCAATGTCTTTAAACGCACCTTCTTTTGTCTTTCAGATGCCGGAATGCAGCGCGAGGCGTTGGTGACATCCGATGAACCAGGTAAGAGATGCGCTGTCACTGAAGACTGTAGTGCTAACCTGTTCTTTCTTGTCTTTATAGGTGTTGCTGAAGACTGGATTCCAGGATGATTAGCCTTTTTTCCCTTAGGCCCAGGATCAGATGCAGAAGACCCGATGAGCGTTCTGCTGCAGAGGATGCAGAATAACGCAAAGCAAGATTCATCCATCGGGTGTGGTTTAAATAGCCTCCTGTAGTGCTTAGGTGTCTCCTTCCACAGCCTCGCCTAGGTAAGAAAAGAGTTCCTGCTTTCCAGAAGAGTTCCAGTGTTCTGAACCGAGGGAGTGGCTCCTGCCCCACCCAACAGGAAAAGTAGTCCCAAACAGAAGAGGATCAGGGGCTCAACTGGCAGGTAAGTAAGCAGCATGGTCTGCTGCAGGTAAGTCCACCCAAGCATTATGAGCCCGGCGCTTCCAGCGCTGGGACTGGGCATATTTATGAGCCTGGTGCCACTGGCGCCAGGATAGGGTCCAAAAGGTCCCAATTGGGACTGGCTGGCACTCGGAACCTGGGTTATGGGTCTGCTTCCAAGGGAGTTGTGTAAGTCCTGACCTTTTGGAAGCAGAGATCATGACAAGTACTGAACCACCGCCTCTGGCTCCAGTGCGTCTGGCAGGCCAGGAAGCGAGGAAGTGCCGAAACTCCCTGTCCTTAGTCTCCTTGGTTACCTGAATACAACCAGTCCCGATTGGCTGGCTGCCCTTGCAGGACAGCCACCCTACTGTGCGAGTGACAGCTAGGCTGTGCATGAATGGGAGAAGCCTGCATAAAAGGTGAGGCTTCTTGAACTGAAGACAGAGTCGAACACTGGACGAAACATCAGACGAAGGACACTTGAAGAGAAGCTTGCTGCATCCTCCTGGACTGTTTAACTGCCCGGTGAAGCCCTGCTGCTGTGCTGAACCTTCCATTCCGAATCGACTGGAGAAGGTCCGGAGGGGACTTCTTCCCTTGGGTTAGTGGGACCAACTAAACCCAAGACTAACTTTGCTGTAGGACCTTCCCCAACTGGCTGTACTTGTTTGCTGCTGTCACAACCGCTGGTTCCTGGCGGTTATGGAAGAGGTGGAAACATGGCGGTCGTCAGACCGTGCCGCCACGCTGTGCTCACTAGCGCGGTTTACGTTCTAGTCCTTTCCAACATGGCCGCCGCTGAGTGTACTTCTCTGTTCACGCTCGGCGGTTCGACGCGTTGCAACTTCTGAATTCTTCTTCGTTGCGAGCGCTCCACTGTACTCTCGCTTAGCGGAGTTCCGCTCCTGTCCTATTTTCCTCCTGTTGTCCTCTCTCTCTCGTACCGGTGCTCCTTCTTGTACGCGGGCACGGTTTGCTTTCCTCCCTTCTTTCCTCCTGCCTTACTTGTTTTAGTTTCACTCTCTGGCCCCCCCCCCACGTTCTCATTCAGGGCCTGCTCTACTCTTATTGCTACACCCTACCGTCGGTTTTGCCGGTCTCGCGTATTCCAGCTGGCTTTGGATCTTCCTCTCGTTCCGCATCATCAGATACCTACACTCCACAGGGGTTTTTGTGCCGTAAGGCTTTTCCCCTTGCCGCACTTGTCTGTCGCGGGGTGGGGGGAGTCCCCACGAATTCATTCCCAAAGGGTCGCGGTGGCTTCCTCCCGAGGCAGACCTTATCTACACAAGGAGGGGAGGACTTTCACTTGTCAACCTTGTGGAAGGAAGTTGGACTTCTCGTCTTCATCAGGTGAGGAGGAAGGGGAATTGAAAGACTCTCAGGGTTTGATTGGGGTGGACCACATCACGGACAACCCTGCTGATACGCCCACAGCTTCAGACATTGTTGATAGCTGCTGCTGGAACAGAGTGCCAGGGGTTGAGAAATCTGTAGTCAAGTGCAACGTCTTTAAGCCGGACCGAAACTCCAAAAAGATCCTGGGACCCCTCTCCCTCCCTGAAGCAGAACGACCTAAGCTCGGGTCACCTCACCAGAGTGCTGGACTCAAGGAGTGAAGGAAGCCCTTCAAGTGTCCAAGATCCGCAGTGGTGCTTTTTGCCGGTAACTGAAACTGAGAAGTGCTGCTGAACTGAAAAGAGCCTGTAGCTGCTGCCGACTTTCAAACTGCAGTGCAGCAGTCCTCCAGACGTCCTCCCTCTTGTCCCTACGGCCGAGGCCCAGGAACTCAGGATCTGCATCCCTGCAACCAGAACAGCAGCCAGCTGGATCCTCTTCTTGTAACGTAAGGTACTGTGCTAACTAAGGGGTACTTCCCTCTTGTCTGTAGCTTTCTTTATCTCACTTGAAACTTGCAGTAGATGCTTTTTGAAGAGTTTATGTCAGCTCTGACTTTCACAAGCCTAACAGCTTGTGGCCTAACAGTGATTTTCTACAAAGTCTCTAACTTTGTGCAAGCCTTTTGTGCTAAGAAGTGCCTCAGCTTCATAGACATAGTTCAAATGGACTATGGCTCTCCTGGCTCCCTGCAGACTCTTCTGACCCAGTGACTGATTCCAACTGTCCCTCATAGGTGGTACATTGGTTTTTAACTAGTATTGCTGGAAAAGGTTTTATCTAGACTTCATTGGGGGATTTTAAAAGCGCTCTTATGCTCTGAGAACCTGTTAACCATTTTCCTTCCATTAACCTTTCCTTTCCACAACCTCAGAATTTTACCAAGTACAAAAAGTGATATATAAATGCCAATACTGTCCTAGTAATTGAAGTCACCTCAGAGTGTAGGAAGTGTGTATGAAGCATCGCTAAAGAGTATCTACTTGCTTATCTTGATTCTGAGAACGTGTTTTGAAGTGTATTTTTTTTTTTGTTGCACATTGCCCTTTTTAAAGAAAGCTTATTTAAAATTGACCATTAAATAATTATTTTACTAGAGAAGCTTGAGTAGAAGTGTTATTTGGAAACTTGTATGTGTGGACTTCGATGCTACAGCTCACATTTACCCCTCTTGAGATAAGTCTGACTGCTCAGTCACTCTACTAACTTGTGTAGTACAGACCTTTACCAATAGTTGGGTTACTTAACTCCAAGAGGTCCCGAATGGTGTAGTCTCCCACAGGATTACTGCATACAATCTCGCTTAACACAGACACTCGTCTTTACACAGTGCTGGGCCACCTTCACTGCTGAAACTTCACACACCACACCAGCATTGGCCCTCAACCTTGAGTTTTGTATGTGATCTTCAGTTGTGTAATAGCACAAAAGCACCTCTTCCTCTACCCTAGACTGCGCGGTGCGGCACTCGTCGCTGCAGTGGAACCCACAGATTGCAGCGCATGATGGACTACATGCGGGAAGGGTTCACCACCCTCAACACCAAACTTAACAGGAGCCGCGCAAACAGTGCCGTAAAAGCCTGTATGGACAACTCGGATTCCCGGGTGGCAGAGGCAGAGTCCAGAATTGGGCTGGCAGAAGAGGACATCTCCACACTCAGAGCTGATGTAACCTAACATAGTAGACAGGTTCAGGTAGTCAGTAAAAAATGATCTGGAATCCCAATCCCGGCGCAACAACCTCCGTATTATTGGGGTTCCCAAGGACATCGAGGGCCCCATGGAGGACTTTGTGGAACACACTATACTCTCCCTTCTTGATGGACCCAAGTAGTTCCCCAATTCGCTATAGAACGCACCCATCGCTCACTTACTGAAAAACCTAAACCAGGAGCGCCCCACCCCTTCGACCAATCATCGCAGGTGTTCTGAACTACCGGGACAGGGACGCACTGCTGCATGCTGCCACAGCCAAGGGTGAGCAGAAGTTAGGCTCCAATAAAATTAATCTATATCCCGATTTCTCCATCGCCATGCAGCTGGAGCGGAGGTCCTTTCTGGCAGTGAAAACGAGGCTCTGTGATCTTGGGATTAATTAAGCAATGCGGTTTCTGGCTAAGCTCAGGGTCGAGCATTCTGGGAAAGCCTGCTTCTTTACAATCCCAGAGGAGGCAATGAAGTTTCTTGATCAGCACTTCCATGGTTGAATTACGTGCCATTCCCAATTCTCGCTTTTTACTTCTAAATGTTATGTTTTGGTTCCGAGACTGAAACAGGGCATGCTACATACCCTTTGGTATTTTGGATAATAATTAATGCATATCAGATGTCCTCCTACGCATTGATCACCCAAGTTGAATTGTGCATGTCATACTTGTTATACACTACACTGCTGTGTTAAAGGCCGGGCTGCATGCTTCGTACAGCTCCCTCCCTCCCCTTGCCCAATGCAAAGGTTGTTAGTTAGTATGGGATGTTCACGCCTCTGGTTGGGGTGCCGGTGATCGGTTGGGGGGGGGGGGGGGGGTGGGGGCGGGGGGGAAGTTGGACAAAAAATGCTTAGCATGCACAGCAGGGTCTTGGGTTTTACTCCACCCGTGGTAAATGTTTCATTAGGTGCTTATTACGGGCCCGCATAGGGCTCATACCGCTCGCATTGGCCTGATGGTGGTTGATACTTTGAAGTGCATGAGCTGGAACGTTAGGGGATTAGTGTTAATGTTTTTCTGAAATTCTGTGTTAGGTAGGATTTGGAGCAGTACCCTTTGGGTGCACTACAACAACCTTGACCTCCTGGCAATTGGGACCCAACACCTTTGGTATAAGTATGAACTACACAGGTTGGTAGTGTGGCTGAACAGCCAGGCTCATCTCAAGAGGGGTCAATGTGAGCAGTAATGTGACAGTTTCACAGTAGCAGGTATTCAAATAAACACTTACCATCAAGTTTTCTTGATTAAACAATTAATGTAACAGTCTATTTGAATAAGCCTTCTTCACAAGGGGCAATGTAATATTAACACAAATACACACTTAGTTTCTCTAAAATACCCCTTTGGGATGGCACACAGACAATTCCTACACCCTCGGGTGACTTAAATAACTAGGATACTATGGACATTAATACATGACTGGTACATTTAGAGCAATAGTGAGATCAGATGAGTGTCAAAGTAAAGAGGTTTCAGAATAAAACAAGAAATCACAAATATTCTGAAGCAGGCAAGTAATTTTGAATCCTCCAATGCAAAGCAAGTTAACCCTTTCCTGGAGGGAAGGTAAAACACAAGCAGAGGAGAGAAAGGTCATTCAGGGAGCCAGGGCAGCCAATGTCAATTTGGGGCAAAAGTCTAGGTGAGCTGAAGCACTTCTTGCAGGTACGTAAAGTCTTGCACAATGTTTTAGAAGACTTTGTAGAAAAGGGAGAATCCATGTAGGGTCACAAGCTGGGAGGCTTGTGGGAGGTATAAGATGCAAGCAACTCTACCGAAGCAATCAAGACAAGTCAGTCTCAACTGAGATCAAGTAAAGCTACAACAAGAGACAGGTCATCTCAAACTGTACAGTACCTTTGGTTAGAAGAAATGGTTCCAGCTGGCTTCTGTTCCTGTGCAGCTCTGCAGATCCTGTTCCTGGGCCTCAGTCGTGGGGACAAGAGGAAGGACTTCTGGGAAATCCTACAACACAAGGGGACGGTCAGTGGCTGAAAAGAACCAACTTCTATTAAGTGGCACTTCACGGTTTCAGCTCCTCGCGTCTCAGCAAATAGCACCACTGCGGTCCCACGGATATACCACTCTGGACGTTCCTCGCATCTGGAGTCCAGCACTCTGTTGAGGTGGCTCAGGCATGGTCAGTCTAGCTTACTGGGAGTCCGGAGGAACTTCCAGCAGCTCGGGTCAGTCTTACAAGATATGCACTCCGTTTGGTGTCCCTCACCCTGGCACTTCGGTTTCAGCAGCAGCAGAAGTACAGCCAGCTCTGAGAGAATGTCCAAACGAGTTCACTTTGGAGTTAATTGGTCCCACCATCTCAAGGGGAGAAGTCGTCCTTGCAGGGCTTCTATAGTCGAGGCGAATTCGGAGTTTCAGCACAGCAGCAGGGCTTCACCGGGCAAACGGTCCAGGGCTTGCAGCAGGTGTCTCTTCAAAGTTCTTCTTCGTATTCCTTCGTCTAGTGGTCGACTGCCTTCCAAGCCAAAAAGCCTCACCTTTAATGCAGGTTTCTCCCATTCATTCCAGCCTAGCTGTCAATCACGCAGCAGGGTGGCTGTCCTTGCCGGACAGACAGCCGGCCAATTACCTTTGGGTGCATTCCTGTAACCAAGGGGATTAAGCACAGAGTTTCTGACACCTCCCTCACTTCCTGCCCTTGCTAGACATACTGGAGCCAGAGGCGGGCTTCTCTCATGAATCCCGCCCAAGACAAAGAACAAAAAGGACGAAACCTGCTTATCTCAAGATGGACCTTTCCACCAAGAAATGATGAAAAAAGAAGACCGGGCCATTTTGACAAAATGGGCACCCATGAGTGCGTTACTGCAGCTACGAACGCAGCCAGCGGTAAAACTCCCAATGGCAGTTAAAAGTAAACCACTGCCACCACCCATTCATTGTAGAAAGGGTAACAAACATGTTACATGAGAAATTAGACAAAGGGATACTAAGTAACCCCTCCACCACCCTATTGTAAGATGGTGTGTGCTGGGTCTAGAAAGTTACAAATTGTAAGTTAAGTCAATTTCACTTTAATGCTCTTGGAACAGTAGATTCACCAAGAGAAGGTATTTAAACCCTGAGGTTGCTGTGTGTCACAATGCAAAGATGATGCCTATGCAGTTTGTCAGACTCCAAAACCAAAATGAAACCGTGTTAAATCACAAAGATTCACGAGAGAGTCGGAAAAAGGTCTCACTCTCTCAGGTTAAAAATTAAAAAAGTCCTAGAGTCCAGCCAAAGTGCTGGGGGGGGGGGGGGTCTCTAAAGTAGAGAGGCATTAGCACATTTCTGCGAATTCTCTTTAACCAAGCCCTTAGTGAACACCCTTGGCGCCGATTTCCGTCCGAAGGGCAGGGCCTTGAACTTATTGTGCCGTTCCTGGACAACAAACCACAGTAACATCCCATGTCTTGGGTGAAAGTAAGCATCCTCCAGGTCCAAAGTCACCAAGAAATCCCCTTCTTTCAGCTGGTCAAGCCCATACTGCCAACGCGACCATCCTGAACTTCTAGGACTAATTATTTGTTGAGTCAACTAGGCTTGGCCGCAACCCTCCTGACTTCTTCCGTACCATAAAGTATCTGGGGTGCACTCCAGAGACCAGAGGCGCAGCGGGACCAGCTCTATTGCCCATTTCCTCAAAATGGACTGAACCTCCTGCAGCAGTTGAGCCATGTGCAGTTCCTGACGTGTTACAGGAGGAATGCAAGGGCAACTGTGTCTGTACTCCAAGGTGTGCCCTTGAAGAAAGTCCAACACCCATATGTCCACTGGTCAAATAGGTCCGCTAGCCTGCCACCCACTGGGGTGTGAAATTGGGGGGGTGGGTGGACCAGGTCCACGGCCGGTTCAGGCCTGCATGGGCGTCTTGCTCGACTGCGGGTGTGGTCAAAGCGGACCTTGGCTGCTCCAGGCTTGCAAGCAGCCCCTGTAGGCTTCCGGGGTGGTAGAACGGGAGGGCTGTTGATTTGGCAGAGTACCCCTTGGAGGCCCTGCCCGACTTCCCTCTTGATATACGTCATTTATAACATGCCTGTACACAAGTGTTTCTAGGCATGACAAGACAAGGAGGGGTAAAAAAGGAGGCCAAAACAACGATCTTACTATGCCTGGTGTCATTCAAACCACACAAGTGCGGGGAAGATGGAAGGGTGTGGGGGAGAAGTGCAGGTAACTCCATAAGTGTTGGCGGAAGGTGGCTCATAGGTGCAGAGAGAAGGGAATGTAGGGTTGCAGATACAGACCCTTAAGGGCTGTGGGAGCCCAGAAGCAGGGTGAGGGCAACTGGACACACAGGAGCCTGGGCCAGAGTTCAGTGGGTAGCCAGGTGACCTGTGCGCCGAGCAGTCCGGGACATCAGCAGGGGAGAGGAGGAGAAAGCGAAGCGAAAAGGAAGGTCTTGAGTTGCTTCGGGAACCAGAGGTGATTCTGCTCAAGTTTGAGAGAGGCAGGGAGGCTGTTTCAGAGGGAGGCCCTAGCTGAGAAAATATCTGCCCCCCCCCCACACTCTGCTTGAGGAACGAAATGACAATCTCTTCTGCTGCAGTGTCCCAAGAGAACATGCCGTCTGTCTGTTCTAATCGGAGAGTATGGTCCACTGCCTTTCCAAACAAATTGTCCCCATCAAAAAGGAACGTCTACCACCTTGGATTATACATCTGCACTGAAGTCAGTGGCCTTCAGCCAGCCTTTGTTCCGGAGAGCTACCCCATTGTCCATCTGGCAGAATATCCAAGCTGAGCGATTGTGGGGAGGGGTGCCACAGCTGCTGTTCCCCTTGATGAAGAAGATCGGGGGTCACTGGCAGCCCGATCGGCAGACACATTGACAGGTGTTGAAGCTCTGAGAACCAAAACCTGGCCGGCCACCACAGGGCTATGAGTAGAAGGGGACAGTTCACTGAGTTCTTCAGCTTCCAAATTGCCCAATGGACTAAAGGCAGAGGCGGGAAGGCGTAAATTCTCATGTTGTGCCATGGAATGTCGAGAATATCCCCCGGAGAGGAGGCTCCCAGCGCTCCCCCCCTGGAGGCATACTGAGGAAGCTTCTTGTTTGCCGCCGTAGTGAAGAGGTCCACCTCCGGTGTGCCCCAACGCAAGAAAATCCACGAGAGGACCTCCGCCTTCAACTCCCACTCGTAGCTGACCACAGTCCGTCGGCTGAGGGCATCAGCTGTGACATTCAGCAGGCCCGGGATGTGCACTGCAAGATGCCAAACACCATGAAGCACGGCCCACTCCCAAATCTGGATGGACATGTCCACGGGGAAGGGGGGTGGGGGGAGACTTGGTTCCCCCTTGTTTGTTGATGTAATACATCGACACCACATTGTCCGTGAGTATGCGGACCACCTTGTTGGCAATGATCAGTCTGAACGCCCTGAGCGCTAGGAAGATCGCCAGAAGTTCTAGATTTATGTGGAAGAGCTTGTCCTGAGGCAACCAGAGATCCGAGACCTGAAGAAGATCTAACGTCGCACCCCACCCCAGGAGGGAGGAGTCCGTCGTGATTGTCACCATAGGGGCAGGGTCCTGAAACCCCGCACCCACCGACAGTTTGCTGAGAGATGACCACCATTACAGGTCCACTCTCATGGAAGCCGGAATTATTATCAGCTTGGAATCCGGGTCCACAGCCTGACGCCAAGAACTCCGAAGAGCCACTTGGGTCCGCCTCATCTTGAGACGAGCAAGAGGAAGAGCCAACGGGCACGAGGCCATGAGGCCCAGAAGCCTCTGGAACCACCAGGCCGACATGCTCTCCGACTGCGCAAACATGTGACACGTGGCTAACAGATCCGCCATCCTGTCCCCGTCAGGTACACTCTGCAGTCCATCGTGTTCCAGCGAAAACCCTGGAAAATCAAGTCCTGCGAGACCGTCATGGAATATTTCTGCCAGTTCACCGACAGCCCAAGATAGAACAGGAGTTGGAGAGACTGAAGATTGCTCGCTGCTTTCAACGGACAAGGGCTGCGTAAGAGCCAGTCATCCAAATACGAAGATAGACGAAGATAGGCCGCAATCACCAACATCATCTTCGTGAAGACACGCAGCGCCGAGTTGAGGCCAAAAGTAAGCACTCGAAACTGGAAGTGCTCCTCCCCCAAAGAGAAACGGAGATATCTCCTGTGTGGATTCCAAATCAGAATATGCATGTACGCATCCTGAAGATCCACCACACTGAGCCAATCGCCCATCTGCCAGGAGGACCGTATCTGGCTGGGCGTGATCATCTGGAATTTCTCTTGGGGTAGGAAAAGATTGAACTGGGAAAGGTCTAGGATGGTGCGCAGGCCAGCCTGGTTGGGTTTGGGCACCGTAAACAGCCGGGAGTAGAAGCCCCCCCCCCCCCCTCGCTCCCCGAAGGGAACAGGTTCAACAGCTCTGAGGTCCAGAAGTTTCTGAACCTCGGCTTTGAGGGAGGGCGAGCCTGACAGCTGAAAAGGAGGATTGAGGGGTGGGGTACAGGGTAGGGGTAAGCAGAAGCCCGCCCGAGCGACTGACAAGACTCATCTGTCTTCAGTGATGGTCTGCCACGCCTCCCAATGAGAGGCAATGCGTCCTCCCACCGGGGTCTCGTGCGAGCACGGAGAAGCCTCATTCAGTAGGTTTTTCGGTGGTGGTACCATCTGTACCTGTGGAGGAGTCTGAGGAGCGGGAGAAAAACCGAGTCCGTTGTTGCCTGCAGTGGTTATTCCCCGAAGGGGTATCCACTCTGCGAGATTTCCGGTCGAGGAAGCACCTAAAGCCAGAGGAGGGTCGGCTTTGGGACAACAGACTTTGGGTTTTGAAAAGGGGTCTTAACAAGGACCGACAAGGATTTAGCTGTCTGAGTGCCATCCTTCGTTTTGGTGAGCTCTACATCTGTTGTAGAATGAAAGAGCTCCTTACCATCGAACGGAAGGTCCAACACCTTGTTCTGCACTTCTTTTGAGAATTTAGTGGCATGCAGCCACGCCTGCCGTGAGGTATCAACCCCTAGCATAAGGCCCTGAGACGAGGTGTCTACGTGATGAGCCGCAGCCTCCAGGAGATCCTGGGCCAAGACCCTGGCGTCGGATAATCCCACCTTAAAGTCTTCCAGCTTCTCGACCGGGATAAACTCCTCAAACTCCGACAGACCTTTCCACATATTAGCCCCCGCTAACACCAGTTCGGCATTGGCCTGCCTGAGCTGCAAGGCCAAGGTGGCGAAGAGTTTCCTCCCAAGGGAGTCAAGGAGCTTTTTGGTCTCCTTTCCCAGAACCTGAGTAGCCGTTGTGGAAGAGGATGGTGCAGGCCTGGATTGTAAAGTGGCCGCAGCCATCACTGTGGAGGAAGGGGGCAGACAAGACGACAGGGCCACCTCTTCCGAAGAATGCAGCCTGTATCTCGCGTCAATTTTCTTATTGACTAAAAGTCCAGAGCGTGGCTTTTCCCAGACCCTACAGACCTCGGCCAGAACGTCCTTTTGTAAGAACAGGCTGGTACGCTCCAAAGGAGACAGGGTGAACGCCCCAGAAAGCACGCCCTCCTGTGGAGCAGGTGCCTCGGGCACCAGAACATCTAAGAAGCACACCATGTCCAGTACCCGGTCATGAAAAGCTCTAATAGACCGGGGAAGGTCCTCGTTGCCCTGATCGCCTTGCGCGCCAGCTGACAGATCAGGATCCTGCTGAGCCGTGTCGGGCGCTGCCTTGTCAACAGGAGACAATGGAGGCAAAGGCGGAAGAGTCGGAGAAGGCACCGAAGGCAAGTGAGGCAAAGGCGGCACCGCCGGAGGAACGTGTGGCACCGGAGGCTCGGGCGGACATATCTCCCTAAAAAGCCCTTTGAAACACTCCCTCATGGGGTCGGAACGCATGAGCGTCTGAAATTTGCCGAAAAAGGCATCCTCTGGGGACTGTTTTGGAACCGGAGGAGGCCCTCTCATGAGGAGGATAATTCCAGGGACGTAACGGGGAAGGTTGCCACACCGGGCCATCCGCCGATGTATCCACAAAAATCAAAGGTGCCGACCCCACAGGCAACGAAACATTGTGCGGAAGGGGCATCTGGGCGTTCCAATCGTAAACTGGCCGATAAGGATGCGCACAAGGAACCCTATGTTCACCCAAGGAACCAAGCCCTACACCTGAGGCCGATGGCGTAGTTGTAGGGGTAGCACCCAAAATGGCCGCCGCGGTCGAGGCGGGAACGGGCGCCATTTTGTCATTGCCTGAGGGGAACTGCAGCACGTGAGGAAGTGAGGCAGGGGTCCCCACCGATGGATAAGGGTTCTTAACTTTAGCCTTAACATAAGGAACCTCGGCAGAGCCGGTACTATAAGGCCTGGAATGTTTCTGCGACATACCAACCGCCAAATTAGCCTTCCCAGGAAAGACCCTCAGCACTGCCGGTAAAAGAAGAACTTTCCTTCTTTGCCCCCTCAACAGATCTGGTGTTGCCACAAGCGGTGAGAAACAGCCTTCACCGGTAAGGCCTTATCCGGCCTCTCAGAAATGTTGGTAACTTTAGCCTCTGAAAGAGGGACCTCGGACCCACGTCTGGTGACAGCCTTATCCGCGCGGGCCTCGAACATCCGTTTGGTGACAGCAAGCCCCCCCCAAGGCCTCAGGGCACACCTCGGTCTTATTTTTGAGGGAAGCCGACAGAGGCCTCAGAGCGAGCTCCAGTATCCCACGATTCAGTAGAACTGGGTCTACAAACAGCCCCAAAAGGGGCCTCGGAGCGTACTGCGGTATCCACAGGCCCCTTACGGAGACCCTCGGAGAAAACTCCGGTAAAATTATTAGGCCCAACGGGCACTTCATGGCGGACCCCAGTGAGAGCGATCCACGCTCCTCCCAGCCCGAGAGGAACCTGGGAAGGTATCCCCCCCGGCCGGGGTGCTCTGAAAAGTAAAGAAGTTACCGGGCGTTTCTTCTTTTTGTCGAACGCCTAAAAATGTGAAGGAGGAGTTCATCGGAACACCACCTCCCACCGCTCCAACCGACGCTGAAGTGCCCGGACCGAAAGGCAGTCGCAGTAAAGACATGAGTCCCAACCGTGATCCGGACCCAAGCACTCTAAGCAAAGAGGATGGGGAACTGCCCTTGTGAAGCGTCAGTGACACGATGAACAATCTGGAAAGTCTAGTTTGAACGACAGACTAGTATATGATAGTTAGCGAGAGCCAGAGAGAAACAAAGGGAAGAAAATCTGAGGATGCAAGTGTGTCCAGTCCCGAACGAGCGGAGAAAAGGACAGATGGGCGATGCATGGGGCGGAGCCAAGGTGGGCGGGGTTATGGTCACGTGCCGGGCCCCGCGAAAGAAAGAGGAAGGACACATTTTGGAAAAAAAATTTGGATGCTTTTTACAAAGTGCTCCGGTCCCGTCCCACAGGACAGAGAGATGTCCAATAAGTATGGAGGAAAGGGGACGGAGGAGTAACTGCATTTCTTTTTTTACTGAGGATTCCTAGCCTGACGGGGAATATTCATGAGCATGTGAATCCATGCCAGACCCCATGCTAGAGGAAAACAGTTATGTAGAACTTTAGGAACAAAAATGAAACTAGCATGTAGTAATATTACACAAACCATATAATACAAATATATACATTCACCAGTAGGTTCACATACAATACACCGGTCAATGACCAACCAGGTGAAACCGGCAAGTACTTCGGTGCAGGTAAAATGATGAGAACCAGTTACAAGGACTGTTCACTTTACGTGCAAAGTCCTGCCTGAAGATCTAGTGCCCAAAAGCTCCACGTTCCATTAGAAGGTTTCTCCAGGGAAGGTATTTTCTATAGGGTTGCAATAGGCTTGTGGTAGCGATTACAAAACAGTCCACAACTATTTCAAAGTTAAATAACAATTGGTCAGAAGACCTGCAACTTCTCTCTTCCAGACCCAGGATACTTTACCCATGTTTGACGACCAAAGGTGAGTGGGACGGAGGTAGGAAAGGACAGGGGAAGGGAGATGAAGGCACAGGTATGCTCATTTACCCCTCTGACCGGGCAGTCCAAGGACACTACCAAAAACTCTTGGGGCATGCAACCACGAGAAAGCATAAAGACTAGTTGGTCCTACCAACCCAAGGGTCGAAACACCAACGAGAGTCTTCTGAAATCAGGGTTTCACTGGTCCAATCACTGGAAGCGGAGTGTTCCTATTTAGCAAATTCATGAGTTTAATGCATATTCAATAAACTATGAATTTGGGAATCAAATCCAGGTCATCAATATCCCAGGCCACAATTGTACCTGCTAGGCAAAGTAAATGGACAATTAAATGTTTGAAATACCCTATTTTGGGTTTTGCACTCCAGAAAACTATTTTAATACCGACCTTTGGGTTTAAAAAGGTGCAAGCCCTCTATATGTTCCATTATACTCACATTTATAGCGTGTACATTCATTAATTCGTCTGGGAATGACCCCCCTAAAATGTTAAAGGACTTGTGACCTGACCAAACTGGTATTAGGCAGAGACAGTAGGGTTCAACTGTACACCTTAAATATACATTGTCTAATATAGAAGGGCCTTTCTTCTTCAACTTGCTGAATATCATTTTCTTTTATTTCAGCGACAGATTTTACAGCCTCTAATGCAGTCTTAAATGCCTCAATCAGATGAGTCAGTAAATTCACATTTACTCAGATACAATGCAAACAAAATAAACTGAACATATAAAGATAATATTAAATTAAACAAAGTGTTGAATTCTTGCATTATCCCCACACAAGTATGTACCTCTTCTACGTAGTCATGGCCAACAGGCTGCACATCGCTCTGCAGAGCAGCGAGAGTTGCTTGCTGAAGAGATTCTGTCACTGAGTCCGGTTTAACCTCTGTTGTCTGTACTGAAGCCAAGGTAGGGATGGACTTTATATTTGAAGCTGGTTTTACCTCTTCCATTTTATTTCCAGTCGTCTGCAGCTTATTACCACCTAGGCAGAAGTATTTTAAACATACTGTAAGCAAGATTACATAAAAAACAAAGTGATCCATTTTATTAACTCTATTGTGTTAAGGTTAGGGATACAAAACTGTCATTTAAAATTATATAAATTACTGCATGCCCAACATACGCACTACAGATTACTGTTTAATTACAGATGGCAACACTATGCAAAGAAATGCATTACGCACACACACTGCAAAGTTTCAGAACAAAAAACAAACATCACCTTCCAGTAATTGTCTTTGATGCTTGTATCGGCTTAGATTCAGATGCTTTGCATAGGCCATCCAGTGGCTATTGGGTGGTATTACATTATTTATTTCCCAATTTGAAAATACGAAGTCGAAAGGGCGTTCCCGTAATACTATACCTACTGCGAGTTGTACAGTACACTTGATCCTTAACGTGTCGAGGTGTTCGGGAGATTTATCCTTTTTTGTTTTATCCCCTCTTTTAGTCATTTTTGCTTGACTTCTGGACCTTTTTCTTATAATCCTGAATGAGTGGAGCTCATATGGGCTCTGCCATTTGGAACTCTGCTCTCTGTGTTTTACCTTTACTATGGAGCATTATTTTCCTCCATATGTCTTAAGATCTCCGTTAGGGAGAATTCTCAGAAACATGCCAATTCCCTTCTACCTTAGAGACACCCCCCGCTCCCACTCTTTTTACTGGACTTTAGGACATTTCATTTCTAACCTGGAGAGAGCGAGCCCTTTTTCACACCCTCATGTATTTATATTGTGATTTGGACTCTGTTTATTTAACGGTGGAGTCTGACAAACTCCATAGGCATCATCTTTACATTGTGACACACAGCACCTTCAGTGCAGTGGCAAGGGGAAGTCTTAGATTCCCCAAAGGCTTAAATACCTTCTCTTGGATAAACTGTTTAAGAGCAGTTTAGTTAGTTTATTTATAGAGCGCGACCGAACCCTCGGGTAGCTGGGCGCATAATCGTATGGACAGCATAGTTACATATCGTTGCGCACAGCAGGGAAAGTACATACATTCAATGGTGCAGACAGATGGTGAAGAAATAAGCAAAAAATATATACAATAATATATACAGTAATATAATAGGACATAGCGGACCGGGTTACAAGGTGGTCCGTTTCCAGGTATAGTTAAGGCCTAGAATACGTGAGTAGGTGGTACGGTGTTAGGCGGAGAGCCAGGATTTCACCATGGCTCTGAATGGCCAGAAGGATGCTTCCGATCTAATTGCAAGAGGGAGGGTGTTCCAAAATTGAGCTGCAAGAACCGGGATGCTGGAACCTCCTGCTGTTTTTAGGTTGAATTTAGGGACCTTGAGTTGGTGCAAGTAGGGCGTTCTGGTGGGTCTAGAAGTGCTGTGTCTAGCAAATTTGTCAGAGAGGTATCACGGGGCAGTCAGTGACAGGCACTTGTGTGTAATGACAAGAGTTCTGAGCTTGATTCTGTCTCGGATTGGGAGCCAGTGGACATCTTTGCTAGCCGTGGTGATGTGTGCTTTACGCGGGAGGTTAAGAGCGCATCTTAAGGCATTGTTTTGGAGGATCTGGAGTCTGTCTAGATTCTTGGTGGTAGTGCCTAGGAAGAGTGTGTTACAATAGTCTAATTTAGACAGAATCAATGCTCTGGATAATGTGAGGCAGCTGGAGGATGATAGAAAAGGTCTGCAGGCATTGATAAGTTTGTTGGTGTATGTGGTAGATGAGATGGTGGCATTTATTTGTTTTTTCAGCGTTAGGGTGGAGTCGAGTGAAATTGACTTTACTTACATTTTCTAACTTTCTAGACCCAGCACACACTATCTTACAATAGGGTGCCGGAGGGGTTACTTAGTATCCCCTTTGTCCAGTTTCTCATGAAACATTTTTATGTTACCCTTTCTACAATTCATGGCTGTTGGCAGTGGTTTACTTTTTACTCCCATTGTGTGTTTTTACCGCGGGTTGCGTTTGCAGCTGCAGTAAAGCACCCATGGGTGCCCAGTTCGTCAAAATGGCCCTGGTCGTCTTCCCCCCTCCACCATTTCTTCTTGGAAAGGTCCTTCTTGAGATTTACTCTGCGCCACAAACCAGGTTTGGTCCCTTTGTTCGTTTTGTCTTTGGCAGGATTCACGAGTGAACCCCGCCTCTGGGTCCAGTATGTCTGGCAGGGGCAGGACATGAGGGAGGTGCCCGAAACTTCCTGTGCTTAATCTCCTTGGTTACAGGAATGCACCCAAAGGTGATTGGCCAGCTGGCTGTCTGGCAAGGACAGCCACCCTGCTCTGTGATTGGCAGATAGGCTGGAATGAATCGGAGAAACCTGCATAAAAGCCGAGGCTCTTTGGCTTGAAAGGCAGAGTCGACCACTGGACAAAGGAATCTGAAGAACGAGACGCCAGCTGCAACCCCTGGACAGTTGGTTTGTCCGGTGATGCCCTGCTGCTGTGCTGAAACTCAGAATTCTCGACTAGATAAGCCCTGCAAGGACGACTTCTCCCCTTGAGTTGGTGGGACCAATCAACTCCAAAGTAAGCCCATCTGGTCATCCTCTTGCAACTGGCTGTACTTGCACAGCTGCTGGTACCAAACGCCAGGGAGAGGAACACCAGATTGTGTGCATTGCTTTTAAGTTGGACCCAAGCGCCAGGAGGATACTCTGGACTTCTGACCAAGCCTGAGCCACCCCAACAGAGTGCTGTACCCCAGATGCGAGGAAAGTCCAGAGTGGTATCCGACAACCGCAGTGTTGCCATTTGCTGTCGGACGCAAGGAGCTGAAACACAGAAGGACCGCAGAATTGAAGGAACAAGTTACTTACCTGTAACTGTTGTTCTCCAGCATGGGTCTGGCATGGATTCACATGCTCATGAATATTCCCCTCGTCAGGCTGGGAATCCTCGATAAAGAAAAAATTAGTTTCGGTTTTGTTTCTGAACTGTCTTTTTACTAATAACCAATCACTGGTCTCTGGGTCATACTGCCCCCAGCCAATGACTGCCCTCTACCTAAGCCCCTCCTCTGGCAGCCATCTTCAGATTTGGTAGCACGTAAAGTGGCAGTAGGCCCAAGAGATGAGCCGCAGAGGGGTAGGAGGGAGGGTTCGCATGTGAATCCAAGGCAGACACATGCTGGAGAACAACAGTTACAGGTAAGTAACTTGTTCCTTCTGGATTCCCATGCTCATGAATATAAGAATACATAGCAGTAAACACATGCACAACCACATTAAGTATTTCATCAACTCAACATTAAGCAACTCTTAACTCCTCACCAGGCCCACCTTCAGGCGAACAAGTTGCGCAGCACTGTCTGGCCGACTCTGGACTCCTCCCTGGAATCCCGGTCATCGCAGAAGAATCTCGTGAAGGTGTGCGTCGACCTCCAAGTAGCAGCCCTGCAGATGTCCTCCAGGGGCACACCAGACAAGAAAGCCGTGGTAGCTGCGATCGCTCTGATCGAATGGGCGCTCGTACAGCCGGGCAACGGTCGGTTTGCTAACCGGTGACAGTGCATGATGCAGCTGGAGAGCCATCTGGAAATGGAAGCCTACGAGCGGGCCTTCCCTTGGTTCACAGGTCCAAAGCTCACAAACAGTTGTGATGTCTTCCGAAGGCTCTTCGTGCGGTCCACGTAGAACTTCAGAGCTCTAGCTACATCCAGCGAGTGCAAAGTATGGCGACGGGAAAAAAAACAGGTAAGGCGAAGGGCTCGTTGAGATGGAAGTCCAACGGCACCTTGGGCATGAATGAGGGGTGCGTCCTCGGCACCACCTTCGTCTTGTGGAAAGCCAGGTATGGAGGTTTACAGGAGAGGGCCTGGAGATCTCCCACTCGTCGTGCGGAGGTGATGGCCTCAAGAAACGTTGTCTTCCACGACAGGAACTTCAACGATGCCGAATGCAGCGGCTCGTATGGTGGCCCCATGAGCTTGTCAGCACCACGTTGAACTCCCATGCCGGGGTCGGAGCCTTCACCGGTGGGAACGATCGCAACAGTCCTTTCATGAACTCCTTCACCAGGAGATGGGACCATAGCGACGAGCGCCCTGGAGTTCTGGTGTAGCGGGAGATAGCCGCCAAATGGATCTTGATGGTGGCATGCGCCAGCCCCACCGTAGCCAGCGATAGCAAGTACGGCAGCACTTGAGGGGCCGTAATCCACAGAGGCTTAATCTGTGCACGGCAGCAGACAGAGAACCTCTTCCATTTGTGTCCATAGCACTTGATAGTCGAGGACGCCCTGGCCTTTGCAAACACCTCCTTGCAGTCTGCCGGGATATCGTACCCTCCGAACTCTAGTGCTGCAGGAGCCAGGCCTGCAAGTTCAGAGACCCCGGGTCGTGGTAGAGGATGGCACCTCCACCTTTGGCGAGAAGATCAGCGTCTGTCGGCAGTTTGACGGGGTGGGGGGACGCTGACATATCCAGAAGGTCTGGGAACCATATTGTTACGCTCACCTGGTATCCACAGGGATGCCACCCAGCCGGGTTACTCGCTGGTATGCTTCTCAGCTTTGCCCTGATGTAGTCTGCGGGGAAGGTTCTACCTGAAAATACAGGAGGACTGTGTTCAAGACTGACCGATTGGGGTAAGTATCCTCCCTCCACCCCTGTATGATTTCAGTCCCTCTGCAACCCTCTCCTCACCTTGTGGTAGAATTAGGCGTGCTCTCCGTCCTGCCTTCTTTGCAGGGGCGCATTGTCTTTCATGGGCGAGTGCGGTCCAGTTACTTAACTGTCGCCGGCCCGTTTGATATTGTTCAGGAAGGTCTTATTGTTGTTCTTTAGTTTTGTTGCTATGCTGCATGCCTTTGTTTAAAATGTCTTTTTTCTCCCTTAGGTATGCGAAGCTTCAGAGCAGCGAACTGGCTTGGATGAGCCCGCTGGTAAATGATGGCGTATTAAGAGCGCTATGATGCGGTAAGTAAGTGCTATGCGCAGCGCTGCAAAGTCTTGCCTTTGCTAACCTGTGTTTTCCTTCCTTTTAGGTCGCTGTGCTCTTCAGCGCGAGTGGAATGTCCGGAGTGGTGCCAGCCGAGAGGCGACCAGCCAGGTAAGCCTTTTGAGCAGTTCGTAACTTGTAAATGTCTCTACTGCTTTCTTTAATGTTGCCTCTATCTTCCTCTTTCAGGTCGTTCTGTCCGGGAGGCGTGCAGATTCGAGGAAGCTGTTCTCAGTAGCTGCAAGTGTTTAAAGGTGAAGACTGCAGGCAAGATGCTGCTGCTAATGATGTTCCTTTTGTCTCCTTGCAGGTTCTGCTTCTCCGAGGGAATAGCTGGACATGGTGAGCGTCACGTTGCAAGCTGCAAAGTAACGCAAAGAGTGTTGTCTTGCTCGGGTGTGGTTTAAATAGCCCCAACAAAACAGTACAGGTAAAGTAGTCCCTAGGCTACCACACCCAAAACACTAGACCGCATTGCTTGGTTCTTAGGAACCAAGCTATGTGGATGCCTCCATGTTGGCTGACAATACAATAAAGTAGTTCCAAAGCACATTGTTTTTCATGGTGTATGAGCCTGGCCCCACGAGGGCTTTTGAAGAGGATGCCAGGCTCTAGAGGCCCGAGTCCTGACTCCACCTGGCCAATGGGTTTGCCAGAGGGGGGTTTTGGGCGAGGGTCGTGACACATCTGCCTCGGCCACGCCAGTGCGAGGATCATCCGGCACCGGGACTGCCTGAGTTGACCGATGAGTCGCAACGGCGGTAACGCATACAGGAACAGGCCATCCCAGGGGAATGAGAAGGCATCGCCGATGCTCCCCGGCTGGGGAAACCTGCTGGCGAACCTCCGGCACTTGGCATTCATCGCCGTCGCGAACAGGTCGAACTGGGGATTGCCCCATCGTCGGAATAGATCAACTTGATCCTGCCACAGCTCCCCCTCGGGGCACAAGCGCAGCTCCCTGCTGAGTGAGTCGGTGATGGCGTTCTTTATTCCTGCCAGATGGAAGGGTACCAGAAACATCCCTTGGGCGACGGCCCAGTGCTACAGATCATGGGCTTCCTTGGATAGGGCTGGGGATCTGGTGCCTCTCTGCTTCCGGATGTAGAACATTGTGGTGGTGTTGTCGGTGAAGACCCTTACCACCTTGCCCTCGAGGGACGGAAGGAACGACCTGAGGGCCCAGAACACGGCTCAGACCTCCAGGATATTGATGTGTAGTGACCTCTCCTCCGGGAGCCAAAGGCGTCTTGCGTGGAGATCCCTGGTGGGCACTCCCCATACCTCCAGGGAGGCGTCCGTTGTCACCGTTTCCTGATGTGCCGGGGTCTGGAAGTCCATGCTGCCGCCAGATGCGCGCGGGTGCCCCACCACCGGATCGTTGGCAGAAAGTCTTGTCGCGTGAGATCCTGTGTTGTAAGCTGCCCGCCGCTTGCATCTAACTGTCGTCGAGGAACTCCTGTAGTGGTCGCATCCGCAGTCTGCAAAGGCGCACAAGGTAGATGCACGAGGACATCATGCCGAGCAGGGTCTTAATGGTCCTCACCCTGGCCTCATCCATGGTCAACAGCTGTTGTACCTTGCCCAGGATGGCCTTCGTCCTGTCCTCCGACGGAGAAGTCAATTGTGCCACTGTGTCGAGCCTGGCTCCCAGGAACAGGGCGACTTGCGACCGTACCAAGTGGGATTTCGCGAAGTTGATCGAGAATCCCAGATCCATGAGCAGTTGGACGGTCTTCGCTGTATGATCGACGGCGAGTTTTCTTGACTTTACTCGGATGAGCCAATTGTCCAGGTAGTGGTCGACGTGGATCCCCTGCAGGCGCAGCCGCGCCGCCACTGGTGCGAGGCACTTGGTGAACACCCTGGGCACCAACTTCAATCCGAAGGGCAGGGCCTTGAACTGATAGTGTCGCCCTTGGACCACAAATCACAGGAATTTTCGATGTCCTTTTAGAATGAGGATGTGAATGTAGGCATCCTCCAAGGCCAGTGACGATAGGAAGTCGCCCTCCTCCAGCTGTCCGAGCACGTGGTGGAGGGTGATCATCCAGAACTTCTGGGACTTGATGTACTTGTTTAGACGACGAAGGTCCAGGGTGGGTCTCCAACCGCCGGTCTTCAGGACGAGGAAGTATTGCGATTACACTCCGGAGCCTCTTTGGGACGAGCTCAATGGCTCCCTTTCTTAGCATCGCCCGTACCTACAGCAGCAGTTGAGGGACGTGGTTTTCCTTCCTGGCCACGAGTGGAATACAGGGTCACTTTAGAAATTCCAGAGTGTGTCCGTGGCCCAGGGGATCCAGCACCCAACGGTCGGTGGCGATGGACTCCCGCACACTGACGTAATGTGCCAGCCGGCCTCCCACCGGGGTGCTCAGGTGGGGGCACGACGCTACGGCCGGTTCAATCCTGCTTCGTCGCTGCCCTGCCGCAATGGCCTCCTTAGTGACGACGACAGGATCCTCCTGCCTTGCCGCGTCCTCTGTAGGCCTCCTGCGACGAGGAGCGGGCCACCTCGCGGTACGAGGAACCACCGCCAAATCCTTTGGAGGCACCTTGCTCGCCTCTGGAGTTCCGAAAGGACGACCACCATTTGTTAGGCAGAATCCAGCGCAGTTCCTTTAGGGAGCACTACACCAGATTAGGACTACAGGTGAGAGCAATACATTCTCTTTGGTATCAGTCTGTACCACAAAGATTTAGTTGGTAGCTGTGGCTGAGCAGTCAGACTTCTCTCAATAGGGAGATGAGCAGTATTCAGGGTTTACACAATAGGCCCACTAGGCTATGGACCAAGGAAACCCAGACCAAACCTTTGTATTTAAAAAGTAGATATATGTTTATTTTATACACTTCTAATAAAACACATGTATCACAGTCATCAAGCAAGTTCAATTAAGTCAAAGGAAAAATATACACTCCCAAGTTGAATTGTAGACCAAGTGAACCAGAGTGAAAACTGAGCAAAACGGCAGTGACAACTACACACAAGGGATCCTCTAACAATTCCTCTCGAAGGGAGGGAAAACACAAGTTATCTAGAAATAGGTTCTTCCACCCCCTAGCAACACTTCCCATCAGTTTGTGAACCAGTTCAGCAAGACAGTGCATCAGTATAGGCAATACCTAAAATGAAAACTGATCAAAATGGCATTTCACACTGTTTAAGATTGGGAAGGAAAGGGTAGTTAAAAGAAATAGGTGTACCAACACAGTTTTCAGTGAGAATCAATCTAAAGAAAGCAGATCTAACACATGTGACCAGAGTTAGTAGGCCTGTGCCAGAGTCAGTGGTACAGGGCAAGGGCCCAGGAGCAAAATGTTCTTGTAGCTGCAGTCAAGTCTTTGGTTAACGAATTTGAAAAGGTTTTTGCAGAAGTGAAAAGACAATGTTAAGAGAGGGGGGCGGCCAACCCAACAGGTAGGTAAAGGATTTAAAACACCTTTAGCACTACGGCGAAGAAAGGGTGGCCTGGCGGAACAATGTACCTTAAATGAAGTGGCTCCTGCCGTGGCGGTTGTTCCTGGTAGTTCCTGCAGTTCGGGTGATCCATCAGAGGAAGAGAGGCTCTCGTCGTGGAGGAAGGTTTGAGTTACTGCACTACCCAGGGATGAAACCAGCCGCGGTGTGGCCCACGAATAAAAGGTACGCTCCTTTAAATCGCGGTCCAAGTGGACTGGTGCCTGGCTATCCGACCTCCGAGTCCAGAGTACGGGAGATCCGACCAAGGCAGGTCCGGGAAGGCGATTGGCAAACTGGTTGGGCCCACCAGCTCAAGGGAAGAAGGCTCTTGCAGAGGAAGATCTTCTCTCGTCGTGTGGAGAAAAGAGGCAAGACGCTGCAGCAGGGCTTCACCGGTGGTTCAGTCGTTGCAGAGGTCTTTGGCTTCTCTCCTCTTCGGCTTCTTAGTTCCAGTGGCGATGTCTTGTTCTTCCAGTCCTCGGGGCCCTGCTTTTATGCAAAAAGATCCCCATTCTTACAGCCTAGCTGTCACTCACATAGTGGAGTGGTCACCTTGGCGGGAGACCCTCCAGCCTATCAGGATAGAGTGCGACATGGGCTGCTGAGGCAACCCTGTCCAGGGGTCCTACTCCCCCTCCCACACAATGGACCCACCCCAGACTCAGTGGCGCCGAAAGGAGGGCTTCTTGGTAGAAGCCCGCCAAAAGGATGAACAAAGGATCCCCGACCTGGGTTAGGAGTTTAGAGAAAGACACAAGAAAGAAGTTATATTAAAGTTCTGGAAAATAAAACCTACCGGAGCAAAGCTCATATTAACATGCACCGGCGGTATGTTAGAGGCTGTCAGAAAATGTAGCCTCGAACAATGGGAAAATCCCATAGGGAAATATTTGCGGTTGAATATTTATGGTAGTAACCACTGCCACCAGCCATAAACTTTTGAGAGAGGTACTGTAGGGTACACTCTGGAAAATGAACGTAGGGGAAAAACTATTAACCCCTTCCAGTACCTCCATAGTAAGATGGGTTGTACTGGATTAGTTCATAGGATCTGACTAGTAAAGTCAATGGGGACTTTACATGCCCTGGGAGACAGTAGTCAGGCCCGGGGTATGGAGTCTGTTTGGGGGTCGCTACGACACCACTTTGTGACTGCACAGAGTGTGCTGTGTAACACATGTGAATAAAGATGGTTCCTATGGGGTTGAGAAAGATCCCATAGGCATTAAACACAAAAATAGCCTAGAACACACATTGCAAAATGCCTAAGAGTGGGAAAAAAGAGTCTCACTCTTAGCAGGTAAAAAGAAACAAACCCTTCAAATCCAGCATAGCTGCTGGGGGACTCTATAGGGAAGGGAAATTAGCCATAAATTGAGAATTCTCCCCAACACCGTTGAACACCCAAGGCATGAGCCGTCTCGGTGTCCGCCTTGATGGCCTGCAGTGACTCGTCCACTGTCTTGCCGAACAGGTTGTTCCCGTCGAAGGGCATGTCCAGAACACTGGTCTGCACATCCTGGCGGAAGTCGGTGGCCTTGAGCCAACCGCAATCCTGCGAAGGCAAACGCTGTTGCCCATCTGACGAAAACCGGTGTCGGCGATGTCCGTGGCCACCGTAATGGCGTGGTACGATGCCACTTCTCCTTCCTGTAGGATTACCATGGCCTCAGCCCTCTTGTCTTCCGGGAGGAATTCCAGCAGGGGAGCGATCTTAAACCACAGCTCCCTGTCGTAGCGGGCCACAATCGAGAGAGCGTTGGCCGCTTTAATAGTCGTCGCCACTGTTAGGGAGAAATCTGTGTTTAGGCTGAATTTCCTAACCTAGTGAGTCCCCCAGCAGCTTTGCTGGATTTTTGGGGTTTATTTTTTCTCCTGCCAAGAGTGAGACTCTTTTACCCTCACTCTTGGGCATGATGAGAGTGTGTTTCTTTGAATCTAGATGTGTTTAATGGGCTATGGGGTCTTTTACTCCATAGGGCTTCATGTGTTTTTGTGATGTGTGTTACACAGCACCCTCAGTGCAGTGACACAGGGGTGTCATAGTGACCCCACAGTATAGACTCCATACCCTGGGACTGACTACTGTCTCCCAGGGCATGTAAAGTCACCATTGACTTTACTAGTCTTAAATTCTGAAAAGAACCAGTACAAACCATCATATTGTGGACGTACTGGCTTGGGCAATTCAATTGCCCCGGGGTCTGTTAGTCGAGGGGGCACGTCTCCGTCCCCCCTGATCGAGTTTTGGCTGGTGGCAGTGGATACTACCTTTTATATTCAACCGCGAATATTTTCCTATGTGATTTCTCATTGTTTTAGGCTATCTTTATTTAATTATTTACGGTAGCCTCGAACATACCGCCGGTTTATTTAATTAATATTAATTCTCCGGTTGGTATTTTTTGCCAAAACTTGATTCTAAAATGGCGTTTGTGTTCTCTTCTGTGACTCCAACCAAAGTGGAGCCCTTTGTTCCACTTTTTTGGCGGGCTTCTCCACAGAAGCCCTCCAAAGTGGTGCCACTCTGTCTGAGGTTCTTAGGAAGGGTGGAGGGGAATTTAGGCACCCTGGACTGAGTTGCCTAGGCAACTCAAGTCGCACTCCATCCTGATTGTCCCAAGTGGTGAGCCGGCCAGCTCACCAATTAGCATGTTTGAGTGACAGCTAGGCTGAGTGAATGGGGGTTTGCTGCATAAAAGCAGGGCTTTGGGCACTGGAACTTCTGAAGTCGCCACAGGACCGAAGAATCCGACGAGGGAGAAGCTGAGCCGACCTGCCACGACACCACCACCGGTGGAGCCCTGCTGGACTGCCTCACCACTTTTCCCAACGACACAGGAGATCTCCCGCCGGAGAGTCTTCTTCCTTTGACTGGTGGGGATAACCAGTTTCACCGTCTTTTCGCTTTCCCGACGTACCTCGTGGCTGCCTTGCCCGTGCCAAGCACCCCGGCAACCGGGATACCACGTTTTACCACGACCGCGAAATAAAGGTACCACCTTTAAACGGAAAACTCCGCAGCTGGTTTCTTCCCTGGTAGTGCAACGACCTTCATCTTTCCTCCAAGTCGAGATCTTCTCTTCCCCTGGACAACAACGCAACTTGCACCCACTACCAGGAACAACTGCCACCGCTGGAGGATCCTTCCCACTTAAGGTACCGTGCCTGGCTTCCCTTGCTACCGACTGTACGGGGTAGATTTAGCCCCCGGCTTTCGAACCTGGGTTAGTCTGGGACACCCTGGCTAAACTTTCCTAAAGCCTCTCTAAACTCTTTTGAACCCTCTGCAAGATTTTCTACGCCTAATGTAACTGTGCGATCCGGGGCGCATTTGTGCTCTGCTCTCTCTAAGAGTGGGCCCACCTTTGGACTTTGGCTCACCAGTGACTTTTGCTTTTCTGCCTTGCTAACAGTGTTCCTGAATCTTAGAGTGGTGTACCTTTCCATATTCTGTATTTTTCCCTCCCTTTTTCACAAACTTATTAGAGTGCAATCTAGTTAAGCGCTCACCTCTGTATGAAAATAAGTGGCGTTTTACTGTGACTTATCTGATAAGGAAAAAGGGGTGTATATATTACAATAGTAACTGTGTTTAGAATATTTTACAATAAGAGTGCTGGAGTGTTTCAACTGTGTTTTTAAATAAATAATTATATACTTTGATACCAAAGCTCTGGTCAGCGTTTGCTTGTATTATTGTACCTGAGTGCCTATTGTGTAAACTTTGCATACTGCCTAACTCTTCTTGAGGGAAGTCTGACTGCTCAGCCACAGCTACCAGGTAAATCTGGGTGGTGCAGACTGCTACCAAGTGGGTTTACTGCCAACACCTGTAGTCTTAAATCTTTTGCAGTGGTCCCTAAGGGAACTGCACAGGTTTCTGCCTAACAGCCACCGACGAAATTACCAGTCGTCCCATGGCATCCAGTTTCTTTCCCTCGGCGTCCGGAGGGGAAGTTGAAGTCGTCGCCCCCGCTTTCTTCTTGGTCGCCGCGGAGACCACTGAATCCAGGGACAGCTGCGCCCCGAGACACATGGGGGCAGAATCCAGGACCCGGTATTTCTTCTCATACCGGTCTCTCTTAGCAGGAGCCGTGGACGGGTTCTTCAGGTGCAGTAGTCCCTCATCCCAGATGTTGTCTAGTACGGGACCGAATGGACAGTCTTACTCTTGGCCTCCCGCCGTTGGTAGAGGAAACCTTCCTTCTGTTCTTCAGGGCAGAGATGAAAGAGGTCAGATGCCCTGGCGATCATGGCATGGAAGGAGCCAATTTCGTCAGGAGGGGAGGCCCGAGCGGGTGGTGATGGAAGGTCCATTCCGTCGTCGCCACCGTCATCCGTCCCCGTCTCATCCCTCGGAGGAGGGGAAGGAGGTGAAGGCTGTACAGGCTGGAAAGAGGAGGGGGATGAGTTCTCCTCCGCTTGTTCAGTGGGCTTCCTGACGGTCCAGGCGCCACTGGATCGTCCGCTGGGGGTAAGGGCAACTTTGTCCTCATCTCCGTTCACAAGGCCTGAATAGGCATCAAGATTGCTCTTGAGTTGTCTTGTGGCATAGGCACCGGTAGCAACGGGAGTGACGGTTGGGGAGTAGGATTCTCGCCAAGTCGCCTAACACCACGTTACGGTCACCCACGGGTGTGGTTTCTTTATAGGCAGGTAAAGCCTGTGGAGGCCCGCCAGATGCCGCTTGACCTCCGTCACCTCCACAGCCTGCGGTTCCTCATCGGCACCGCCGTCACTTTCTTCGTCCGCCTCGTCAGGATCCTTCCCGTAGGTCCGGACCTCCTTGAACTTCTTGTCCAGGATCTTTGCGACGCCAGACAGCTCATCTTCAGAGATGGTATCTGTGTCCGTAATGGCTACCGGCCACTCCCCCCCTTTCTCCGCCTGGGGTTTCACGGGGGGTCTTATAGATAGGCTGAAAAGAGGATTCTCTCCGCGGTGGCAGGGAAACTCTGGGCCCAGAGGTCATCCCCACTGGGATAGCCTCTGCAGGCTTTGCCAGGGCTGCCACGACTCCCTTGATCAAGGCCTTAGCCGGGTGAATCAGGGCCTTCGTGACTTTGGGAGCGCCTGGGGCCTTTACCTTGGGGGGTAGGAGGGGTGGGTCACTGCCTCGCTCCCTCTCGGCTGTCTCCATCGGGATCGAACGGGACTTCTCCCGAAGCTTACCTGGGTTCTCCGGTTTCCTCTTCCCCGAGCCAGAGCGTTGGCTCGTGGTTGATGGCGTTGGTGATAATACGCTCTGCCTGGCAGCCAAGGAGCCTGACCGATCGTACTCCCGGACTCGCGATGCTTTGCATTTTGTTGGGCCCCCGTCGCCGGAGCGCCCTCAAAGGACTTAGAAGACCGCTCGGACTTCTTCCTCTTCTCACCTGCTGCTGGGCTCTTCCCCTCCAGCCAGTAGGCGAGTCGAGTAAGACGATACTTCATCGTCCGTTCGGACATGTTCTTACAAAACGCACAGTCCTTCTCCACATGCGATTTGTCTTCGTGAAGGCAATAGAGGCACCGAGAGTGCTCATCCTCAAAAACGTTCTGTAGTCCGCATCCAGGGCAGCTCGTGAACAGCTTGGATCCAACAGGCGTCATGTTTCCTTTGTCTTAGGCCATGTTCACGCAGGGTAGGCCTTAAAGATCTTCTGGAATCCTCTGAGAAGTGGAAAACGATGAAAAAGTGCCCTTGAGGGGCATAGAAAATTTTGAAAATGGGGCCCCGTTGATCAGAAGTAGAGTTGATGGAGCTTGAGGCTCGATTGACCAAAAATATAAGAGTAAACACTTAAAAAAAATGCAAAACGCAGTAAGGAACAAGTTACTTACCTGTAACTGTTGTTCTCCAGCATGGGTCTGGCATGGATTCACATGCTCATGAATATTCCCCGTCGTCAGGCTGGGAATCCTCGGTAAAGAAAAAACCAGTATCAGTTTCGTTTCTGATCTGTTTTTCGTAGTAATAACCAATCACTGGTCTCTGCGTCATACTGACCACAGCCAATGACTGCCCTCTACCTAAGCACCGCCTCTGGCAGCCATCTTCAGATTTGGAAGCACGTGAAGTGGCAGTATGACCAAGTGAAGAGCCGCAGAGGGGTAGGCGGGAGGGTTCGCATGTGAATCCATGCCAGACCCATGCTGGAGAACAACAGTTACAGGTAAGTAACTTGTTCCTTCTCCAGCATGGGGTCTGGCATGGATTCACATGCTCATGAATAAAGAATACATAGCAGTACACACATGCACAACCACGGGAGGTGGCAAAGGCTCAACATTAAGCATTGCATCAAACTCAACATTAAGCATCTTACCTCCGCACCAGGCTCACCTCAGGCGAACAGGTTGCGCAGCACTGCTTGGCCGACCCTGGACTCCTCCCTGGAATCCCGATCGACGCAGTAGAACTTCGTGAAGGTGTGCGTCGACCTCCACGCAGCAGCCCTGCATATGTCCAGCAGGGGCACACCAGAAAGGAACGCCGTTGTAGCTGCGATCGCTCTGGTGGAATGGGCTCTCGGACGGCCAGGCAGCGGTCGGTTTGCCAACCGATGACAGTACATGATACAGCCGGAGAGCCATCTGGAAATGGAAGCCTTCGAGAGAGCCTTCCCCTGATTGACAGGTCCAAAGTTCACAAAGAGTTGTGACGTCTTCCGAAAACACTTCGTGCGGTCCACGTAGAACTTCAGCACTCTAGCCACATCCAGCGAGTGCAAAGTTCTCTCAGCCGGCGACGAAGGCGACGGGAAGAATACAGGCAACACCAAGGGTTCATTGAGGTGGAAGTCCGACGGTACCTTGGGCATGAAGGAGGGGTGTGTCCTGAGCACTACCCTCGTGTCGTGAAAAGTCAAGTACGGGGCCTTGCAGGAAAGGGCCTGGATCTCTCCCACCCGTCGTGCGGAGGTGATGGCCACAAGAAACGCTGTTTTCCACGACAGAAACTTCAACGGGGCCGAGTGCAGAGGCTCGAACGGAGGTCCCATGAGCTTGGTCAGCACCACGTTGAGCTCCCACGCCGGGGCCGGAGCCTTCACCGGCGGGAACGATCTGAACAGTCCCTTCATGAACTCTTTCACCAGACGATGAGACCACAAGGACGTCCGCCCCGTGGTTCTGGTGTATCGGGAGATCGCAGCAAGATGAATCTTGATGGACGCGTGTGCCAGTCCAGCTTTGGCCAGCGTCAGCAGGTACGGCAGTACTTGGGGAGCCGTAATCCGTAGAGGGTTAATCTTCTGTGCGTGGCACCAGACAGAGAACCTCTTCCATTTGTGTCCGTAGCATTTAAGAGTCGAGGACGCCCTGGCCTTTGCAAGAACCTCTCTGCAGTCGGCCGGTATGTCGTATCCTCCAAACTCTAGCGCTGCAGGAGCCAGGCCTGCAAGTTCAGCGATTTCGGGTCGTGGTGGAGGATGGCGCCTCCTTCCCTGGAGAGCAGATCCGCGTCCACCGGCAGCTTGATTGGCGGGGACGCTGACAAGTCCATAAGGTCCGGGAACCATATCTGCCTCGGCCACGCAGGTGCGACGAGGATCATCCTGCACCGTGACCTCTTGAGCTGCTTGACAAGCCGGATTAGCAGTGGCAAAGGAGGGAATGCATAGAGGAACAGGCCCTCCCAGAGGAACGAGAAAGCATCGCCCATGCTCCTCGCCTGGGGAAACCTGCTGGCGAACCTCCGGCACTTGGAGTTCGTCGCCGTCGCGAACAGGTCGATCTGGGGTGTGCCCCACCGTCGGAAGAGGCGATCCACTAGATCCTGCCGTAGTTCCCACTCGTGGCACGAGCGCAGCTCCTTGCTGAGTGAGTCGGCGATGGTGTTTTTTATCCCTGCCAGATGAAACGGCACCAGAAACATCCCTTGGGCGACTGCCCAATGCCACAGGTCCTGCGCCTCCTTGGACAGTTCTGGGGACCTGGTTCCGCCCTGTTTCCTGATGTAAAACATGGTGGTGGTGTTGTCGGTGAAGATCCTCACCACCTTGCCCTTGAGGGACGGAAGGAAGGACCTGAGGGCCCAAAACACTGCACGGAGCTCCAGGACGTTGATATGTAAGGATTTCTCCGTCGGGAGCCAAAGGCCTCTTGCGTGCAGATTTTCGGTGTGCACTCCCCACCCTTCCAGGGAGGCATCCGTGGTCACTGTCTCCTGGTGGGCTGGGGTCTGGAAGTCCATGCCCGCCGTCAGATGAGCGCGGGTGCCCCACCACCGGATCGCTCGTCGGAAACTCTCGTCGAGTGTGATCCTTTCCTCGAAGCTGCCCGTCGTTTGGATCCAGCGCGCGTCCAGGAACTCCTGCAACGGGCGCATCCAGAGCCTGCACATGGGAATGAGGTAGATGCAGGAAGACATCATTCCGAGGAGGGACTTGATGGACCTCACCTTGGCCGCGTCGGCCACCAACATCCGCTGCACCTTGCCCAGGATGGTCCTGGTCCTCTCCTCCGACGGGGAGGCCAGAAGGGACACTGTGTTGAGCCTCGCTCCCAGAAACAGAGCGTCTTGCGCGGGTACCAGGTGGGATTTGGCGTAGTTCACGGAGAATCCCAGGTCCGTGAGAAGTTGGACGGTCCTTGCCGTGTGAACCACGGCGAGCTCCCTTGTCTTGGCTCGGATGAGCCAGTCGTCCAGGTAGGGGTAGACGTGGATCCCTTCGCGGCGCAGCTGCGCCGCCACCGGTGCGAGGCACTTGGTGAACCACCCTGGGTGCCGACCGTAGTCCGAAGGGGAGGGCTTTGAACTGGTAATGACGCCCTTGGACCACAAACCTGAGGAATTTTCGGTGCCCCTTCAGGATGGGAATATGGAAGAAGGCAATCCTCCAAATCCAACGACGACAGGAAGACTCCTTCCTCCAGCTGACCCAGGACGTGCTGGAGGGTGACCATCCGGAACTTTTGCGCCTTGATGAACTTGTTCAAACGTCGCAGGTCCAGGATGGGGCGCCATCCCCCCGTCTTCTTCTTCACGAGGAAGTATCTCGAGTAAACTCTGGAGCCCCGAAGCCTCTTTGGGACGAGTTCGATGGCGCCCTTCCTGAGCATCGCCTTTACCTCCAGGAGAAGTTGAGGGACGTGAAGTTCTTTCCTGGCCACGGGGGGGACGCGCAGACACTTTCTTTGAAACTCGAGCGTGTGGCCCCGGGCCAAGGCGTCCAGCACCCAAAGGTCAGTGGAGTTGGACTCCCACACGCTGACGAAGCTCGCCAGCCGGCCTCCCACCGGGGTGCTTCGGTGGGGGCCCGACCCCACGGCCGGTTCAATCCTGCTTCGACGAGGCTTTGCCGCCTTGTCCTTGGCGACAACGGCGGGGTACGCCAGACTTGCCTCGTCCTCTGTAGGCCTCCTGAGACGACGAGCGGGCCGCTTGACGGTAGGAGGAGAAACCGCCGCCGGAACCTTTGGAGGCGCCCTTGCCTCCGCTGCTCCGAAAGGGCGTCCGTCGTTGTTGCAGAACTCCAAGGGCCCGGGCCGTCTCGGTCTCCGCTTTAATGGCCTGAAGGGAATCGTCCACTGTTTTCCCAAACAGGTTGTTCCCATCGAAGGGCATGTCCAGGACTCTGGTCTGAACGTCTTGACGGAAGTCCGTAGCCTTGAGCCATCCACGCCGCCTAAGGCAAACGCCGTTGCCCAACTGGCGGAACCCAGTGTCGGCGATGTCCGTCGCAACGGTAATGGCGTGGTCCGAAGCCACCTCACCTTCCTGCAGCATCTCCAGGGCGTCTGCCCTCTTGTCGTCCGGCAAGAAGTCCAGCAGGGGAGCCAGTTTGTACCAGAGCTCCCTGTCGTATCGGGCCACGATAGCCAAGGCGTTGGCAGCTTTAATCGTCGTCGCTGCAGACAAGATGACTCTGCGTCCCATAGCGTCCAATGTCTTTCCCTCGCCGTCCGGTGGGGAAGTCGATGTGGAGGCCGCACCCCCCCCCGCTTTTTTCCTGGCCGCCGCGGAGACGACTGAGTCCGGGGTAGGCTGCGCCCGGAGGCACAGGGGGGCCGTGTCCGGGACCCGGTACTTTTTCTCGTACCAGTCTCTTCTAGCTGGCGTCGTGGAAGGGTTCTTGAGGAGGGTGAGGCCCTCATCCCAAATGTCGTCCAATAGAGTCACAGCGAGAACCGTCTTCCTCTTGTCCTCGCGCCGCTGATAAAGGAAACCTTCCTTCTTCTCCTCAGGGCAGAGTTGGAAAAGCTCGGATGCCCTGGCGATCATGGAGTGGAACGATCCAATCTCGTCGGGTGGAGAAGCCCTGGTGGGAGGCGACGACGGTACACCCTCGTCGTATACCTAGTCGTCCGTACCCGTCGCTGCCGTGTCAGTCCCCGTATCATCCCCTCGGGTGGACGGGGAGGAGGGCTGGAAGGGGCGCGACGGTTGAAAAGGAGGAGAAGGGTGGATCCTTCTTTTCTTGGTAGGGGGAACCCCAGAAGGTCCCGGTTCTGGGTCCCCCGACGGGAGAGGTTCCGTCGGCAACGGTAGTCTCGTCCTTATCTCTGAGCATAAGGACTGTATAGCCAACAAAATGGCCGCCGAGCTGTCTCGCGGCGCTGGCAGAGGGGAATCCGACGGGCGATCAGGGGCCCCGTCGGTACCCTCGACGATGTCGTCACCTGCGTCGGGATCCATCCCGACGGGCCGGTCTTCTTCCACGCCGAGGCCGTGGCTTAAGACTTCGACCAGCTCCTCCTCCGAGGTTGAGGCCGAATCTACGACGACACCCTGCCCCCCCTTTTTCTTCCCCACGGGGGATTTCACGGGGGTCCTATCGATGGGCACAAAAGAGGACTCCCTCCGAGGTGGCAGGGAGACTCTGAGCCCCGAGGTCGCCACCACTGGCGTAGCCTCCACCGGCTGAGCCAGGGCCGCCACGACAGACTCGATAGAGGGCTTGGCCGGATGGATTAAGGCCTTCACCACCTTAGGTGCGCTCACCGCCTTATCCTTGAGGGGGGGACAGTGCCTCGCTCCCCCTCCGCCTTCGAGCTCGACCGGGGCCTCTCTAGGAGCCTCGCCGGGTGCTCGGCCTTCCTCTTACCCGACCCAGAGCGTTGGCTCGTGGTTGATGGTGCCGGGGAGGGTGCGCCCAGCCTGGCGCCTGTAGAGCCCGACCGTTCGGCGCTCCCGGTGCCAGCGGACTCGCGGTGCTTGGCCTTATGTTGGACCCCCGTCGCCGGGGCGTCCTCAAAGGTCTTAGAAGACCGCTCGGATTTCTTCCTCTTCTTCTCGCCGGACGGGCTCTTCCCTTCCAGCCAGTTGGCGAGACGTTGATGGCGGTCCTTCATGGTCCGCTCTGACATGTTGCCGCAAAACGCACAGTCCTTCTCCACGTGCGTCTTGTCCTCATGTAGGCAGTAAAGACAAAAAGTGTTCGTCCTCCTTGAAGACGTTCTGCAGCTGGCATCCAGGGCAGACCCTGAACAGCTTTCCGGGCGTCGAGCTTCCCTTCTCCTGGGCCATGATCGGGCCTGAGAAACTTCTGGAGTCCTCCAAAAGCGTAGCTCGACGAAATCTTCACCCTTGAGGGGCGCAGACGAATTCGACACGGGTCCCCGTTGATCGGATGGAGAGTCGGTGGAGCTTGAGGCTCTTTTGACCGAAAAAATGAAGTTTTTGAGAAAAAACGTGAAAAAAATGGCACTAACGCTCGAGAGCAATAGCACGAGGATCCCAACACATGAACGTGCGGTAAAAATCTGAAGATGGCTGCCAGAGGCGGTGCTTAGGTAGAGGGCAGTCATTGGCTGTGGTCAGTATGACGCAGAGACCAGTGATTGGTTATTACTACGAAAGACAGATCAGAAACGAAACTGATACTGGTTTTTTCTTTACCGAGGATTCCCAGCCTGACGACGGGGAATATTCATGAGCATGTGAATCCATGCCAGACCCCATGCTGGAGAAAAGCTTGAGAGCTACAGCACGAGGACTCCCAACACTTGAACGTGCAGTAAAAATCTGAAGGCTGCCAGAGGAGGGACTTCGGTAGAGGGCAGTCATTGGCTGGGGGCAGTATGACCCAGAGACCAGTGATTGGTTACTACTAAGAAAGACGGTTCAGAAACTAAACTGAAACTGATTTTCTCTTTACTGAGGATTCCCAGCCTGACGGGGAATATTCATGAGCATGCAAATCCATGCCAGACCCCATGCTGGAGAAGTTTGCCCATTGCTGCCGCTGACCTTCCACTTGCAGAGCAGGAGTCCCTAGACGTCCTGCCTCTTTTCCCCACGACTGAGGCTCAGGAACAACAGGATCTGCAGAGCTGTACAGGAAAACAAGCCAGCTGGAACCATTTCCTCTAAGCAGAGGTACTGTAAAGTCTAAGAGACCTCTTGTTGTGTAGCCTTACTTGCTCTCAGTTGAGACCTGTCTTGGTTACCTGGCAGAGTTGCTATAGATTTGCCCTGCTCAAGACTTCCAGCTTGTGGCCCTTCACGTTTTATATTTTCTACAAACATTTCTAAAGACATTGTGCAAGACTTTTTAACCTACTGGCAATTAAGATCATCAACTCCCCTAGACATTGTGCAATTAACATTGGTTGTGCTGGCTCCCTGAGAGACTCTTCTTCACTTTGACTCTGTGCTTCATCTTTTCCTCAGGAATTATTTGACATTGGAAGTTTGTTTTAAAAGTACTTACCCGTTTGTGAATTTGTTAACCGTTGTTTTATTCCTCTATCTTTTACATCGAACTCAGTATTGCTCCAAATGTACCAGTGATAAATCAATGTCCACAGCGTCCTAGCTATTTAAGTCACCTGAGGGTGTAGGAAGTGTATTTATTACATTTGTTACTAGCCCAGACCCGCAGGTATCCCGGCGAAGTTACATTCAACTAATAAGATTTCTTAAACAATGTTACATATCAATCAAAACAGTGATAGCAGTTAATACTATAACTTGTTGCAGACATGTTAGGTCACTGGGACATACATATAGGAAATAGGAGCATCATTTAAAGTTGCAGTTAGAAAGTCGAGGACACTCTGGTGCCCTGGTTGATTGGGAAATCGCTGAATTTATATTTGTTGAACAACCAGGTTTTCAGTGCTTTTTTGAAATCTAATAGTGTCCTCATTTTGTATGTGTGCGTCATCCCCAATGGATATCATCTGATTTAGAGAAGAGTATTTTTTGTGGTGTATTATAAGTTACATATATTGCTCCTTTCTGAAGATGGCTTATACAACTGACTCTGAAATAAATTAATAATGGGTTTATCAAAGAACCTGGAGTTAAGTGTTTATTTGAATAACTCTACTGTGAAACTCTGCATCACAACATTACTGCTCACATTGACCCCTCTTGAGAGAAGCCTAGCTGCTCAGCCACACTACCAACCTGTTTAGTTCATACTTATACCAAAGTTTGGGTCCCTATTGCCTGGAGGTCAGCGTTATTGTTGTGCACCAAACAGTACTGCAGACAATCTTGCCTAACATCTGTATTTTACTTTTGCAGCACACAGTTCCTTATGGGCAGCGTTGCTGGGAACCCTTTGAGTTCTCCTTTGAGATTCTTTATTTATCCTTACATTTTACTGTTCTTAAGGATAGACGGATACATCATATCCGTCCTAAAACTATACATTCAGAGAGATTGGCACACACCACCGTATGTGGGTAAATTATAGGTTACTCACCGTAGTGACTAACATACTCCTAGTCCTTAGTCCCCTTTACTCCATACGGCATGGGCGTCCCTTCCAAGTGACGGGAGACAGAACCTTTTCCGCCAGAAAAACTTTTTCCCTCTAAATTTAGAGGCGCGCGGGGGTTCAGCCCTGGGAGCATGCGCTGCCACACCTCAGTCCCCTTAGACGCGTAGACAATAGATTGACATTGACTAATGACACCAGTATAATTAGGGTGGGCGGGGGGGGACTAAGGACTAAGAGTATGTTAATCACTACAGTGAGGAAATTATAATTCCTCCTACGTTCCCTCCCCCTTCCTCCATACTGCATGGGCGATTATTGAATGTAGCCCCAGGGTGGAGAGGAGAACCTCCCTAAGCGAATAGGTTCCTGGAAACCGCCTGTCTGAAAGCCGCATCAGATCTGCAGCCAGCATCCAAACAGTAATGCTTGCAGAAAGCAGAGAGTGGGCCATGTGGCCGCCCTGCTTATGGCTTGCCAAAGGACATGTGGCACTGGAAAGCGACGGCCGTTGCCTTGGCCCTGACTGCGTGGGCATGAATGTTTGCCGGAAGAGGCTTGTGCTGCCCTTCGTATGCTTTGATGGCCGAGACCATCCAGCGGGATATGGAGGCCTTGGAGGCCTGATAGCCTGGTCTTGCACCTCCAAAAGTGACAAATAGGGTGTCTGACTTGCGGAAGCCCTTGGTCCTGTCAAGTTAGAATTTCAAAGCATGCCTGAATTCTAGGCAGTGCAGAACTCTGTGCCTCATTCTTAGGATCGGCAAAAAACATAGGAAGCACTATTTCCTCGTTTAAATGGAAAGCAGACGGCACCTTAGGCAGAAATGCTGAGTGTCCGCAGGACTACTTTGTCCCCGTGAAAGGTAGTATATGGTTCCGAGGTGACCAGCGCCTGGATTTCGCAGACCCTGCGCGCCGAGGTGAGGCCGACTAGTAAGGCCGTCTTAATGGTGACCAGCCTGATGTCCGCGGATGCCATTAGTTCAAATGGTTTGTGCACCAGGGCGCCCAAGACACTGTTCACGTCCCACACGGGTTGTGGCCTCTTGATGGGCGGGTAGAGCCTCGCGAGTCCCGTCAAATGTTTGACAATCGGATTGGGGAGGAGAAGAAGAAGACGACCCCCTCCTCTGAATTCCTGTTACCCCGGATGGCTGTGAGGTAAGTGCAGCAGGTGTCCACCTGCACGCTTGAGTGGGCTAGGTGCGCTGAGAAGAAGAGCATGTCGTCCAAAGTACATGCCAGGGGGTCGCTGTCCTTGGAGTCTGCCCAGTGGCAGAACCTGGTCCATTTACTTTTATACTGGGCCCTGGTAGCCTTGCTCTTTGCGCCCTGTAGGATCTCTAGATTAGCCTGGGAGAGGCTGAGGTGCCTAAGCATTATCTGCCCAGGAACCACGCTGTGAGGGACAGCTTCTTTGGAGCAAGGTGGATGACCCGGTCTGCACTGCTGCGCCAGAAGATGTGCTGGGCCCGTCGGGAGGTGAAATCGGAGGCATCTCCAAGAGGCTGAGCAGCTCTGAGAACCATGGCCTTGTTGGCCACCATGGAGCCATTAGAATGATGTTGAGCTGGCCAGACTCCTTGATCTTGCAAATCACTTTCTGAATCAGCGGAGTGGGCGGGAAGGCGTAAGCGGTCATGCCGTTCCACTGAATCTGAAATGCGACGCCCAGGGAACCAAGGCCCTGCCCCAGCCAGGATGCGAACAGAGGGCACTTCCTGTTGTGCACGGTGGCAAAGAGATCCCTGCTGAAGATCTGAGTAACAAGGTAGTTTAGATGCCACTCGTAGTTGTCGGCTCCCAACCTGCTAAGCCTATCTGCCTCCAGGTTGGATTCCCTCGGAAGGTGGACTGCCGTGAGGTAGATGTCGTTTTCCAGGGCCCACTCCCAAATGCTGATTGCTAGTCTGCACAGTGGAGGGGATCTGGTGCCTCCCTGCTTGTTGACATAGAACATGCTGGTCGAGTGGTCCGTCTGGATGAGGACAACCTTGCCCCTGATAAGTGGGAGGAATGTCCTGACCGCTAGCCAGATGGCGTTCAGCGCCAACCAATTGTTGTGGTATTCCTGCTCGTAACTGGTCCAGGTGCCGTGGACCGAGAGATCGTCCAAGGTGGCTCCCCATCCTTCTAGAGAGGAGTCCATGGTGATGGTGACCTGCGGGGTGGGAGTCCGGGTGGAGAGACGGCAGAACGATGATAATCTCGGATTGAGAGCCTAGCTCCTGTTTCCATGATGCCGCAAAGTGCAGCTGTATCCTCCTCATCCCGAGTCTTGTGTGGGGGACGACCAATATGACTGCTGCCAGGAGACCCAGGAGGGGCTGGTACTACCAGGCCGAGGTCACCTCTCTGCTGAGGAAGTGGGTGGTGGCCCTTTTGATGGCTGTGATCTTGTCCTCTGAAGGAAACACCCACTCGGAGCATGTGTCCCAGATGAGTCCCAAGAATGTCAGAGTCATAAGTTACTCACTGTAGTGACTAACTTACTCAACTGCACTTACTGTTATTATCCTGTATGTCTATAATCTTGTATGTATATACTCTGTTGTAACCTCCTCTAAGTCTCCGGCGCCCAGTTACCTCAGGGTTCGGCGCTGTTACGCTCACCTGGTATCCCCGGGGACGCCACCCAGCCCTGGTTGGATGATTTGCACTTTCGAACCCTCTCCCGGTCCCTTGATAATGCCTCTGGTTAAAGATGGGTCTGCAATATAGGAGAGCTGGATTCAATACCAGATTGTCTATATTTTCCCACCAGCCTTGGCCTCAACTCCTTCCTCCCCCTTGGGCCTTCTCCTCACCTTAATATTGTAAAAGGTGGATTCTCCGTCCTGATCCTCGTGGCAGGGGCGTGCAGATGTGGGGGCGAGCAGCAACCAAGTTACTTCACTTGTGCAAGCCCCCCTGTGGGAATCCAGGCCTGCTGCGACTCCATAGGTTTGCTGCTTTACAGTCTTTATATGCAGTTCTTATGTTCCATTTAGTTAGAATAATAAAGTCTTGCTTCTTTCCTTTTAGGTATGGAAAGGTATTTTGGTGTTGTCATGCAGTTTGAAGATGAGCATGGGCCGATAGGTGAAAGAGCGTTGTGCGAGATGCTGTCCGGTGAGTAATACGCAATGCGCGGCGCTCTTTCGTCTTTATATTGCTAACCTTTGTCTTTTCTCTCCTTACAGGTTGCGATGTTCCTCGCTGAGCACCGTAATGTTCCAGCAATGATAATGACCAGGAGATGACTACCCAGGTAAGAATTGTGTGGCTTTCTTCATTCGGTAGGAAATGTGAGTAAACGCTTACTAATGCGGTCTTTCTTTCTCCTCTTTCCAGGTTATGGTATTCCAGGATGCATGCGGTGCCAGATGATGGAGTTCGTACCTTCAGGTGAGTGGAACTGAAGTCAGCGATGGATTGAAGACAGGATACTCTTACAGGCAAGTTTCGTAGTGTTCTTTCTCTCTCTGCAGGTCCTTGGTTTCAGGTAAGCTGGCATCAAAGAACTGGACACAGTGAGCGGTATGCTGCCCACAGCAGAATAACGCAAAGCATGTTCTGCTGTTTGGGTGTGGTTTAAATAGTCTCAGGTAAAGTAATCCAGGTAAAATAGTCCCAGGCCTGCCACACCCAAAGTAGTCCAGGTAAAGTAGTCCCAGGCCTGCCACACCCAAAAGACTAGACTGCATAGCTCAGTTCCTTGTAACTGAGCTATGTGTGTGCCTCCATGTTGGCTGAACCACCCCCCCCCCCCCCCCCCCCAAGTTAAATTGTCCCAATTAAATAGTCCCATTCTAATGTTGGTCTTCATGAAGGTTATGAGCCTGGCGCCAAAGGCGCCAGGACTGACTCCAAGAGAGTCTTGGATGAGGTTTTAAGGCCTTTGACCTGGCCCTAACTGGAAGGCTGACTTGCCAGTGAGGGCCAGGGGCAAGGGTCATGACAGCCGCGCAGTATAAATAAAGAAACTAAACTAAATTCCTAGTTCCCTTTTTCCCCTTTTCTCCATACAGTATGGGCGTCCCTCGCGAGGGACGAGACAAACTTTTTCATCAGAAAAAGCTTCCCCTTTAAATTTAGAGGCTTCGCCTGGGAGCATGGGCTCGTCTGACTCTGCCCACCGGCGCCACTCCTCAGTCCCCATTGACGCATCTACAATGTTAAACATTGCCTAATGACGCTAGTATTATTAGGGGGGAGGATGGTGGGAGGTATGGAGGAAAGGGGACTATGGGCTAAGAGTACGTACAGCGATTACTCTTACGTCCCGTCCCCTTTCCCCCATACTGTATGGGCGATTACAACTGAATGTAGCCCCAGGGTGGAGAGGAGACCCTCCTTAAGCAAACAGATTTCTTAGAAAAGCCTGCTCAAAAGCTGCGTCTGATCTGGAGGCGGCATCCAAACAGTAGTGCTTACAGCCAGCCGAAGGGGTGGCCAAGGTGGCCGCCCTGCTAATGACCTGCCCCAGCACAAGCCTGTTGAAAGCGATGGCCGTGGCCTTGGCTCGGACCGCATGGGCTTGCTAACTGTCCGGCACTGGATTGTGCCGATCCTCAGTTTTACTGGGTCACGACCATCAGGGAGGATTATTTCCTCGTTGAGATGGAAGGAGGAAGTCACGTCCACAGGATGGCCTTGTCCTTGTGAAAGGTAGTGTAAGGCTCTGGGGGGCCACCAGAGCCTGGAGCTCGCTGCCTGTGAGCGGAGGTGAGGCCCATGAGCAGAGCAGTCCTTCTGGTGACCAGCCTGATGTCCGCGGACGCCATTGGACCAAAAAGGTTTGTGCGCCAAGTCGCCTAACACCACGTTACGGTCACCCACGGGTGTGGTTTCTTTATAGGCAGGTAAAGCCTGTGGAGGCCCGCCAGATGCCGCTTGACCACCGGGTTTGCAGAGAAGAGGCCCTCCTCCTAATTCCTGTAAGCCCCTTTGGCTGCCAGATGGGTGCGGCCTGTATCACCCTGTATGCCGGAGGGGCGAGGTGTGCCGAAAAGGAGAGCACCTCGTCCAAGGTGCAACTAAGGGGATTGATCCCCCTGGAGTCAGCCCAATGACAAGGTCTAGACCATTTACTCTTATACTGGTGACGAGTAGCCATGCTTCTAGAGCCCTGGATGATCTCTAGGTTATCCTGAGATCGACTTAAGTGCTTTAGAGGGTCCCGCTAAGCAACCATGCTGTGAGGTCTTGTTTGTGAGGAGCCTGATGGAGTAACCTTCCCCCCCTGCTGGTTGGGGTAAGAAGCTGGTCCCGGCGGTAGGTGGATGGATGGTGATGGTCTGTCAGAGAGGCCGAGCAACTCCGAGAACCACGGCGTAGCCGGCCACCTTGGAGCCATCAGAATCCTGCTGAGGATCTGGGATTCCTTTATCCTGTAAATAACCCTGTGTAACAGGGGTGTGGGCGGGAAGGTACATGCACACCTATAGTTCCATTGCATCTGGAATGAGACGCCCGGGGACCTGCCCCCGCCAGGAGGTGACCTGCTGGCATTTCCCATTGTCCCGGGAGGCAACCAGATCCACCTGTGGAGTCCAGACTCCATGGACACTATGATAGACCAGAGTGGTTCCCTTTTAGTTCGCGGACCACCGGTGGCGGTACAATGGAGAAAAAGGAGGAATGCTGTCTGGCTCCACTTGGGAGCCAGTCTCCTGATTCCATGAGGTTGCACAGAGATTTGGAGCAGTACCCTTTGGGAGCACTACAACATCCTTGACCTTCTTTGCAAAAGCAATCCAACCTTTGGTATTCATCTGTACTACACATGTTGGTAGTGTAGCTGAGCAGCCAGGCTCATCTCAAGAGGGGTCAATGTGAGCAGTAGGGGAGTTAAACAGAGATTCACAGTGACAAGTATCCAAAAGAACACTTACACGCCAGGTTTCGTGATTAAACCATTAATTTATTGAACAGCGAGTTTGAATAAGCCTTCTTCAGAAGAGGCAATATAATAGTAACACACAAATACACTCCAAAATACACACTATTAGTTTCTCTAAATCATCAAGTACCCATTTGGGATGGCACACAGACACTTCCTACACCCTCAGGTGACAAATAGCTAGGCCACTGAGGACATTAATACATCACTGGTGCATTTAGAGCAATACTGAGATGAGTACTTTTGAATCCCCCAATGCAAAGTAAATTAACCATTTCCTGGAGGGAAGGCAAGACACAAGCAGAGGAGAGAAGAGTCCTTCAGGGAGCCAGGCCAGCCAATGTCAATTGGGCAAAAGTCTAGGTGAGCTGAAGCACTTCTTGCAGGTAAGCAAAATTCTTACACAATGTTTTAGAGGTTTCTGTAGAAAAAGTAGAATCAATGTAGGGTCACAAGCTGGGAGGCTTGTGAGAGGTAGAAGATGTAAGCAACTCTACAGAATCAACCAAGACAAGTCTTAACTGAGATCAAGTAAGGCTACCACACAAGAACCAAGTTCTCTTAGACTGTACAGTACCTTTATGATATGGCATTCATAGCGCACCTATACACAGGTGTTTCAAGGCGCGACAAGGCAAGGGAGGGGGCACAAAGGGAGGCCAAACATCGATCCTACTAGGCCAGGTGTCATTCAGATCGTGCAAGTGCATTGGATGGGGGAAAGTGCAGTACATGGGCATAGAATAATAAGTAAAAGTAACGGCCAGCGGGTGGCAAGTGCAAACATCAGGTGTCAAGTGGTAGTGGGACTATAGGGATACAGAAACAGTCCAAGTGCGGGGTTGCCGTGAGAGAGTGAGTCAGAGAGAGAGTGAGTCAGAGAGAGAGTGAGTCGGAGAGAGAGTGAGTCAGAGAGAGTCAGAGAGAGAGAGAGAGAGATTGAGTCAGAGAGAGAGATTGAGTCAGAGAGAGAGAGAGAGTCAGAGAGAGAGAGTCAGAGAGAGAGAGAGAGAGAGAGAGAGAGAGAGAGAGAGAGAGAGAGGGCCTGAGAACAGAGGCTGGCCAGGTAACCAGTGCATATTCAGTTTCAGCCAGGAGGGGAGAGGAGGAGAAAAGGCAGAAGCAAAGAAAGATTGAGGTGCTTCCGGAACCAGAGATGGTTCTACTCATGTTTCAGGGAGGCTGTTCCAGAGGGAGGCCCCACCTGAAGAAAGATCTACCACCAACTCGTTGCTTGGAGAAGAGACTGATCCTAAGGGAGTTGGAGCAAAGAGCTCGAGATGGAAGATATTTAGGAAGGGAGTTGAAGGTATTGAGGCCCCAGAAGGCATTATGGACAATGCAGAGGGTTTTGATCTTGATCCTCGCAGCCACTGGGAGCCAGTGCAGAGATTTCAGTCCTGGAGAGATACGATTCCTGGCCTTGAGGCCAACGACAAGTCATGCAGTCCTGTTTTGGATGAGTTGCAGAGGGCAGAGAGTAGAGGCAGGCAGATTTAGAAAGAGGCTGTTGCAGTAGTCCAGCCTACAGAGAACCAGAGCTCTGGAGACAGTGAGCTTCTGGGGGAAGGAGAGGAAAGGTAGAATACCTCCAAGAAGGTGCAGCTGGTAGTGCGACTTCTTAGAGACGTCTGAGGTGTGAGGAAAGAAGGAGTGTGTGGAGTCGAAGATCGCAGGTAGGAGTAGGAGAGGTTCCAGCTGGCTTCTGTTCCTGTAGATCCGGTTTTTCCTGGGTCTCCGTTGTGGGGACAAGGGGGAGGATGTCTTATGACTCCTACACTGCAATGGGACGGTCAGTGGCAGAAAAGGACAAACTTCTATTAAGCGGCACTTTGCGATTTCAGCTCCTCACGTCTCAGCAAATAGCACCACTGCGGTCTCTCCTCGCATCTGGGGTCCAGCACTCAGTTGAGGTGGCTCAGGCTTGGTCAGTCCTGCTTACTGGGAGTCCAGAGGATCTTCAACAAGCTCGGGTCTGATTTAAAAGTGATGCACTCAGTTTGGTGTTCCTCTCCCTGGCACTTCGGTTCTAGCAGCAGCAGCAGCAGCAGCAGCAGTACAGCCAGCTCAGACAGGATGTCCAAACAAGTTGACTTTGGAGTTGATTGGTCCCACCAACTCAAAGGAAGAAGGCGTCCTTGCAGGGCTTCTCTAGTGATATAGAAATGCCATTACTGTCTTTGTGAATGAGGTCAGCTCCGGGTGTGGGAAGTGTGTAAAAAGCACCTATTTGTAATATTTACTATTTTTGTGTTTATTCTGGAAAAGTATAATAAATAATAATAATAATAATTAGGCTTTTATATAGCGCTACAAACCCTCAGGTATCTGAGCGCTGCTTATTATTACCCACGGTGTGTGGTGCTCACCGTGTATAGTTGATTGTTACATATATTGCCCGTTTTAAAGAATGCTGATCTAAAAAACGTATGTTAAATCAATAAGTATTTATAATTGAAACCTTGAGTTTAAGTGTTACCTGGCTACTTGTATTTGTGAATTTCATTGCTACAGCTCACATTTCCCTTCTTGAGATAAGCCTGGCTACTCAGTCACACTACCAACTTGTGTAGTACAGGCCTATACCAAAAGGTGGGTTATCCAATACTAAGAGGACACGTGTTATGTAGTCTCCAACAGGGTTACTACATCAATTCTTGCCTATCACTATAAACTCTATCAGTTACAAGGCAAGGTTATTAAATAATTATTAATTAATAATGATTGTGGATCAGTTAATCGGAACGTTTGGATGGGTTTGCGGGGGAAGGAGGATGGGGAGAGGGCAGGAACAGTTTTGCGTTTTGATGTTTGATAAAAATACTAATAAAAACTTCAATAAAAAAAGAATAACTACAACATAATATGCTTGGGAAGGAGTGCAACAACTTTAAAACATTGTGAAATCTTTAATTAATGAAAGAATAAACATAAAATGGACTTACCAACAAAGTTTATTTTGGGTGTAGTTATCTTCTTGATAATCGTGTTTGCCGAGCCAACGATTGCTGTGTTATTGCCTGCAGCACCAAGCGACGAACTCCCTGTGGCAGTTAACATTTTTGTTGCAGTGGCTATTGAAGAGTTTGCCGTATTGCTGCTAGTGGCTGTACTTGTCACAGAGGCAGCCGGTTTGGCAGAAGCTGTAGACGTTCCTGCCTGGCTAACAACGTTTGGTTCAGTTGAAGGAATAGGCTTGCCAAGCTTTGTATGCAGCTTAACCACCTGTTGAAACAAAAAGGGTTGCAAGAAACTAAAGCTTTCAGCACAAGGGCCACTTCAGCACAACCATAGATAAACATTTCAAAATAAGTAATGGCTCAAATTTAGTTTCTTTACAAAAATGTAAAAAATATTACAAGTTACACACCCTAGAGACTAACATACTCCTAGTCCATAGTCCCCTTTCCTCCATACTGCACGGGCACTTGTGACTAGGGGCGGGTGCAGAACTCTTTTACATAAAGAAAAGCCTTTCTCCTTTTAATGTAGATGTCCTGGGCACCTCACATCAGTCCCCCTTTACACTTCAGCCAAATTAAGCTAACTATGGACAATGAGTAAGTTAAGTCACTATGCTGAGTTGCCCCAACCCCCCCACCCCCTTTCCTCAATACTGCATGGGTGATACAACGGACCATTGGCCCTTGGAGAGGAGGTGATTGCAGCCTTACACAAAAAGATTCTTCACACTGCTTGGCGAAATGCTGTATCTGACCTTGTACTTCTGGCCAGACAGTAATGCTCGTAAAAAGCAGACGAAGCCAATGTCAATGCCCAGATGACAACCTGCCAAGGTACGTGCCTTTGGAACGCCACTGCTGTTGCCCAAGCGCTTATAGCATGGGTGTGTGTAGGTCCACTGCACACTTCCCTGTTCTACCCCTTGTAAGCTTCTTGGATAGCAGCCACCATCCAACTTGAAATGGATACTTTTGAGGTCTGATAGCAAGAGCCTTGACCCCCAAAAGGTTACAAACCAAGCAGACGACTTACGACGACTCTTCAGCGTCATCCTCACACCGAGACAGTGTAGCACCCTAGCTGTGTCCGATTGCGAATTGGGGGAAAACGTTGGAAGCACAATCTGCTTGTTCAAATGGAATGACAAGACCACCTAAGGTAAAAATTACAGAAGGGTGCAATTCACAACCACCTACCTGTGCAAGGTGGAGTAAGGGTTCAGGTGCTACCAGGGCTAGTATTTCACGGAATCAGCGTGCTGACGTGAACCCAAATAGTAGAGCCATTTTGATGGAGACAAGCCTGATATCCATCGTAGCCATCGGTTCGAAAGGCATATGTGCCAGTAGTGCGTTCAGCACAACATATAGCTCCCAGGCTGGTTGCAGGGACTTGACTGGAGGGTATAGACCTGTTAGACCAGTAAGGTGTCTCAACCACTGGGTTGTAGGTTGAGTAGGAGGTGGGATAAGAGTTCTTATATGCCCCCATAGCTGCCAGATAAGTGTGACACATGCCTACATGCACTCCTGACCATGCCAGGTGAGCAGAGAAAGAACATGGTCCCGGGAGCAAGTCATAGCGTATACCCAGATATCCCTTACCCAAAACAGAACCTTGTCTACTTGCTTTTATATTGACTCTGCATGGAGTCCTTCCTCGAAGTCGGGATGATCAGCAAATTACCCCCCCCAGATAGTTGTGAAGGGGCTCTTTCTCAGGAACCAACCCACTAGGCCTAGTTTCTCTGGAACTGGATGCACCACCAACCCCTTGCTGCATGAGGAGGGTGTTAGGGAGAATTCTCAGAAAAGTGCTAATTCCCTGAATCTTAGAGACCCCTAGCGACTTTGCTGGATTTTGATGACTTTTTTTTTGGAGAGAGTGAGACTCTTTTTCCCCACTCTCATATTTTAATGTGATTTGGAACTGAAACTCCATAGGCATCCTCTTTTACATTGTTACATTGCGTCACACAGCACCTTCAGTGCAGTGGCACAGGGAAGTCTCTTCAATTTCCTAAAGGATTTAATACCTTCGCTTGGTTAAACTACTTTTGCCAAGAGCAGTGAAGTGAAATTGACTTTACTTACATTTTGTACCTTTCTAGACCCATCACACACTATCTTACAATAGTGTCTGGCGGGGACAGGAAGTGAGGGAGGTGGCCGAAACTCGCCGTGCTTAGTCTCCTAGGAGACCCAAATGCACTCAGCTGGCCAATCACTACAGTCTGCCAAGGACAGCCACCCTGCTGAGTGACTGACAGCTAGGCTGGAATGAATGGGAGAGAAATTAATAAAAGGCGAGGCTTTTGGCTTGGAAGGCAGAGTCTACCACTGAACGAAGGAACCGAAGAAGAACTTGAAGAGCACGCCTGCTACAACGCCTGGACCGTTGGTTTGCCCGGTGAAGTCCTGCTGCTGTGCTGAAATTCCAGATTTGTATCGACAGAGAAGCCCCTGCAAGGACGACTTCTCCCCTTGAGTTGATGGGACCAATCAACTCCAAAGTAAGCCACCTGGACAGCCTTCTCGGAGCTGGTTGAATTTCCATAGAGTTGCTGCTGGAAACTGAATAGTCAGGGAGAGGAACATCAGATTGTGTGCATTGCTTTTAAATTGGCCAAGATCCTCCGGACTCCCAGGAAGCAGGACTGACCTAGCCTGAGCCCATTCAACAGAGTGCGGGATCCCAGTAGGAAGGAAAGTCCATCCCAACAGCCAGAAAAGGCTGTGTTGCTATTTGTGGTAGTCGCGAGGAGCTGAAACAACGAAGTGCCACTTGTTGGAAAGATTGCCGGTTGCGAGCGGTGACCGTCCCATTGCAGAGCAGGAGTCCCCAGAAGTCCTCCCTCTTGTCCCCACGACTGAGGCTCAGGAATAGTGAGAGCTGCACACGAACAGAAGTCATCTGCCGGACTTTTTCTTCAATACAAAGGTACTGTAAATCCTGAGAGAACTTAACTCTCATTGTAGAGTTGCTCGCATCTTCTACTACTCAAGTCTAATCAGCTTGTGTAGTAAATTTGATTCTTCTTTTCTTCAAAGACTTATAAAACCTTGTGCAAAGGCTTTTCTACTTGCCTACCAGAAGTGCTTCATTCTTAATATAAGACCTTTGCCCACTGACTTTGGCTAAGCCTGTTACACTGCATGACTCTGCTTAGTGGATCCAAAACAATTTGCCTGCTTAAGATTAGTTGTGGTCTCTTGTTGTTCTAATCACCTTTACCTTTTACCAACTTCTAACAGTATTCTAAATGCAAACAATAAGATATTAATGTCCATAGAACTCTAGCTATTGAAGTCACCTTAGGGTGTAGGTTGTGTCTGTGGGCCATCCCAAAAGGGTATCTACTGATTTAGAAACTAAGAGTGTACAGTATTGAAGCGTATTAGTGTGTTACTTTTATATTGCTCTCTTCAGAAGAAGGCTTATTCTAACTGGCTGATAAATTAATAACAGTTTATTGAAGAAACCTTGTGTGTAAGAGTTTATTTGAATACTTGTCACTGTGAATCTCTGTGCAACTCCACTACAGCTCACATTGACCCTTCTTGCGATAAGCCTGGTTGCTCAACACGCTACCAAAACTGTGTAGTACAAGCTTATGCCAAAGGATGGGTTTCCTATACCTGTAGTTAGAGTTGTTGTAGTGTCCCTAAAGGGTACTGCATACAACCTTTGCCAGCAGAGGGCAGTTCCCGTAAGAGGCAGAAAAATCTGCCCCTAAGGCACCAGCCTCACAGATCCGAATACCAGATTCTGGTTGGCCACTGAGGCACCAGTAAATTGAGGTGACGGCCCTGCAACTCTTGGTACTTGCACATTACTCTCTGTATTAGTGGAGTTGGTGGGCATGCATAGGTCCAAAGGTTGCTTGAGGCCATGTGAAAAGTGTCCTCCAGAGGGATGCTGCCCATGGTCATCCAGGACGCAAAGTGATTCCATTTTCTGTTGGCTTCTGTGGCGAATAGGTCCACCCTCGGATGGCCCCATGCTCAAAATATTTTTAGTACTTGGGGACATATCTCCTATTCATCATTGTCCTCTCTCAGCCTGCTGAGCCAGTCTGCCTTCAGATTGCTATCCCTTGGGAGATGGACATACATGTGGAACTGTTTGAATAAAGACTCCCCTGTTCCTGACCAGCCATAGGAATGCTCTCAGCACTAGTTGTATTGCCCTCAGCTCTAGCACATTTATGTGTATGACGACAGGCTATGGAGCAAGTTGCTGCCTACAGTGCTCCCCCAGCCTTCCAGTGATTAATTGCTTGTTCTTATGTTGGGAAGGAACCAGGATCCTCACAAGCCCCCCAAGCGCTTTACAGTTAGGCAGGATATTAGGGAGAATTCTCAAATTCTCAAAAATGTGCTAATTCCCTTCACTTTAGAGACCCCCAGCAACTTTGCTGGATTTTGATGACTTGATTTTTTTACCTGGAGAATGCGAGACCGTTGTTCCCACTCTCTCATGTGTTTTGAAATGTGTTTGACTCTTGTGGGGTTTCTTTAGTTTTAGATAACTCCATAGGCCAGTGGCGTAACACAAAATGTGGGCCCCCCCCTGCCAGCCATGCTGAGGGGGCTCCCCCAACTCTGCAACAAATCACGGGACGCGCCACACTCTGGGCCGGCCTAGATTGTCACACTTGCGCAATACGCATGAACGTGCTGCTGAAGGGGTATGCCTCACACTGCACTAGGAGAAAGATATAAATATGTGTTTTAATGCAATATACAGAAAACTTTCTGAGAGAAGTTGGCTATAAAGCCAGAGTGTTTGCAATTGTTTTGTAGGGTAACACAATCCAATACATGAAAGTCACCAACAGTGCACAGGAACATTAATGCTTTGCTATTGAGAATGCCATGCCACAATCAAAACATGTCCAACTGGCTGCACAATGTAGACGATTGTAAACACGTCATAACATTATAGTAAAGCATGCCAGACCACCTTTAGACATACCTCGACGGTTGCAGCAAAATGCCAGTCGAAGCAATATCACTCATCAAGAAGAGAGCACACATTCTTCATCTTTCCTCCGCTTTCGACTGGGTCAACGTCGCCATCCTAATCAATCGGCTCTGTGAGAACCTGGGCATCATGGATAAGACCCTAGAGTGACTGACCTCTTTCCACTTGGACCACCCCTCCGCTCCCAGGTCCATCTTGGTCCCATTCTCTCCGCCACCTCTCTCTACCTGTGGCATTCCCCAGTGCTCTATCCTCTCCCGCTGGTTTTTCAGCCTCTACTTGGCCACTTTGGCCTCCCTGATCTCTACCTTCTCCTCTAACTTTCAGTATTATGCGGATGACTCAGCTTTCCTTCAGGCTCCTCTCCTCTCTTGCTCATTCCTGACCGTCTATCCACGATTCAGGATTGGTGTACCTCCAACGATCTCTGCCTTAATACCAGTAATACAGAGATCCTTCTCAGTGGGACCCTTGCCTCTGTGTTTCCTCTCTCACTATAGAAGACCGCCTTGGACCCTCTTCCTTTGCCTTCCTGCGAGGCAAAAAACCTTGGTGTCATCTTCAACGCAAAAGACTCTCTTTCTCTCCTCACATCTCGGACATCGCCAAGAAGTCCCACTACCAGCTGCTCCTCCTCAAAGGGACTCTTCCCTTTCTCACTCTCCACCAGAAGCTCACTGTCTCTAGGCTGGACCACTGCAACAGCCACTTTCTCAATCTGTCTTCCTCTTGTCTCCGTCATCTGCAACTAATCCAGAACAGGACTGCAAGACTTACCCTTGGCCTCAAGCCCTGGGGTTGTATTTCTCCAGCCCTGAAATCTCTCCACTGGCTGCAAGGATCAAGTTCAAGAACCTTTGCATTGTCCACAAGGCTTTCTGGGGCCAGCGCCCACAATAAATCCAATTCTCTCTTCCAGAATACCTTCTTTCTCTAGCCCTTCCCCCAGCTACCTCCAAATCTCTAAGGCTTAGACATTTCACCAGGCAGAGAGTGGGGGTAGACCCCTCTCCTCTGCTGGTGCCTCCCTCTGAAATGGCCTCCCTGCCCCTCTCAAACTTGAGGCGGACAACCATTAAGTTTCGGAAGCAGCTCAAAACTTCCCTCTTCTCCGCTGCTTTCTCTATCTCTCCCCCCCCTGCTGACCTACCTGTCTGCTGTACCCACTGGCTGCTTGGCTACTGAAGGGGAGGACTGGTCCAGGAGACCCCCCTCGCCTGCGTTCTCCCCAGGTGAGGGCTATGGCTCATTGGGCGTCCCCTCATGCCACCCGGGCCCAGGTGATGGAGGGTTCACCCGCTGGAGACATTGCCCACACGTATTGATTGCCCACATGTATTAAAATTTAGCTAGGCCCAGAAACCATTTTGTCTGGTAAAGATGGTGTGAGCTCAGCGCACTGTAGCGCGGCCCCCACCCTTGGAGAGTCAGTCATCCCTGTCGCCGCAGCACCCTGGCAGATCCGCTGCGAGCACGTTCCCACGAACAAGACGGACATGAGCTAGCGTAATACACTAACATTGTAACAGTTCACCTCCCGCAGTGTATCATCGCTCCCAGCATGACCCGGCCAGCAGGCCTGGGCAATGAAAAGAACAGTAAAATGGTCATCAGATGGCAGACAGTCTTTATATATTAATGTCAAGACCACCCGCAAAGTAGGCTTTCTTCTACAAAATCCCTTCTATTACAAAAGCCTGTAAAATGTATAAACATAAGAAAGCATGCTTCCATGATATAAGCGATGGCGAGCCCATACCATTGCAGTTGGGTGCTAATAATAAAGGAACGCACCAGGGATCTATTTGTTACGTGTATCACTGGGAAACTTACACTCTATGGGCTTGCGCCATAACTGAACTAATGCTGCTAGAGGACACGAGAAGACGAATGTAACCATACAGAGGGCTTATGTGAAGGATGCACGAGAAGGCGCTTGTCATGTGTGCATGTCTAGGCCCCACATGTGCCACCACCGTCACGAACAGTGGCGGGTTACTTTCTATGTACTCCACCAATCCTAATTCTACCTCACTTACTGCAAATATATATGCATATAACTAAATACTGTAGTTGTTAAAACATAATGTATGAATAAGGTACTCAGACTGGGTATAATCGAGACACATCCAGCAAAGTTTAAATGCATGTTTTGTATTGATTTGAATAAGTATTCTAGAGTGTTCAAATGTTTGTGATGTCTTTACCTAAAATCGGCAACACACGAGGGAGATACCTTTGTGAAATACGTGCAAGGCCATTCCCCCTCCCACCCTGCGAAGGCTGCCAAGGCATGAGAGCAGAGGCCGTGCCGCACTGCTTTACCTCCCCCAACCAGACTGGAGCCGCTTCAAAGATTTGTAATCCCCTCTGTAGCACCCAAGGCCGCGGCCCGCCACCTGCATTATTTACAGCTCAGCAGTAAACCTCTGCCTGAACACACGCGCCCCCTCGTAAACCCCACAACCCACCGGACCATCTCAGACTTATGGCCCCGTGCAATCAGGACACCCAACACTTTGACAACACACAGCGGGACATCCATAACAACTTCTAACAAAGCAGAAAGACCTGTACCGCCCGTCCCAGGCCCTGAAGCTTAGCCCCTCGACCTATGGCCCCGGTCAACAGGACACTGGTAACCATGTCCTGACGTATTACCTCCAGACCCCTCACAAGGTACAGGAATGTACCTCCTGTGTTGCATTAACCTGTAGTATAACCTATTGGAAGATTTACTAAAGAAAATAATATTGAAATGACTGAATGACTGCGGTGTGCATGGCATAGGGCAACCCAGTCAGGAAAAGACATTCATCTCTGACACTGGCCACAATGGCACAACAACACCGTCCGGATGAACTCAGCCGACCTGCCAGGCCCAGCCCAACCCACGAGGCTGACCAGTGACGTCTTCCAGCCAAAGCCAACCACATCGCAGCAGCACCTATAGTTAGTCGTCGCCACCCAATCCCATTGAACTTGTGCCCCCTATAGTGTGTAGGTTCTTATGACGTTTTTTGTAAATATATACGCCTGTCTTTGCTATTGTCAGACAGAGCGCTCTCGGAGTTTGCAGAGTTCTTTGCATGCCCTATTCTGATTGATAAACTCCCATTTACGCTCACCCGCACTCTGTCTTGGCCTTATTCCCATTTTGGGAGAGTCCTTCATTGTCTCTCATTGCGGGGAGGATCGTGCTGTTTGGGGACGCTTGCCTTCAGTGGTGACCCCGAAAGCGTGATTATTATTATTATTACCCAACCTAACATTACCGTCCCCTTTTGGCACGAGAATCTCCGGTCGAAAAGGGATACGCACGGTGAGCCGGCTCCGGGAGGCTGCCCGCCAACGGCGACCGGTACACTAAGAAGTGCGCACTCAATAGAGAGAGGGTACGGGATCCCGGTTGAAAAATCCCCTTTGAGTACCGCTCGAAGGAGCCGGGGCTGACTGTTGAGCTGACGGCGACACTGCCTGGACGGACCCAGTTTCGGAGACTATCGGTTCAAGACGGGCACGTGAGTACTGAGTGCGAGCGATTGTAAAGGGAGCGGGGAGAGAAGTGTAGGACAGGTAACGAAGTGGGGGTACGCAGATCTACTAAGGATCATCTTAAATTTTCCTTGCTTTTTCTTTGCATATGGCCATTAGGATTAAGAGGTGAATAAGAGATAAAAGTGACGGGAACCTAGCTCCGAAAGGGGGTGGAAGGCGGCGCCGCATAGTGCTATCTTGACTAGTACTGGGAATATATGAAGAAGTGGAATATAAAATAAAAGTGTTCAGCAAAAGGGGGCACTGAGAATATATTAGTGACCGCTATTACTTCTTTCTTTTCTTTTCTTTACGGGTAGGGGGAGAATAAAAAGTGAGATTAACACAAACTTATGGGAAAAGTAAGAGAAAAAGAGTCCTACTAGAAGGGGGGAGAGCAGGCTAACATATGAGAATGCATTACTTACCGTAAAAGCATTTCTGATGGTTGTATCTGCTTAGATTCACATGCTGTGCATAGGTCCGACATCCAGTGGTCACTGCGGAGTATTGCATTTTGTTTTTCGTAGTCGAAAAGGGGACGTCGACAAGGCGTGTCTGAAACACTATCCCTATAGTGACGTGCGTTGTACCCACAATCCCTCACGCGTCGAGGTCCCTCTGTTTGTATTTTTCTGCCCTGAGGGAGCCTTCTAGACGTGAGTGAGTACAGAAAAGAGAGAGATATATAAAGGAAGTCTATGTTACTTCCATCCGAGCGGGGAGGAAGGGCGGGCGCATGTGAATCTAAGCAGATACAACCATCAGAAATGCTTTTACGGTAAGTAATGCATTCTCTTCTGATGTTTGTTAATCTGCTTAGAATCACATGCTGTGCATAGACTAGCGAGCAGTACCCGGAGTTGGCGGTGGGTTATGAGAAGGAACAGTAGAGAAAAGGTGTCGTAATACTGCCTGTCCCACCTGGGAGTCAGATCTAGAGTGTGTATCTAGACAGTAGTGTTTTGTAAAGGTGTGCACAGAACTCCAGGTAGCCGCTTTGCAGATGGACTCAAGGGGAACATTTGCAATGAATGCTATGGATGCCCCCGTGCCTCGAGTAGAGTGTGCTCTTGGCCTAAAGGGCAGTTCTCTCTTAGCAAGAGTATAGCAGAGAGTGATGCATTGAACAATCCATCTAGAAATAGTGGATTTTGAAACTGCATCTCCTTCTCTTCCTGCTGCCACCGAGACGAAGAACTGATTAGTCTTCCTCAGTGGTCTGGTTCTTTCCATGTAGAACATGACCGCTCTGCGTACATCTAGTGTGTGCAGAGTCCTTTCTCCCAAATTGTAAGGATTTTGAAAGAACGTTGGTAGTTCTATAGATTGGTTTACGTGGAATTTAGAAATAAATTTCGGAGCAAACCTAGGGTGAGTGCGTAGAACCACTTTATCTTTGTGAACTGTAACGAAGGGGTCTAGAATAGAAAGAGCCTGAAGTTCACTTACTCTCCTGATGGAGGTGATCGCTATTAAAAAAGCAGTCTTAAGCGTGAGGTGTTTAAGAGATGCTTTGTGCATGGGTTCGAATGGAGAGCCCATGAGTCTGGTAAGTACCACATTAAGGTCCCATCCGGGAGCTGGGTCAGCTATCGGGGGGTGTATTCTCTTTACTCCCTCCATGAAGGCCTTTATAACAGGGATCTTCCACCACGACACCTTGAGTTGGGAAGTGGTGTATGCAGAAAGTGCAGCTAGGTGGACTTTAATGGAGTTAAACACTAGACCTGAATCCAATAGGTGGGTCAGGTATAGGACCACATGTGTGGGAGAGCAGTCAATAGGGTTGATGCTTTTACTCCTGCACCAGATGACAAATCTTTTCCACTTGCTAGAATAGCAGTGGCGAGTGTTCGGTTTTCGGGCTTCCCTGAGGATGTCCATGCATCTTTGCGGGAGTTGTAGATGTTCGAACTCTATGATCTCAGGAGCCAAGCTGCTAAGTTCATGTTCTGGGGGCATGGATGCAGAGTCCTGCCTTTGTCCTGAGACAGCATGTTGTACGGGCAGGGGAGTTTTACTGGGGGGGATAGAGACATTTCCATCAAGTGAGCGAACCATGGTTGTCGTGCCCACATTGGGGCCACTAGTATCATGGTCACTTGTTCCTGGTGCATCTTGTGCACCACTTTGTTGAGAAGGGGAGTCGGGGGAAAAGCGTAAACAAATTTCCCTGACCATTGCATCGACAGACTGTTCCCCTTGGATTGGTTCTGGGGGTACCTGGAGGCGTAACTTAGGCATTGTGAGTTTTCCAGGGTTGCGAACAGGTCTATTTCTGGGAATCCCCATTGTGTGAAGACGTCGAAGACTATGTCTTCGTGCAGGCGCCATTCGTACTCTTTGGGCAGGGGGAAATCTCTGCTGAGACTGTCTGCTAGCAGATTGAGTTCCCCGGGTACATGTAGTGATAGTAGGAACATGTCCTGTTTGAGAGCCCACTTCCATATATTCTGGGCCAGCTTGGACAGGCCTGGAGAGTGGGTGCCCCCTTGCTTGTTGATGTAGTACATGGCTGTGGTGCTGTCTGTAAGGACCATTACTGTTTTGCCTTGTAGGTGTTCCTGGAAGGCTCTTAGCGCCTTGAACACAGCTAGTAGCTCCAGTAGATTTATGTGTTTGGATGCTACGTTCGGAGTCCACACTCCGTGAGCAGTCTGATGGGATAGGTGGGCCCCCCATCCTGTGAGGGATGCGTCTGTGGTTAGAGTGGCTTCCGCCGCGGGTGTGGCAAAGGGTTTCCCTTTTTCCATGTTTTCCTTTGTCCACCACCGTAGCGAGAGAACTAAGGCCTGCGAGACCACAACTAGATCCTCCCATAGTCCGCTGGCCTGACACCACTGGCTGTTGAGCCACTCTTGCATTGGGCGCATGCGCAGGCGCGCGTGAGGTACCAAATAAATACACAACGCCGTCATTCCTAGCAAGCGCATTGCTTTGCGTACCGTCACCTCTCGACCGGTTACATATTGAGGGATCTGAAACAGCATGTTTTGGACCCTCTCTTTGGAGGGGAAGACGAGGCCGTCCTTTGTTTGAATTAGAGCCCCTAGGAATTGCTTGATTTGACTGGGGTCTAAACTGGACTTCTTTTCGTTGATGGAGAAGCCCAACTGGAACAAAAGGTCTACTGTCTTTTGGGTATTGGAGAAGCATGTTTCGTAAGAATCCCCTGTTATGAGCCAGTCGTCGAGGTAAGGGTAAACTGGGATGGACAACCTGCGCAGGTGGGCCGCTGCCACTGCCAGCACCTTCGTGAATACCCTTGGTGCTGATGCTATGCCGAAGGGTAGCACTTTGAACTGGTAGTGTTTGCCCTCTATCATGAACCTGAGGTATTTTCTGTGCGCTGGCAACATTAAAATATGAAAGTATGCATCTTTCATGTCCAATGTTGTCATGTAATCTCCCTGAGAAAGCAGTGGGATTACTTCCTGTAAGGTTACCATACGAAACTTTTGGGGTTTGATAAACTTGTTCGCTGGGCGCAGATCTAATACAGGGCGCATGGTTAGATCCTTTTTGGGTACAAGGAAGTACACTGAATAAATACCTTCCGTTACCTGAGATAGAGGCACAACCTCTATGGCTCCTTTTTCCAGCAGTTGTTGTACTTCTTGGAGAAGGATGGCAAGATGTTCCGGTGTCATGCGACGTCCCCTCGGGGGTCTGTAGGATGGGGAACTGTTGAATTCGATACAGTATCCGTGGGCTACGGTGGAAAGTACCCAACGGTCTGACGTTATCTCCTCCCATGCAGGAAGAAAGGATGTTATCCGGCACCCGACCGGTGTTGCATGGGAGGGGACGCGAATCTTCGCGTCACTTGGAGTTGTTGGGGGCTTGGGAGCCTCTGGGGGTGGATCCCTGTGATGCTGGAAATGCATCTGAGGGACAGGGCCTCTGAATCCTTGTCCTTTTTCTGTTTTTACCGTGTGTTCTGTTATGTTTTCTGCCCCGGAGTCCATGTGGGACTCCTGGCAGTGCAGCTCTCTTTTGGTTTGGTGAACAGACCCATGGGATACCCTTATGGCACCCATGGGTAGGGGTACAACCCTGTGCCCCTAGTGTATGTTTTTGGGCACCTGTGGGTGGCCCACAGAGCAGGGTATGGGCTGGTGGCAGCTCCATGCTGAACTTGACAGGTGCTCTGGGTATCCTCCATTTTGGGACACCCCGGCCCTGCCATCGGGATCAGTTGATTCCTGATAGAAACAAGATGGCCCCTGTGGCCTCTTGCTTTCTATTGCCTGTTGTCTTGTTTTTCCCAAAGTCCTGGGAAGCCCTGACTCTGTCCCTTCCCCCTGACTGGCTGTTGGGTGGAAGTTCCATATGGTATTGTTGTGAAGGCCCAGCTAGACTGACTGGAGCCTTCCCAGTGACTGTATGTTATGGGTACCTCCTGTGGGTGGGACCTGGGTGAATGGAGTGTGTGACCAATATACACTCCTTGTTGTGGTTGTCTGGTTTCTGGCATAAGAGACAAAGACGGAGACAGCCCTGCCCGAAACTGGCCTGAATGCAGTGTGTAGTGTTGAATGGCTGGGTACTTGTTCCAATCCACATTCCTTGTTGTGAGTGTCTGGAAGGGAGGAGTGTGGCCGGAATGCACTGTGTGCCTGATTGGCTGACTGACTGCATGAATGCCCTGCAGTGTGATTGGCTGCTGTGTGTGTGCCAGCAGTGTGGATGAGAGGGAGGATAGTATATCTGGGGACCTCTCACCACTGGAAATTGTTCAGTTCAGTTCAGAAGGAACCATTGGTTGAGAAGCAACCATTGGGTTCAGAAGTTCAGAAGTGTCCAGAAGCTGAGTCTCCACTCAAGAGTAACTGGAACTGCTGATCCTCGACGTCCAGCTGGAAGAAGAAGACTTGCTGTGGCATTTGCTTCGACCGATCCGAAGGCTGTCGAAATTCGTCGAGGACTGACCCAAGAGAGGACCTGGTAAGGCGCCCTCTTCCCGTGCTCCGAGGGACCATCGGGCACCGCTCCATCTTCGCCGAAGCGCCCTGGAAGACAGGTCCTCGAAAGGCTGTCGACCCGAGACGGGACCGCCGAGGAGATCGAAGTGAAGCACCCGGACATCGACGCCGTCGAAGTCCATTGCCGTCGACCAGGGTTCGCAGGTTTGTGGAACCGCTGGAGGCCCGTCGAAGTTGTTGCCCAGCCGGGGGAACCACTTGACGCCGTGCCGCCGACGATCGGAGCCGTCCGCTCCATTGCCTAAGAACATTCAATCGAAGGACTCTCTCGACCGCATCGTCGACCGCTTATCCTGCCGGAGAAAGTCGAGGACGACCAACGCGCCGAGGAGAAACCTGCCGGTGGGTTTCCCGCCACCCGACGACCTCAAAGACCCGGACGACTCGACGCCCTTGCTGGGCTCTCGTCTCTACAATCTTTGCGGTCCAGAACTATTGTCATCGAGGTGCCCCGCACAACTCCGCCTTGCAGGACGCCGACGCCCCGACGCCGACGAGCACCGCTCGGACGAAGCTGCCGCCTCTTCGACATCATTCCACTTCGTTTGTCGACGGAAGTTCGACGCCCCGTGCCTCCCGCTTGAAAGGGAAGGCATTCAAGAAGGGCCGTCGATTCCCCGTCGCCAAACAGCGAGTCCCTCGACGTTAGTCGACTCCACCAGGTACATTGGGGGGGTAAAAACATTATAGGGGAAAATAAGACTTGCAGAGCAATATATGGACTGGGCTGGTGCTATATCTTTCTTTACAGGTTGCCCAGGTGGGGGGATCTCCACACAGAACTGTGCCTAGTGGTAGGGGTCAGTATTCTGCCTATTGCTCAACCATCTTATTTCCTCCCCTCTCTCTATTGCTGGTTTCACTCTATGGGTCTGTGTGACATTGTACAGTATTGTTTATGCACTTCAATGAGATCTAGGGTGGTACCACTTTAGGGTTGTAAATATTTGTCATTGTAGATTTTGCCAGAGTACAAAGTGAGTTATCATGATGAATGTACATAACCTTAACTATTGATTATATAAAGACTGTGTTCTAACCAATACAGAGTGTGGATATTCCTTTGTGGGGGCTTGGGGATACACTGTACTTAAGAACCAGCCTGCATCACCTCCTGAGAAGCTAGGCCTTGATTGCTCGACCATTGCTACCGAATAGAGAATCTTGGCTGGGGTCTCCTGTGCCTGTCCTCCACCATATAGGGAGTGGGAGTACAGACACCCCCCACCGGTCGTTGAGATCCGTTCTCTCACAATCCCCGACCCCTCCCTTTGCCCCGGCGTTGGCCTCTTTGGCTGTACTGCCCACTATTGGTTTGGTAATTGGTGGCAGGGTATTGCTGATGTTGATTTTGTTGTTGGTGTTGGCGTTGGCCACGAAAAAAGCGTTTGTTGCCATAGCCGCGCCTGGTAGTGGGCTTAGAGATTTGGTCAAGAGTCTTGATAGTGTCGAACTCTTTTTTAGCCATCTCTAGGGCTTCATCTACCGCTTTTCCGAAGAGGTTAGCGTCCTCGACAGGTTTATTTATCAAAGACGCCTGTGTCTCTGGTTTAAAGCCTGAGTTGCGCAGCCATACATGGCGCTTTAGGAGTATTCCTTGTACCAAGGAACGTCCTGCTGTTTCTGCCGCGTCCAGAGAGTTTTTAACAATGCTCTGGTTCACTTGGGTTCCTTCGCCAATAGTTGACAGTAGGCGCGTACGTAAAGGCTCCGGTGCTTCCTCGGCGTCTTTTCGCAGTTTGGCCCACTGCGCGTCTGCGTAGCTTGCAAGCAAGGAATTGTTGTTGGCAATTCTTGCTGAGAAGGCAGCCGAGGAAGTAACTCTTTTTGCAAGGGCATATAGCCTCTTGCCTTCCTTGTCAGGGGGTGCCTCACTGGTGGAAAGTGGTACCCCTGCCCTCTTTCTAGTATTAGATACCACTAGGGAATCCGGAATGGAATGTCCCCTAATGTAGAGGGGGTCTGAGGGTGAAGGAGTGAAAAGTTTTTCAATCCGTGGATTGACCCCTCTGATCATTGCGGGAGTGGACAGCGAAGGTATGATCCTTCTCTTCACTGAAGCGAGGAGTGGAATGGTCTGGCTGACCGGGGGTTTTTCTTTAATCACTCTTTCTACAAAGTCCAATTCTGGAGAGAGTTCCCCGGTGTCGAGTTCGAAATGCGCTGCTGCTCTGCGCAACAGTGCATTGAACGTGGGCTGATCGTCAATTGGAGACGTGTTCCTAACTGGAGAATTGTCCGGAGGAGTTAGGTTTGGGACATCAGTGTCGGAATACACTGATGGTGATTGCCAGGGGTGTGAAGGTCCCTCTTCTGGGTTAACCCCGAAGCCTTCTTCTATAATGTCTGTTCTGTCTTCCAGACATTCCTCCTGGTTCTGTTCTTCATTGTCCATGAAATCATCTTCTTCCTCGAAGTATTGTTCCTCCCCAGTGAGGTCATATACATCTTGGAAGTCTGAGGCTGTGTCCTGCTGGGGATCGACTAGCCTCGGATTTTTGGCCCTGGGGTCCTCCTGAGGCCCTTCTCTGGTCCTCTTGTGAGTTTGAGAGGCCTGGGTGCTCATGAACCTTTCCATCCTCTCCATACAGAGGTGGAGTCTTTCCATTGTTTCATGGGGTACCCCAGAGCGGTCTGGCGGGGGAAACATAGGGTTATCTAACTCGAAATGGCTCGACCTCTCCCAAAGCGTCGAGGAAAGTGTCCCGTCGCCCTCCGAAAAACCTTCAGGTGTGTCGGGAGACTCCCTGACTGAAGGGGGTAGTCCCTGCTTCCCTTCTGGCTTTTTCGGCGTATCCTTTAACTTATGCGTAACGCTCGACGTAATCTTCGGCGTACGCTTTTGGGCGTCGGCTACAGCGATCCTTGCTAAGCTATCGGCGACTCGCTTGTCGGCGGAAGCTTGAGTTTTCGACGCTATGGGTATCGAACGCTCTACGGCGGTCTGCGCTTTCTGTTGATGCGCACCGGCCGATGGTTTGGTGGCAGCGCCCTTGTTTGCCGAAAGCCCAGTCGCAGGTCGCGGCTGCGGTTGCGAGAGGGGCTTCGAACCCGAACGGTCCGAGGAGGCCGCCGGTGGAACCTGCGTCTCCTTGGGCGCCGAAGGTCTTTTCGACTTCGTCGAAGAAGAGCCGTGGGTTGTGTGTTTATGTGGATCTTTGTGTGCGTCTGTGTCGCCGGGGTGTTCATCCCCATAAGCAGGGCGTGAGCCGAGCCCGTCGGGGCCGGGGACAGACGACGAAGCGCGTAAGCGCTCCTTAGAGGGGGTTTCGACTTCCGTAGCGGAGGTCGTGTTATCGCGTTCCTCGTCACTGTCGGTGGTAGCAGCGGCGGGTGAACCTTCGGCCTTCGACATCGCGTAGGCCGCCCACCTTTTAACCCTTCGGTCTTTTAGGGTTTTAGGCTTAAGAAGCCGACAAGCCGCGCACCCTTCCTCCTTGTGATCGAGGGGCAAGCAGCGGTTACACCGTGAGTGCTTGTCCTTCCAAGTGAATTTGCCTTTACAAAGTGGGCAAAACCTAAACGGTGTCCTCTCCATAGCCGAGACAATAAATCGCGATAAACACCCCAAGGGAAAGGAAGGGGAAAGGGAAAGGCATTCTCAGAAAAGACCCAGAGATGTCCCACGACCCCACTCTCCCTACTGTATATGGCCTGCGAGGCCAGGCCACGTGTTCGGCAGCGCCGAAGGATTTCTTCCGCTCGACCCTCCGTCGAAGATTCTTTTCGGCGGAGAACAGCTTACAACTGCGTCGAGGGAGGAATTATTAATATTAGAGAAAAAACGACCAAAGGTCGAGGAGTTGCAATGTCTCTCGAGGAGCTCCGCGTGAAGGCGACCAGAAGCTGGGCGGAAAAAAACAATCTGAGGGACCTCGACGCGTGAGGGATTATGGGTACAACGCACGTCACTATAGGGATAGTGTTTCAGACACGCCTTGTCGACGTCCCCTTTTCGACTACGAAAAACAAAATGCAATACTCCGCAGTGACCACTGGATGTCGGACCTATGCACAGCATGTGATTCTAAGCAGATTAACAAACATCAGAAATATATATATGCGCATCCACATATTCAAATAAGACGGACAGGGACAGCCGGCTAGGGAGGAAAGGGAGGGCAGCTTGAATGGTGAATTGAGTGGTACCAAGAGGTGTGTGCACCTCGTATGTGTCAGAAGACAATTTGATGTTGCAAATGTGTAAAACGGCTATAAATGTATAATAGTTAAATGGTCATGGTAAGTGTGACCGGATAAAACTTTTTGAAGACAACGTTGATACAGTGAAGTGAGTGGGTACCTTTTGATTTCCGGGTTGATATTGTCAAAATAAATGATGGGTTGCTCTTGTATGTGCCCCCCAAAGAGAACAGAGTAGAAACTGTGTACAGTCAGTTTTGTATTGTGCAGTCAAGGGGGGGGAGAGCCTAACATTGAATGTGAAGTAGAATACGAAAAAATAATATTGATACTACATTTACATTGTAGTTGCAGACACACAGAGACACACAAGCACTAGGAGGGCACAGAGATGGGGGCTGAAACACCCTTATCACATATTTGTAAGAATCTCTCAGGGTACGCGGAACGGATTAAGAAATATCACGACCAATGGATAACTGAGCTGAAGGGAGAGGGGTTACCCCAGATATGGCCAGAGGGAGGGTCATTTGATAAAAGTGTTCTGGATATGGTGACCACATGCATTTATTTGAAGTACAAAGGAAAGCAGTTGCAAAATAGGAGGGAAATATTAGATCTTTGGAGGTTATTTGAAGAGATACCACCGCCCAAAACACCAGCATTAAATCCTGATCTCCCATCCACCACAGACAATCCACTAATGATACAGAAAGATGTCAAAGAATTGTCAAGTATAGCGCCACCAGTAGAGGTAATAAGTTTGTACCCGATATTAAAAAAGCCCGTACCCGCAGAAGGATACAGTGACCCGACGTATGTGCCTCCCCCGACAACTACTACACCCCACCGGCCCACTGCACCCCCACCATATGAAAGTACGAGAGAGCGAGGCCAGGCGAATACACAAAGGGTGGACATAGAGAAACTCACAGATGATTTACAGTCAAGACTCTCAATAGCAAAAGATGAGCTCTCGAGGATAAAAGACATGTGCGGAAAAACAGCACTTACCGCGACTAGATCAGGGCGCACGTCTAGAGCGCCAGGTGAGAATAGAAAACCTGAAGAGGGGTGGAAGAAAGGTGAGATACTGTTCAGAATTGAAGAAGAACCGACACGAATAATTGAAATAGAGACACGCAAGGGAGATACTGACAATGATGAAGGGCCTATGGGGGACAGAGAGGAATTACTATGTGACAAAAGGGACGAGTTAGAAGAAAGTGACAGGTTGAGCATGGCAATGGGAGGGGGAAGCGAAGGGGGGGATGGTACATGTTCAATGAGAACCCTGGATGAGTGGACGGGGCGACTAAGGAACAGGGTGGGGAAAATGGCATCACTGGGAACATCAGCAGCCAAAACGGGTCCGGATGCAACGACGAAAGGAAGGCTACAGCTCCCGTTGATACACAGGGGAGGAGGGAGGCCTAACTATATCCCATGGGCACAGATGGATAAAGCCAATTTATTAAAGCTATTGCCCCCGTTATCAGGAGGGGCAAGTAAGTGGATATACGCCTTTGAGAAACATACTGCTGGGGTACCCCTAGCTATAGGAGATGTGAAAAGTCTGCTCGTATCAGCAGTGGGCGATCAGGCTGAAAGAGTATGGGTTAAAGCCGGTTTCCCGGGAGTAACGTTAGACTGTGACCGCCATGATGTGGCCTCCTTTAACACAGTGCGTGCTAGGGTGTGGGGTGCCTTACGCGAAACATTCCCAGACACACCGGACTTACAGTCAGTGATGCAGTGTACAATGAATGACGGGGAGGAGGCTATGGATTACATTTTTCGGGTCCAAGAGATGTGGAGAGCAGAAACGGGCACGCCCTGGTATCAATCGACATCTTTATTTTACTTCATTATAAAAAGAGGGCTCCCAAAGGAAGTGCAGAAGGCGCTCGACAAGATAGCAGGTATTGAAGCAAAGGGATGGCCAGAAATTCAGAGCATAATAGTACACCATTGTAAACGAATCAAGGAGAGGGAGAAGGAGGTGGCGCAGAAAAGATTGGCAGACAAGGCGAAGTTGGTACAGACAAAGTTGGTGAAGGTTGCAGCAGCAGTAGCCGCGCTCCCACACAGCAGGGAGGGAGATGATGAGGAGGAGGGGCTGATAGCACTACAAGGAAGGGTGGCAACTAATTGGGCAGGAACAGGACAGCGGCAGTGGAATGAGCAGGAGCAAGGCGGAGGTCCGCAGTGGCAAGAGTGGACCCCTCGAGGGGGACGAGGTGGGTACAGGGGCCGAAGAGGAGGTGGACCGGGGTACGGGGGAATGGGAGGAAATGGATGGCAAGGTCCTAGAGGTGCACAAGGAAGTTGCTGGAACTGCGGGCGATGGGGGCATTACTCTAGAGAGTGCAGAAGCAGACCCAACAACGGGTTCCAAGAGGTAGAACAATATGGCCATCCCCACCCGGGAAGCCCATATGGTCTCCCAATGGGACAACCGCAACTAAGAAACCCAGGCCAGGGTAATGCTGGCCAGCAACAGGGACCCCAGTACAGAACACAGAACCACCCACAAAACAATGACAGTATGCAATACACGCCAGGTAACCCTTTCGCGACAACAGCAAACGGGGCCCCCGCACCAGCACCTTACAACGGCATGTCAGTGGTTTCAGGAAGTGTCTTTAATGAGGGGGGGGGGTGATGAGACACCCCGCATAGGACAGCCCACAGAGAACACTTGCGTGTCCAGTTCTATCCACCACCTACAATGCAGCAGAGGAACCATTGGTAGGGGCGCAGATAGGAGACAAGCAGTTCATATTCATGGTTGATTCGGGAGCGGAGAAATCATGTGTCAGAGAGGGCCGGTTCCCGTTATCTAACAGGAAGTTAGAGACGCAGGGGTTCTCTGGGGCTGTAATTGAAGTTCCTTACACAGAAGCTTTGGATGTAACAGTGGGGGGTAAGACTGTGAAGGCACCCTTACTGTATTACGAACATTCCCCAATAAATTTGTTAGGGAGGGATCTTCTGAGTAAACTTAACATGACCATATCATTTACCGAGAGAGGAATAGTGTGTTCTACACCCGGGATATGCCCCTTGCGTGCGATGTTGGTAGTGCAAGCCTACACAACCACACATGAAATACGAGGGCTGCCACAAAATGAGGAAATGTTTATTGAAGGGCTAAAGACTTTGGCCCTCATAATTCCAGAGCTAAGAAGCATGGACTGGAGGATTCCAGCGGAGTTCCTCTTCCGCCCCATAGTGTGTCCCAACGCAGCACCAGGATCAGTGGTATCATTGGACTTGCACGCTGTACAGGTATCAGCGAAAAGGATTGCTGTGATTGGAGTGGACAGGGAAGGATGTGAGTGGCGCACAGTGCTGTGTACAAACGCCAACATCGCCCTACGAGAGGTAACAGATGAGGATCTCTTTTCAGACACAGAAGGGGATGGCGAGATAGTAATGGAAATAGCGATGCCCTGTGACATTTTAATCCAAGCCAGGGAGACCCCCGTCCAATTGATGACAGTGGTAGGAGCACCACCGTCATTTTTTGATGACGACATGAGGCTCGTACCAAACAATTTATGGACAACAGGCCCCCATGATGTAGGGCTGTTGCACGGAGTACAACCTGTGGTAATAAAACTAAAGCAAGGAGCAATTTTACCCCGAGTTAAACAGTATCCATTGTCCCGTGAAGCTGAAGAGGGGATAAAAGAAACAATAAATGCACTACTAGCACAAGGGATAATAGTGCCTTCAAACTCCCCATGTAACACATGTATTTATCCAATCAAAAAAGCGAAAGGAGGGTCTTGGAGGATGATACAGGACTTACGCCCCCTCAATGATGTAATTCAGAAGGAGTTCCCTCTAGTCCTGAACCCTGGATCAATACTATGCAGCATCCCGAAAGGGACATCACATTTCACAGTAGTAGACTTGAAAAACGCATTTTTCTCAATACCCCTGGCTGAAGAGAGTAGATACCTTACAGCCTTCACACTGGGGGGTAAGAGATATGAACACTGCAGACTACCACAGGGATACTGTGAGAGCCCGAGCATATTCAACCGCATATTGCATGAAGACTTGGGAAACCTATCAGTTGAGAGTACGATTATTCAGTATGTAGACGATTTATTAGTGTGTGCACAAGACGAAGCAACATGTAGAAAAGATTCAACAACGCTCCTGACTTTACTGGCCAACAAGGGATACAAGGTAGACAAGGAGAAGCTACAGTACTGCCTGACTGAGGTCTTATACCTGGGACAGCTCATATCAAAAGATGGAAAAAGAATAATTCCCGACAGGGTAGAAGCAATAAGATCAGTAGGAGAACCCACAACAGTGAAAGATATGCAGAAATTCTTGGGGATGTGCAACTATTGCCGAGCATGGATATTAGATTATGCAGCATACACGAGGCCCCTCCTACAAGCACTCAAGGAAGCACAACAGGAGAATGAAAAAATACAATGATCAGAAGAAATGAGCGAATCATTTCAATCATTGAAAGAGCTAATTTCAAGCGCTCCAGTACTAGCAAACCCCGATTATGGACGCAAATTTTACCTATTCTCACACTGCAAGGAAACACTCATGACAGCAGTACTGACACAAAAAACGTCCTTAGGACACAAGCCATTGGCTTACTATAGTGGTACTCTAGATGCCCTGATGCAGGGCCATTTCGCGTGCGAGCAATCACTCGCTGCAGCCGCGTTCGCGATTGAGAAAAGTGCCACAATAGTACTGGGTTGCCCTGCGACATTGTTTGTGGAACATTCATTATTTGCAATACTTAAGAGATCAAAAAGCACACTGACCACACAGCGGGCGACAGCCTACGAGATTATATTGTCCAGCGCCAACATCCATATAGTGAGATGTAAGACAGTGAACCCCGCCACATTCATTACAGAAGCGTGCACACTAGAGGACATGCAGAACCACGATTGCGCAACCTACACAGGAGAAAGAGGGGAGGACACAGTGGTGTGTGAGAACGCTCTAAGCGAGGGGGAAGTGTACTTTGTGGATGGGTCTGCATCAATTGACGTGGACACGGGAGAAAAACACGTTGGCATGGCAGTAGTGAGGTTAGAAGACGGTGAGTATGAAACACTAGTACAATACCGCCTTCCATCACATTACTCCGCACAGGCAGCAGAACTGATTGCGCTCATAGAAGCACTACATGCAGCAAAGGGTTGTGCAGTGACAATATACACAGACTCAGCTTACATGACGACGACAGTACATGGAGGTCTAGCAAGATGGGGGCGTAGGGGATTTAGACGGGCAGACGGAACACCAGTACAGCATGCAGAATTGTTGAAAGAGTTAATTGAGGCCCTACAAAACCCTACTGCAGTAGCAATAGTAAAGTGCCAAGCACATACATCCAACACAGATGTTGTATCTTTGGGGAACGCGGCAGCGGACGCTGCCGCCAAGGAGGCTTCCTATTTTCAGAAATATGACACAGGTGAGTACATGCTTAAGCACAAGAGAAACGAAGAGCCCCCAGAAGGATACAACATGATGCCCATATCACAAATACTAGAATTGCAGGAAGGACCTAGTGCAGAGGAAAAATTGATGTGGACAAAACGGGGGTGCAGCAAGTCGGGAACAGACCTGCTGTGGCGGCAAAATAACTCAGGGAAAGTGGTAATGCCAATACAGTTACTAGAAGTTGCATTTCAACAGCTACACTTCCCTGCACATAACACCAAACAGCACATCGCAGCAGAAATACAGGAAGAATGGTTCGTGCCCTGTCTCCAGGAGCATGTGTCTCGATTGGCAATGGAATGTACAACATGCCAAATATACAATTCAGGAATGACATTACTTACTCTCCGGGGAACAATTCCTAAACCCATTGGCCCATTCAGAGAACTGCATATAGATTACGCAGACATGGGGGAAAGGTGTAATGGCGCGCGGTACATGATCGTGGTTGTGTGCCCATTTTCAAGGTGGGTGGAAGCAGGACCCTGTGCGCGACCCGATGCCAAAAGCGCCGCCAAGATCCTAGTAAGCGAAGTGTTCCCGCGCTGGGGAATTTGTGACGTGATTCGCTCAGACAACGGCACTCATTTTGTGAATGAGCTTTTCAAGGAAGTCACTACATTATTGGGAATAAAACATAAATTGTGTTCGATTTATCATCCTCAAAGTAATGGCGTAGTGGAAAAGATGAACGGACTGTTAAAGGGCAGGTTATCAAAACTATGCTTTTCATTGAAGAAGAATTGGATTTACTGTCTACCCCTTGCGCTATTTGAATTGAGAAATCAGCCAAGCAAAGACCACCATTTGTCCCCGCACGAGATCGTGACTGGGAGACGAATGAACACAGCACACTCTCCACTGCGCGAACACTGACGCTCACAGAAGCGCCGCAATATTGGGAGATGAGTTCACAGACTATTTAAGGAAATTGACAAGGGCAGCGCGCGTGATATCAAATCAACTCTCCCCACCCTTCACTAGAGAAGAGGGAAACGTAACAGGATTTGTCACGGAGCCAGAGCAACAGCTACAGCTGATGCCAGGCGACTCAATTTATGTCAGAAGCTTTGTGCGTCGGTGGAATGCACCACGATTCCATGGCCCATACGAGGTAATATTTTGCACGCCCACGGCAGTGAAGGTGAAGGGGCTTGAGGTACTGGGTGCACTTGACCGATGTACGGAAGGCATATAGCAATGTACAAGAGGAGGTAGATGAGGAGGCACAGACAACAGCAAACGATGCAACTGAGCAGAATGTCTGAATATGAACTTGTGTGTGTGCGTTGGTACTGGACTTGAATGGGAGAATAACTGATAAGGATACTTAAAAAAAAAAAATTGTTCTCTCTTTTATCCTGTTGAGTTGTATATAATTAATGGAATGACCAAATTATGGCCTGTATACACCCTTGTCTGTGAATACCCCTCCCCGCATCCCCACCCTCTTCCATTCCCCGTCAAATATATATTGGCACTGATGGTGCTAGCAAAATGCTTACATGCATGCACTTAATGCACTTTTATATCTCAAACAGGAGCTTCCATGGCATCTAACGGGCAGCCTGCAACGGATAGAATTAGTAGAATGAGAGAATTAGTACATGAGAGATGCAGATATTCGTATGAGTGTGGATTATCTGTATGCATCACATTGTTTTTTATGCTAATGGTTGGCCTGATTACATATTGGTTTGTAGCGTTCATCTCTATCGAGATGAACGAGGGGGGAGGGATTAACAGCACTACTGGGCCCAATACAACTACAAGGGAAGGTGATTTTTTGATATGGGACGGAACTAAACTTGTATGGGGGTATCATACCACACCATCCAGTGCTGTCATCTTACAAAGAAAAAAGCCACAAGGTGGAATGCAGAACAACACAGTGTCTCCACCAGGGGTATCTAATTACAATGCCCACAGTTTAAATGACCGAAACCCGTCTGCCATATCATGGTTGTATAACACCCCCACCAGCCAGCCTGCCCCCATACTAAAAAACAACCTGCCAGATAACGTCAGGAAGGAAGAGGAAAAGCTACTAGCAATACACGAAATATTGTATGATGCATGGGCCAAGGGGGGGCGGGAATGAGAAAGGGGGGTCTAGTTTGTCCCTTGCCCAGGGAGTTGGGAAGTACATGAGGAACAAGAACAACAGACGGAAGAGGGAAGCAGGGAGGAGGAAGTATGATGAGTACTATGGGCTAGGTCTAGATAAGATGGAAGACCCACGACACCCCCACCAAACAAATAAGTGGTATGCAGATATGAGTGCCACAGCTAAACAAACAACAAACGAGAGCTGTTATGTCTGCTCCCTCATCCCTCACGCATCAGGTACACCCAAAGTATTGTTACCCAAAGAGTTGCCAATTATAGATGCCCAATGTCTCCTTCATCTCACGTCATGCAGGATTAAGAACACCTTCCAGGCACATGAAGTGGCTTTTCAAATGCTGCAGAACGAGAAAACGTGCTACCCAAAAACGGCAGGGGTGGTATGTCTGAAAGAACCATTTTTTGTAATTGAAGGGACACTTTTTTCTGATAACAAGCGGAAGGATGAAGAAGTAGTGTGCAAAGCGGAAGCACTGAGAGGTGTGGCACCGGAGAAATTGCAGTGGATAGAAGAAACATGTACACCAGTATGGAAAGAACACATTTCAAAACTAACTTGGGTAACCGCCATCGAAAAACCTTTCAAACTACAGAGCGAAATGGACTATGAACTGTGTTTTAAAGGAGAAGGGAGGACCTCCATGGGAACAAACAAGAGCTGTAACAAGACCCTCACCATCCCAGATCTAAGAAAAGGGACTGCGGCCCTTATGGACACGTACTGGGTATGCGGCAACCAGGCATACCTACACCTCCCCCCGTCATGGAGTGGCAGCTGCTCAATGGCCACTCTGCACTCAGCCCTAATGGTGATACCAGAAAGCCACATCGATGGGAGCAAAAGGACACAGGAACGCATGCAACAGAGTGTGGCTCAACCAACTGCAGAGTCACAAATGTATGTCCTGTCTTCCGGAAGCAAGGGAGAGGTGCTGACCCGTAACAGACGAGCATCAAATTACATATCAAAGGCATCATCAGAACTATTGGCTCAGATCCCAGACAAATATCGATTATTCAGCTCAGCAGAAACATTTTTTGCCTCGCTCGTTTCAAGTGTCCAAGCAAGGGCAAACGCAAAATGGCTCCAGATAACCCGCTGGGAATTGATTCAGCTGGCAAACGACACTGAAGAAGGGTTCAACATAATAAAGGTGGAACTAAGAGCTTTACGACTGATGACCATGCAAAACAGGTATGTCCTGGACCTGTTGACGGCGATGTTTGCCGAAAAATAGGAAGTGCCTGCTGCACTTTCGTACCTTCTGAAGACGCAGAGAACGGCTCCCTGTCCCATGTGATCGAAGCAGTCCACAACCTAGGAGAAAAAATGAAAATGGAAGGTGGAGCAGAAGACAGTACATGGTTCGATAACATCTTCTCCTGGGTCCCCTCATGGCTTGGAACAACTGTGAAATTTTTGATGCCAGCTGTGGTGTTCCTCCTCTTAATTTTTTGCCTGTGCCAGGTGGGTCTTCGAGTTTGTGCTAACGCAGTACCAAATGGTGCAATGATGATGGTGACAGTGGGCAACTCACACGGTACAATAAAAACGATGCAAGAAGCACAAGTACAAACAGGGATAGATAACACATCCAGGTACCAACTGGTGCCTATGTACCACGATAAGGATATTGTAGATAAGTTGTGGCACACCACCATCAAAGAGCCCCGTATACTAGAATGGTACGAGGAAGTTTGGGTAGATTTGGAAGGAGATGGTGGATGTATATATCTAATGTGTACTCCAGATGAATACGCCAGGAGAGGTGAGAGCTTAAGGGGGGTGTGCAGAGCATGGATGCCCATCAAAGGAACTCCTGCATGGGATGAGGCAGTGATGGACGAAGCAGAATGTAGGAGGATAGAAGATTTAAAGAATTTGTTACTTAAGTAACGAAATGGGGGAAATGAAGGGGAGGACTGGTCCAGGAGACCCCCCTCGCCTGCGTTTTCTCCCCAGGTGAGGGCTATGGCTCATTGGGCGTCCCCTCATGCCACCCGGGCCCAGGTGATGGAGGGTTCACCCGCTGGAGACATTGCCCACACGTATTGATTGCCCACATGTATTAAAATTTAGCTAGGCCCAGAAACCATTTTGTCTGGTAAAGATGGTGTGAGCTCAGCGCACTGTAGCGCGACCCCCACCCTTGGAGAGCCTGTCATCCCTGTCGCCGCAGCACCCTGGCAGATCCGCTGCAAGCACGTTCTCACGAACAAGACGGACATGAGCTAGCGTAATACACTAACATTGTAACAGTTCACCTCCCGCAGTGTATCATCGCTCCCAGCATGACCCGGCCAGCAGGCCTGGGCAATGAAAAGAACAGTAAAATGGTCATCAGATGGCAGACAGTCTTTATATATTAATGTCAAGACCACCCGCAAAGTAGGCTTTCTTCTACAAAATCCCTTCTATTACAAAAGCCTGTAAAATGTATAAACATAAGAAAGCATGCTTCCATGATATAAGCGATGGCGAGCCCATACCATTGCAGTTGGGTGCTAATAATAAAGGAACGCACCAGGGATCTATTTGTTACGTGTATCACTGGGAAACTTACACTCTATGGGCTTGCGCCATAACTGAACTAATGCTGCTAGAGGACACGAGAAGACGAATGTAACCATACAGAGGGCTTATGTGAAGGATGCACGAGAAGGCGCTTGTCATGTGTGCATGTCTAGGCCCCACATGTGCCACCACCGTCACGAACAGTGGCGGGTTACTTTCTATGTACTCCACCAATCCTAATTCTACCTCACTTACTGCAAATATATATGCATATAACTAAATACTGTAGTTGTTAAAACATAATGTATGAATAAGGTGCTCAGACTGGGTATAATCGAGACACATCCAGCAAAGTTTAAATGCATGTTTTGTATTGATTTGAATAAGTATTATAGAGTGTTCAAATGTTTGTGATGTCTTTACCTAAAATCGGCAACACACGAGGGAGATACCTTTGTGAAATACGTGCAAGGCCATTCCCCCTCCCACCCTGCGAAGGCTGCCAAGGCATGAGAGCAGAGGCCGCGCCGCACTGCTTTACCTCCCCCAACCAGACTGGAGCCGCTTCAAAGATTTGTAATCCCCTCTGTAGCACCCAAGGCCGCGGCCCGCCACCTGCATTATTTACAGCTCAGCAGTAAACCTCTGCCTGAACACACGCGCCCCCTCGTAAACCCCACAACCCACCGGACCATCTCAGACTTATGGCCCCGTGCAATCAGGACACCCAACACTTTGACAACACACAGCGGAACATCCATAACAACTCTAACAAAGCAGAAAGACCTGTACCGCCCGTCCCAGGCCCTGAAGCTTAGCCCCTCGACCTATGGCCCCGGTCAACAGGACACTGGTAACCATGTCCTGACGTATTACCTCCAGACCCCTCACAAGGTACATTCCTCCTGTGTTGCATTAACCTGTAGTATAACCTATTGGAAGATTTACTAAAGAAAATAATATTGAAATGACTGAATGACTGCGGTGTGCATGGCATAGGGCAACCAAGTCAGGAAAAGACATTCATCTCTGACACTGGCCACAATGGCACAACAACACCGTCCGGATGAACTCAGCCGACCTGCCAGGCCCAGCCCAACCCACGAGGCTGACCAGTGACGTCTTCCAGCCAAAGCCAACCACATCGCAGCAGCACCTATAGTTAGTCGTCGCCACCCAATCCCATTGAACTTGTGCCCCCTATAGTGTGTAGGTTCTTATGACGTTTTTTGTAAATATATACGCCTGTCTTTGCTATTGTCAGACAGAGCGCTCTCGGAGTTTGCAGAGTTCTTTGCATGCCCTATTCTGATTGATAAACTCCCATTTACGCTCACCCGCACTCTGTCTTGGCCTTATTCCCATTTTGGGAGAGTCCTTCATTGTCTCTCATTGCGGGGAGGATCGTGCTGTTTGGGGACGCTTGCCTTCACTACCCTCAGAGTCTGAGTCCAGGCTCTTTCTTGATTGGTCACCCTTGCACTGCCTCCCGGCCTACCATGCACCTAGGGGCTGTAACTGTAACACTGCAGTCCCTTGTTCTCCTTGCACAACCAATATCCCCTCTGCCCTGGCTGCACTTACTCAGAGCATTGCTTCCCTGTTTTCCCCTCCCCTCTCACTTGCACCCCCCCCCCTCCATTTCCCCTTGCACTTCTCGTTCTCGCAATGACACAAGGCCTACTGAGATCATCTGTCTTGTCCTCCCTCTATCATCTCTCCCTTGTGTACACTTGTGTACAGGTGCATTATAAATGACTTGTATCATATCATTTTATCACAGATGCCCAGAAAAATATACAATGCCGCAGTAAGAAATGGCTAGACTGGCAGCACCCAAATGCCAATATAGGCAGGCAATTAAAGTTAGCAGGACTGCTTTATCAGAAATGTCCAGTTAAAAGAAAGTCATACCAAACTGAGGAATGACTAGACTGGCTGCATCAAAATGCCTCTCTAACCTCCTATACCACATATCATGCCTGCTTAGCCTGGACAACCATTATGATTTATCACGCAATCCCGCCCCCCCACACATCCCCTCTCCCTCCCACCCACTACCCTAACCTCCACAATCATCTCCTTGGCCCAGAATTACCTCCACGTCCCTCTTCCTTGTCCCAGAGCTTACGTATGAGGCTCCTTGCCTCATAGGTAAGTACTGGGATGAGGAACAGTGGGACTAGGAGTGATGAAGATTACAGGTAGCTAAATCAGGCATTACCTCCATGTACCTCTACCTCTTCCGAGTACTTGTGTATGAGGCAGAGTGCCTCACACACAAGTACTGCCTCATACATAAGTACTGGGAAGAGGAAGAATAGGGCTAGGAGTAAGGAAGGCATTAAACACAAGTAGCAGCGCAACACCATCGAGTTGACTGGACTTCAGCACTTCCCTCCCCCCCCCTGACATTTTGGGCTATATTGACTCAACCTGGCTAACCTTTAGAGCAGTTGCCGGACCGAACAGGACACAGATGTTAAACGGCACCTGGTTTTTGCTGTTAACAAGAACCCAGCAATTACCAACGTAAAGCATTTCACTGTTAGTACATGCATTCAAATGCCACATTGTTTAGGCATTTGAAATTGTGATGTGGATTTAGTACTTGCATGCCAGGGGAGTGATTGGAAGGGTAGAGAGGGAACAGGAGACTTATAGGAGAGAGTTAACTGCTTGTAACATTGAATCTGCACTAGAATAGTCTCATTAAAATGAGTAAATAAGTTGGATGCACCCACACAAATAAGTTTCCCATCCCCACTGCCTGTGAAGTTAGCGCCTCTCCCAACATTTGAAGGGTTAGCCCCCCCCCGAAATTAAGGTTTTTTTGTGCCCCTGTACACAAGCACACACACCATTCACCATATACACACCCATTCATCCAAACATTTAAGTGTGCACCCTTTCACCATGCAGGCACACCCAGATAGCCACCCATACATTTAAGTGTGCACCATTTCACCATACACACACAGGCAGCCAGCTATACATTTGAGTGTGCACCCTTTCACCATAGACTCATACACGCACACGTCATGGAGTTGAGGGGAGCCCTATTACTTCAAAAAGAAATTGGGGCTCATTAAGGGTCCAGCGGTAAACGTGCCGGTGCTACCAGCGGGTTGCCTCCGGACCCGTAAAAAATGACTAGCGCCTGACTTCCCGGTGCCACCGTGCTATTTCAAGTCTGGCGGCCGGGAAAACCGGTCCTGGTAATTTCGTTAATCCCCAGACTCCACGGGAATGGGGACAGGAAGCACCGGCACTGTTGTTAACGGTGCCGGTGCTTCCGTGACGGGTCTGCCTACTGTGGCTGCTATGCCTGGCAGGGTCAGACCTGTCGGGCACGGCAGCCGCACCAGGCAGACCTGTAATATGCCGGTCCAGAAACAACAGTGCCTGTAACCTTACCAGCACTGTTTCGGGACCGGCATGGTCAGAATGAGCCCCATTGTTTCTTTTTTAAATCACTAACTTCATTAATAAATTATTTCAGTTAAGGACCAAACCATAATCAAAATAATTTCTTTATGATGGCCGAGTGACTTCAAAAAACAAACTATTTCTTTTTAAAGGCATAGGGCTCCCCCCCACCCCCCATGCCATAACACGGAGGCCTCCAGCCTAGGGTCTTTCATGTCATGGGGTGGGGGGGCCCTCGGGCTTCAAAAAGAAAGTTTCTTTTTGTAGTCACTCTGCCTTCATAAAGAAATGATTTCTGTGACAGAACAAGTTACTTCTTACCTTGTAACGTTCTTTCGATGGGATGTTCCTCCGACGTATTCCTTATCTTTGATAATACGTTTCCAGCTTGCTGGCCTCGGACATTGTTTATGTAGAGGGTGCTGCGCGTCGACGTCCGAGTCGATGTCCCTCGACGGCCACTGTATCAGCGCCGACGTCACCATGCCCATAAATAGCCACGCGCTGCGTCCGTTGCTCAGTTCCGTTTTGTAGCATAAGAAAAGTCATGCCTGAATTGGTTATTTACCTTGAAGGAGCGTGAGCTGCAACCACAAGGGAAGTATTACTGCGGGGATGATGGGAGGGGCGATAAGGAATACGTCGGAACATCCCATCGAAAGAACGTTACAAGGTAAGAAGTAACTTGTTCTTCGAAGGGATTGTGTCCTCCGACGTATTCCTTATCTTTGATAGACTCCCATAGCAGTGGCATGTGATTGGAGGTGGGAGTAAGAATGTTATGTATCCCTTTAGGGATGGACCGAATGTAATACGGCCTTGCCAAATCTGCTCTCTTGACTAGTGGAGGAATCCAGGTTGTAAAATTTATGTATGTGCGGACAACCATGTGGCAGCCGCACATATGTCTCGGACCGGTACCCCTCTTTGGAGAGCCGAAGAGGCTGCGATACCGCTGGTTGAATGAGCCCTAAAATTTTGGGGTCGCTCTTTCCCTGCCAGTTTATAACATTCCAGAATGGCCAAAATAATCCACCTGGAAATGGTTTGTTTTGTTATGGGTATTCCCAACTTGTGACCTGAGTATCCTACAAACAGTTGGTCTGCTTGCCTGATCCTGGCCATTCTGCTGATGTAAAAGCTGAGAGCTCGCCTTGGGTCCAGCCGATGTAGCCTTTCTTCCTCTTTCCCTGGTTGGGGAGGAGGGTAGAACAAAGGTAAGGTAATTTTCTGAGTAATATGAAATTCAGAAACCACCTTTGGGAGGAAATTAGGCTTCACCTGTAGGACAACTTTGTCCTTGTGGAGAATTGTATGTGGGGGTTTACAGACGTGAGCTTGTCGCTCCCTCACCCTCCTAGCAGATGTTAGTGCTACCAATAAGACAGTTTTAAGCGTGAGAAATCTCAGCGAACAAGAGTGAAGTGGTTCGAATGGAGTGCCCATTAGGAAGTTTAAGACTAAATTTAAGTCCCATAAGGGAACCTGGAATGGTTTTGGAGGATAAACATTAGTTAATCCCTTGAGAAATTGTATCACTAGAGGTAGTTTGAAATACGATGGTTCCTCCGCAGTGCGCTTGAAGATAGAAAGCGCTCCGAGATAGCCCTTTACAGTGCCAACTAGAAGGCCTGGGTTTGCCAAGTAGAGTAGAAACGATAACACCGTTGGTGTACCACATGAAAAAGGATCGATATTCTCTTCCCTACACCGCTGCAAAATTTGTTCCAACGGCAGCGGTATAAAGACTTTGTTGCTGGCCTTCTGGCCGAAAGCAAAACCTCCATGATGTCATCAGGGAGGTCCCAATCCTTGTACCTCACCCTTTCAGAAGCCAAGCGTGAAGGTTGAGGGTTCTGGTGTCTGGATGGAGAACCTGACCTCCCTTCTGCGAGAGAAGATTCTCTTCGATTGGAAGACGGATTGGAGGGCAGATGGACATATCTGGAAGGTCCAGGTACCACGTTCTCCTGGCCCAGTCCGGGGCAATTAGGATCATGGTTTTCCGGAATCTTCTCAACCTCCTGATCATTTGAGGAATAATAGGGACTGGTGGAAACGCGTAGAAGAGTGGAAACTCCTAGTCCACTACGAACGCGTCTCCTAGAGCTCCTCTCGGGGGAAATTCCCTTGAACAGAACAGATTGCACTTCCTGTTGGTGCTTGTGGCGAACAGATCCACCTGAGGGGTTCCCCAAAGGGCGAAGATCTCTTGACGGACTTCCTGAGCTAGCTCCCACTCGTGGGAGACTGTGCTCTGCCTGCTCAGAGCATCCGCTGTCAAGTTCTTCTCTCTGGCTAGGTGGACTGCCGATAGAGAGATTCCTTCCCGAATTGCCCAAAACCAGAGCTGCATTGCCTCTCTGCACAGTGGCAGTGCTCCTACGCCTCCTCTTTTGTTGAGATAGTGCATGGCCACCGTGTTGTCCGTCATTATCAGGACATTCTTTCCCTGTACTGATGGCAGGAAAGCTTTCAGCGCTAGTCTGATCGCTCTCAGCTCCAATAGGTTGGATGGAGACCAACGACCGCTGATGGTCAAGTCGTTGGCATGGGCTCCCCACCCCGTGAGTGAGACGTCTGTGACTACTGTTATCTCCGGCCATGGTTGCCAAACCAGTTCTCCTTTCAAGATGTTCTCTGGATAGGCCCACCATTGAAGGTCGCGGGCTACCTTGTCCGGAATCCGGAGGAGATCTGTCATTCTCCCTGAAAATTGTGACCACTGAGTTCTCAGTGCCCACTGAAGAGATCTCATTCTCAGGTGAGCCTCTGGCATAAGGAAGATGCAGGATGCCATGAGGCCTAGCAACCTCAAAAAGTCGAAGGCTGGGAGATGTTGGGCATTTTGAAATGTGTTGACCATCTGCAGAATATCTTGAGCCCTCACCTCTGGTGGCGAGGCTTTTCCCAGGGAAGTGTCCTGGACCGCTCCTATGAACTTGAGTCTCTGTGATGGTATCATCTGTGACTTCTTTAAATTGAGGGAGAAGCCCAGCTTGTGAAGGAAGTGGCAGACATAATCTAGCTGGATCTGAGCTTGTTCCGAAGATACAGCTCTGATCAGCCAATCGTCCAGGTAGGGGTAGACGTGGATCCCTTCTCTCCTTAGACTTGCAGCCACTACCGACATTAGCTTGGTGAAGACCCTCGGGGTGGAGGTCAGCCCAAATGGCAGAACTCGAAATTGATAATGAGAGTCGCCAACTGCGAACCTCCGGTATTTACTGTGTTTGAGATGGATTGGCACATGGAAATAAGCATCCTGAAGGTCCAGAGATGCCAGCCAGTCCTGGAGCTCGAGGGCCTGAAGGATCTGAGAGAGAGTTACCATCTTGAACTTGTCCTTCCTGAGGAACTTGTTCAATTCTCGTAAGTCCAGGATGGGTCTCAGACCTCCGTCTTTCTTTGGTATGAGAAAGTAGGAGGAAGTACCAGCCCTTGTTCCTGTCCGCTACAGGTACCGGTTCTATGGCACCTTTCTCTAGCAGGTCTATGATCTCCTGCAAGAGGAGCGGATCTGGAACTTTTAGAGAGCTGTGCCCCGGTGGATGACTCCGAGGGATGTGTAGAAAGGGTAGGCAGTAACCCTAGGCAACTGTCTCCAATGCCCACGCATCTGACGTTCTAGCCTGCCATTCCATCAGATGGTGAGTTAACCTGCCCCCTACAGGTGTTTTGTGTGGAGAGGCCTCAGAGTGGTTTGGGGGCGGCTGATGCAGATGCCGAGGGTAAAGAGGCACCTGCTGCTGCTGCGGCTTTAGTACTTTTGATCCGTCCACCTCGGGTAGTTCTTCTTTGGCCTCTTTGAGACGGCTGTCCTCTGCCTTTCCCGAATGGGAATAATAGCGAAAGGACTTTCCTCTTCCAGAGGTTCCTGAGGGGCGAAAAGGAGTTTTGCGGATTGCAGCTCCTAGCGATTTTGCCGCTGCTTTAGATGTCTGCAACTTTTCCAGACTTTCATCAGCCTTCTTTCCAAATAACGAAGAGCCGTCAAAGGGCATATTCAAAAGTCTGGCCTGTACATCTGGAGCAAAGCCAGACTTTTGCAACCACGCATGCCTGCGGATTTTTGTACTTGCCGCCATGGCCCTGCTGATACTGTCGGCAGAATCGATACCAGTTTGAAGTGATTCGCACATGGCATCTATAATAATGTTAAGGAAGGTTTCCTTTTCCTCTCCTTCGGGTATGCAGTCAGCCGCTGATGAAGCACACTCCCACAGTGTGCGATTGAACCTGGCGAGCCTACAGGTGGCGTTGATGGACTTCAACGCCATACTACAAGCAGAGAAGACTTTCTTCGCCATAGAATCGTATCTCTCGTCATCTCTATCCTGTGGGACAGTAGGGTAAGCGGTCTACTGCTAGATGAAGTTGCCGCTTGGACCACCAGGCTCTCTGGAGTCGGGTGTTTTGATAAGTATTCAGGGTCAGCAGCCGCTACCCTATACTTGACTGACAATCTTTATCCGCAGGGATAACTTCAGGAGTTTCCGAATTAGATGTAATTTTCCATTGTAAGGCTGCATGGAAGGGGACCACAGGGTCCTCCTGTGGACCTTTGTCTAATATGTCTGTCAGGTCATCCTGTCGAAAAATAGGTGAAGGCGCAGACCAACCCATAAATTCAATAATTCTTGCCATAAGGGTTCTATAGGGTGTTTCGGCATGTTCTCCTGGGTCTGGCTTAACAAATTCCACTTCTGGGGAAGTGTCCAGCCCACTTGCCTCATGTAGTGACTCCTGTAGGTCCTTCAATCTTCTTTCCTCAGAGGTGAAATCCTCTGAAATAGGTAGTGTGGTCCTCTGCAACCCAAATGTTTCCTGGTCAGAATCTTCCCCCACTTCATAAATTGAAGATAGTCCAGGGTACTCTGACCTCTGAAATGGTGTAAAACCCATCTCTAAGGCAGAAGGAGCCAAACTCTTCATTATTGGGCGAGAAAACGTCAATGTAGTCGACGCCGATGTGACCGGATGTGACCGGCTGCGAAGGCTACGAGAACGGCGTCGAGACGGAGGCCCTTGGAACCACCGTTGGCTGTGTTGTAGCCTTGGTCTTCTCTTTCATCGTCGTCGATGTCGACGATGGCGTCGAGTCGAGTCGATCGACCGATGCGTCTAAGAAACCTTTGACAACGGCGTCGATGGCGCTGATCCATGCATCGAAGGAATCTTCGACGATGAAGATGGTGCCTTCTTACCTGATGGCTCGTGTCGCTCTCGGGTGGAATGTTTCACTGGGTGCAGCGACGCGCAGCGTTTTGATTGTTTGGGTTTTTCACACGGGGTATCACCCTCAGCTGCCTTCGAGGGGGTCGAGGCCGCTTTCTCGAAGACGCTTAACATTTTATTTCTGAATTCCTCCCACTCAGCCTGAGCTGTGTTTTTTGGGACAGGAGACCCTTTCTGGGGAAACAGAAGACAACGAGTAAGGGGATCTTCGACGTTTCTTTTTTGAGTGTCTTGATCGACGAATGATGGGAGCTACTTCGAGATCTAGAATGGGAATGTTTTCGACGGTGAGGAGACGAATGCCTCGACTCAGCCGAAGAAACCTTCGAGGAGGTTTTGACTGACTTACCTCTCTCGAGCTTCCCCTTGCGCTCCTTCAAGGCTTTCACCGTCATGGACATGCAGTCCTCACACTCCGAATAATGGTGCTCGGCTCCCAAGCACCACAAGCATATCCTGTGTGGATCCGTTAGACATTTTTTTACCGCAGTCTCGACATTTCTTGAAGCCGGATCGCGGCGTCGTCGGTTCCGATGAAGATGCCATCGAGAACGAGTTGGTATTTATGCGAGTAGATATAGAGGGTTATCCTGACTGAACTGAGCAACGATGTTCCGAGGCCCCACGAAGCGCGGAAAAACAGAACTGAGCAACGGACGCAGCGCATGGCTATTTATGGGCATGGTGACATCGGCGCCGTTACGGTGGCCGTCGAGGGACATCGACTGGGCGGACGTCGACGCGCTGCGCCCTCTACAGAAAACATTTCTGAGGCCAGCAAGCTGGAAACATATTATCAAAGATAAGGAATATGTCGGACGACACAATCCCTTCGAAATGTTCTTTATGAATGCAGAGTGAATTTCAAAGGAAACATTTTTTTTTTTTTGTAAGTGGGGCCCCCTCCCAGGACATGTGCTGGCGGGGCCCCCCGCACCGCGGGGCCTGCGGTGGCCCCTGTTACACCTGTGCCATAGGCATCATCCATTCATGTGTGTCACACAGCACCCTCAGTGCAGTGACACAGGGAAACCTTTACAGGCTTTCCCAAGGTTTAAATAACTTCTCTGGGATAAACTGTTTCCCAGAGTAAGTAAAGTGAAGTGAAATTGACGTTACTAGTCTTTAAATTCCTAGACCCAGCACACCCTATCTTACAATAGAGTGCTGAAGCAGTTACTTAGTATCCCCCTGTATTTAGATACTCATTGTAGCAGTCAAATGCTACCCTTTCCTCTCGAAATGGCTGGTGGCCGTGGTTTTACAAAGAACTACCATGATTTTTCCCGACCGCGAACACCGGTAGCAGTAAATCGTGGGAGCCATGTTTTTCAAGATGGCGTCTGAGCCCCCTTTGTTCAAACAGGTCCTGGTCTTCTTTTTTCGCCATTTCTTTGTGGAAAGTTCCTTCTAGAGTTTTGCTCTGTGCGCCAAACCAGGTCTGGTTCCTTTGTTCATTCGCCTTTGGCGAGCTTCAGGACTGAAGACAAATATAGGTGAGCTGAGGCACTTCTTGTAGGTACATTAAAGTCTTGCACAATGTTTTAGAAGCCTTGGTAGAAAAAGTAGAATCAATGTAGGGTCACAAGCTAGGAGGCTTGTGAGGTGTAGAAGATGCAAGCAACTCTACAGGAGCAATCAAGACAATTCTCAACTGAGATCAAGTAAGGCTATAACAAGAAGTAAGTTCTAAGACTGTACAGTACCTTTGGTTAGAAGAAATGGTTCCAGCTGGCTTTTGTTCCTGTGTAGCTCGGTAGATCCTGTTTTTCCTAGGCCTCAGTTGTGGAGATGAGAGGGAAGACTTCTGGGAACTCCTACATTGCAATGGGACTGTCAGTGACAGAAAAGGACAAACTTCTATTCAGCTGCACTTCAGGGTTTCAGCTCCTTGCGTCTCAGAAAATAGCACCAATGCGGACTCTCGGATACCACTCTGGACTTCCTCGGGGTCCAGCACTCTGTTGAGGTGGCTCAGGCATGGTCAGTCCAGCTTACTGGGAGTCCGGAGGAACATCCAGCAGCTCGGGTTAGTCTTCAAAGATATGCACTCTGTTTGGTGTCCCTCACCCTGGCACTTCGGTTCCAGCAGCAGCAGAAGTACAGCCAGCTCTGAGAGAATGTCCAAACGAGTTCACTTTGGAGTCAATTGGTCCCACCAACTCAAGGGAAGAAGTCATCCTTGCAGGGCTTCTCTAGTCAAGGCGAATTCAGAGCTTCAGTACAGTAGCAGGGCTTCATCGGGCAAACCACCGGACCAGGAGTTGCAGCAGGCATCTCTTCCAAGTTCTTCGGATTCCTTCATCCAGTGGTCAACTCTGCCTTTCAAGCCAAAAAGCCTTGCCTTTTATACAGGATTCTCCCATTCTGTCACTCACACAGCAGGGTGGCTGTCCTTGCTGGACAGCCTGCCGGCCAATCACCTTTGGGTTCATTGCTGTAACCAAGGGGATTAAGCAATGGGAGTTTTGGGCACCTCCCTCAATTCCTGCCCCTGCCAGACCTACTGCAGCCAGAAGTGGGTTTCACTGGTCAATCCCCACCAAAGACAGAACTAACAAAGGGACCAAAGCTGGTTTGACCCACAGAATAAATCTCAAGAAGGACCTTTCCAACAAGAAATGGCGAAAAAAGATTAGGTCATTTTGACAAAAAGGGCACCCATGGGTGCTTTACTGCAGCTGCGAACGCAGCCCGCTGTAAAAACACAATGGTTGTAAAAAGTAAACCACTGCCACCACCAATTAATTGTTGAAAGGGTAATAAACATGTTACATGAAAAACTAGACAAAGGGGATACTAAGTAACCCCTCCAGCATCCTACGGTAAGATTGTGTGTGCTGGGTCTAAAAAGTTACAAAATGTAAATGAAGTCAATTTCACTTCACTGCTCTTGGAAACAGTTGTTTCACCAAGAGAAATTATAAGTTACTCACCGTAGCGACTAAAGTACTCTTAGTCCATAGTCCCCTTTCCTCCATACTGCATGGGCGTCCCTCGTGAAGGACGGGAGACGACCTTTTTTACCCGAAAAATCTTCTTCCCTCTAAATTTAGAGGCGTGGCCCTAGCAGCATGCGCTGCCCTGACTCCGCCCTCCTGCGCCACACATCAGTCCCCAAAGACGCGTCGACAATAGAATTACCATTGCCTAATGACACCAGATTATTAGGGGGAGGATGGTGGGACGTATGGAGGAAAGGGGACAATGGACTAAGAGTACTTTAGTCGCTACGGTGAGTAACTTATAATTACTCTTGCGTCCCGTCCCCTTTCCTCCGTAATGCATGGGCAATTACAACTGAATGTAGCCCCAGGGTGGAGAGGAGACCCTCCTTAAGCAAACAGGTTCCGGGGGACCGCCTGTCCGAAAGCCAGATCTGATCTGGAGCCGGCATCCAAACAGTAATGCTTGCAGAAAGCCGAGGGAGTGGCCCATGTGGTCGCCCTGCTAACGACCTTCCAGAGGACATGGCGCTGAAAGGCGATGGCTGTTGCCTTGGCCCTGACCGTGTGGGCATGTATGTTCGCCGGAAGGGGTCTATGCTGGCCCTTGTACACTTCCTTGATGGCCGAGACCAACCAGCGGAAGATGGAGGATTTGGAGGCCCCGATAGCCCGGCCTGGCGCCTCCAAAAGGTGATGAATAGGGCATGTGACTTGCGGAACCCCTTGGTCCTGTCCAGGAAGAATTTCAGGGCACGTCTGACATCCAGCCAGTGCAGAACTCTGAGGCTCGTCCTTCGGGGCCGCAAAAAATGTAGGAAGGACGATCTCCTCGTTTAAGTGTAAGGCTGATGGCATCTTAGGTAAAAATGCCGGATGGCTCTGCAGGACCACCTTGTCCTTCTGAAAGGTGGTGTACGGCTCTGAGGCAACTAGGGTCTGGATCTCGCTGACCCTGTGCGCCAATGTGTGGCCGACTAACAGGGCTGTCTTGATGGTGACCGCCTGATGTCCGCAGTCAACATAGGCTCAAAAGGCTTGTGCGCGAGGGCGCCCAAGACGATTCAAATCCCACACGGGTTGTGGCTTCCCGATGGGCGGGTACAGCCTAGCGAGCCTGGGCAAATGTCTCCTGACCATCGGGTTGGAGGAGGAAAAGACCCCTTCCTCCGAGTTCCTGTAGGGTAGGCCCCAATGGCTGAGAGGTATGTGCGGCAGGTGTCCACCGAGGTGAGCTGAGAATGACAGCACATTGTCTAATGAACAAGCCAGCAGGTAGATATCCTTGGAGGGCGCCCAGTGGCAGAACCTGGTCCATTTACCCTTATACTGCGCTCTGGTAGCCTTGCTCCTAACCCTCTGTATGATTTCCAGGTTGGTTTGAGATAGGTTGAGGTGGCTGAGCGTCACCTGCTCAGGAACCACGCTGTGAGGGCCAGATTCTGGGGGCGGGTGGACTACCCTGCCCCCCTGCTTCGTCAGGTGTGCTGGGCCCGTCGGGAGGTGGCTTTGCGAGACCGCCAAGAGGCTTGAGCTGGCGAGACTCCTTGAACTTACTCTGTGAATCAGTGGAGAGGGTGGGAAGGCGTATGCTGACATGCAGTTCCACAAGGCGTCACCCAGGGAGCCTAGGCCCTGCCCCTGCCAGGAGACGAACTAGGGGAACTTCTTGTTGTGCCTGGTGGTAAAGAGATCCACCTGGGGGAGGCCCCAACAGTGGAAGATCTCCTGTCCAACAAGGTTGTTCAGCTGCCACTCGTAGTTGTCCGCTCCCAACCTGCTGAGCCGGTCTGCTTTCAGGTTGGATTCCCCCGGAAGGTGCACTGCCGTGAGGTATATGTCGTTCTCCAAGGCCCGTTCCCACATGCTGATTGCCAGTCTGCACATGGAAGGGGACCTGGTCCCCCCCTTACTTGTTGATGTAGTACATACTGGTCGAGTTGCCTGTCTGGATGAGGACCACTCTTCCCCCTGATACGTGGGAGGAAGGCTCTGAGCGCTAGCCAGATGGCATTCAGTTCCAGCCAATTGATGTGGTATTCTTGATCGTGCTGTGGACCGAGGGGTCCTTCAGGGTGGCTCCCCAGCCCTCTAGGGAGGCGTCTGTGGTAATCGTCACCTGAGGGACGGGGTGCCGGAAGGGCTTGCCCGTCCGCAGTTTGCAGTCCCTGGACCACCATGTGAGGTCCGGGTGGAGAGAAATGGGGATCCTGATAATTTCGGCCTGAGAGCCCCTCTTCTGGTTCCACGATGCTGCAAAGTGTAGCTGACTCTTCCTCATCATGAGTTGTGTGGGGGACGGCCAACAGTACCGCTGTAAAAAAGCCCAGCAGATGCTGATACCACCAAGCCGAAGTAGAGCCTCAGCTGAGGAAGTAGGACGTGGCCCTCCTGATGGCCGCAAACTTGTCCTCCGAGGGGAAGACCCTCTCGGAGCGTGTCCCTGATGAGGCCCAGGAAGGTCAACGACTGTGGGTTGCAGTTGTGACTTCTTGAGATTGAGCGAAAAGCCCAGGTCGTGTAGCGTGTTCATCAGTGCATGCTCACCTCCACACAGGATAAGCTTCTAATACGCCACTGGTCGGACCTGGGATACAGATCATTCTCTGATCTGTTCCCCGATTCTCTGATCTGCTTCCTGAGATGTAGCCCTGACAAGCCAGTCGTCTAGGTAGGGGTATATATGGAGGCCCTGAGCCCGGCTGCCACCGCATTCATGAGTCTGGTAAAGAACCTGGGGCCGAGTTGAGGCCAAAAGGGAGGACCTTGTACTGAAAATGGCAGCCCAGGATCCTGAACTGGAGGAAAGACCGATGGGTTGCCAGATCGGGACGTGCGGATAGGTGTCCTTCAGATCCATGGAGCACATCCAGTCTCCCCAATGTGTCTGCAATAAAAGCTGGCGTCACCATCTTGAACCTCTGGAGAGGTAAGGAGAGGTTGAGGGTGGAAAGGTCCAGTACAACTCTCAGGCCAGCCTGGTTCTTTTTCTGAATGGTGAAGATCCTGGAATAGAAGCCTGATCCCCGCTCGGAGGCTGGGACTTCCTCCACGGCCTGGCTCAGGACGAGCGACCAAATCTCTGCCAAAAGAGTTGCTGTCCCAACTTGCGCAAGAGGGGGAGAGAAGGGAGGAGAGACAGGAATGGGTAGACGGTATATTGGGGATACTACTGACAGGAACCAGGGGTCCGCGAAGTTCTGTCGCCAAAAGTGTGCATGAAGAGCAAGCCTGCCCTCCCACTGGCGACACGTGGACCTGAGTGGGTCTTTCATGACTTCTTACCCTCAGGAGGCAGAGGGGGACTGGAAAAAGCCCTTGCCACCACCTTTTTGATGCTTGCGCTGACTAGGGGGTCGGCGAGCGCTCCGGCTGCCTAGACCTCCGTTCCTGGAAGCCGCAGAAGCCTCCAGATGAGCAACCCTTATCCGAGCATTGCTGAGACTGGGAGTACGCTTTGGGCGTGGTCTTTGTCAGAATGGTAAAGACTTAGCCGTCTGAGAGCTATTCTTCTTGTCCAGCTCTTCGTCTGTGCTGGAGTGGAAGAGGTCACTGCCCTCGAAGGGCAGGTCTAGAATACGTTCTTGGACATCCAGGTTGAACTTGGTGCCCGGAGCCAGGCCATCCTTCACATGTCTAGGGCAATACAGATGGCACAACCAGAGGTATCGATGTGTGCCAGCGTGGACTCCATGATATCCTGAGCCACGAGCTTGGCCTCGGCTAGCCCCGCCTTGAAACATGATTGGCAGTGGGTGGGGAGTTCCGGGAGGAAGTCAGCAATTTCCCACCATAATGTCTGCATGTGAATTTCCTCTCAAATGGGCGCCCGAGGGCATCAAATACCTAGGGGTTCAGGTGGCCCTCTCGAAAGCCTTGTTAGTGTCTGATAACTATGGGGCCGCCGCACAGTACACTCGTACCATAATAGAGAGATGGCGGAACCTCCCCCTCTCACTATCAGGGAGACTATCCCTAATTAAAATGATCATCGTGCCTAAACTCCTGTATGTATTCGCTAATGTTCCTCTTTGGCCCGGGAACCAATACTTTGCGGACCTACACTCGGAGTTTGCCCGTTTTCTTTGGCACTCGGGGGCCGTGCGCAGGAAGTGGCTGCACATGACCCTCCCTTACGAGAGGGGGGGCTTTGGAGCTCCCGACCTCACCCAGTACTGGACGGCAGCCCAAGCCCAACATGCTACATATTGGTACCACCACCAGGAACTCCCCCCCCCCCCCGCATGTTAAACTCGAAATCCTAGCGACCGAGGAGGTGAATGTCATGTCCCTGATCCTATTTCACTCGTATCAGACGCAGGCCCCTGCCAACCCAGTGGCCGCCACTATTAAAGCATGGCGGCAGATCCTGACGCCTAGCTCGGGCTCCCCCCCGTACTACAAATGGCTTCCCATCTGGTCTTTCCCTGGCCTCACCCCCACACAGGATAAGCTCCTAATACGCCACTGGTCGGACCTGGGATACAGATCATTCTCTGATCTGTTCCCTGACGGGAAATTCATCACCCCAGATACGTGGAGGCCGGGGCACTCCAGATCCCCACTAGAAATGCTGCAATACTTCCGTATTAGGGCGGCGGTCAAGGGCTTGTGGCCTTCATACCCGAACGAACCCCCTGAATCCCCCGAGGTCTGCTATATAGCCAATTCCGCAGGTTGTAAGGGTATCATATCCTCCTTGTACAAAATATTGATGGCACATGCTGCTGAACCTCCCCACACTGTCCGGGACGCCTGGAGCCGGGACCTGGGATTAGACATTACAGACGATATGTGGTCCAAAATGTGCATGCACACTTGCAAGGTTTCTCTTAACTCTAGAGTTAAGTGTATCCAATACAAGCTGCTCAATTGCCTGTACTACACCCCTTATATGATTGGAAAATTTGCCAGAGATCAATCGCACCCATGTCATAGATATAGAGCTAGCGAAGCGGACCATGCGCACATGTTCTGGTCCTGCGGGACACTAGCCCCGTTCTGGAACACGGTGCTCGATACCCTCTCTGAAATAGTGGGGTTCTGTGTAGATCCTGAACCCCTGTCTCCTGTTTGGGCTCTGGGAGGGGACTGAAGCGAAACGGGTAGCCAAGTTTTTGAATGTGGCGGCGAGTGTGGCCAAGAAATGCATTCTGCAGTGCTGGAAGCGCAGCCCCCCCCCCCCCTCTCTGGAGATGTGGCTCAAGGCCCTCACCTGGACACAATCCTGTGAAGAAGACTATGTTGACATGCTGCCTAGTAATGCTCGCCCTAAATACATATGGACAGAGTTTTGTAGTTACCTGAACAATAAGGTGGACTTGGAGCTCTTGTCATCCCCTCCTTCTCCTGATCGGGGGGCTGATCTTGTTACATGATGCAAGCCTCTACCACAATTAACCGCTGTTGGTAGTGTATATGACCTTCTTTAATACTTGTATAATTCATGCTTCAATGTGAAATGTGTGTCACTGTTCTAACTTGCACTGTACCGGCTGCTACTTCTTGCCAATAAAGAAAAGTTAAAAAAAATGTAAAAAACGGAATACAGCTTCTTACCGTATTCCTCCAAGGTTTTCTCTTCCTTGCCTAACAGCGCCGTCGATTTCGAAGACAAGGACGACTGAGGCTTGGAGTACAGTGAGGCCGCAGCAATCACTGAGGAGTGTGGCTGAGGATGGGATGAGGGCAAGAGAGTATTCCCCCTCCATCTGCCTGTACTTTGCATCCAGGTGGCGGTTGACATGCTGGACAGAGTGTGGTTTGAGCCAATCCTCCTTGGCGAGGGAGACTACATCGGTTTGCAGTGGAATTCCCGTTCTGGCAGAGGGGCGCCTTGTGATGACTTCAGCGAGGACTCCCTCTGCCAGCTGTTCAACCTGAGGCTGTGGGAGGCCCAGGAATTCCGCCAGGACCGAGATACGCTCGTGGAAGACGCTGGCCGAGGATGGTGTGTGAGGATCCTCTGCCTTATCAATATCCTGAGGGTCTGCGGGATCCTGCGAAGGAGGAAGAGGAGTAGGAGGAGGAGGGGGAGGCTGGGGCACAGGGACCGCCGCTGGAGGCTGAGGAAGTGGCGGAGGCTCGTATGGAACCGCCTGTGGAGTAGGTTGAGGAGCCAGAGGAGGCGGCTTGCACCGGGCCAGAGGTGTCGGCGGAAGAGTCTGTGGTGCCGCTAACATAGCGGGAAGGACTTCCCTGACTGCGCCCTTGATAGCCCCCATATCTGGAGACTTCATGAGGCAGAGGGACCTCTCAAAGATCCGATCCTCGCTGGCTGAAGAGGAGGAGGGCACTAAAGGTGTTACTAGAGGCAACTGCCGACCCTGTACATACGGACACAGGGGGAAAACAGCCTTGCGCATAAGAAGGATAGGCCGTAGGCCACGTACCTGGTTGATGCCAGTCCCACCTCGATACTCATTCTTCCCGAAGTCTTGCAGAGGCAAACGGGTGTCCTTTTCTGGCCCGTCTGCCATTTTGTTGAGCTGCCTACCACGTGGCTGCAACGTGTTGCTCGGCTCGTTGATGTGAGCCTCTGCCAAGTCTCTTATGTGAGCGGCGTGCGACTTGCCCTGCTCCTGGGGCCCCTGCCCGGTAGGTGTAACCACCTCGCCCTGGTGGTGGTTAGAGCTGCGTTCAGGCACCCCTTGGATGTACTGCCGGTAACAGAGCGTAGCCCCTCGGCCATGATGTCAGTATCAGGGCGGAGCTCTTTGGGCGCAAGCCCGATAATAGAGCCTAGCCGCCCCTCATTCCTGGCACCGGGAGGATTCGAGGACCCCTCAGCCCAAAGGCTGGTAGCTGTGGCAGCCTTGGTGCGCGAGTTGGTAAAAGGACCTGACCGGTCCCTCCCACGTAGGAGAGTCCCTGGGAAGGCATCTCCCTTGAGAGGTGCGGATGAAAATATAGGCCCTAGCTCTGGCCTGTAACATCTCACGAAACTCTTGAGGTCCTCAGAAGGAGACCGCTGAAAGAGCTCCTTCCACCTGGCTAGTCAGCGCTTTCGAGGACAGCAAGTCGCACGCCGAACAGGCTTGCCAATCGTGGTCTGGGCCAAGGCAACGTAGGCAGAGGGCATGGGGGTCTGAAGTTGGGAAAGGCCAGTTGCAGGATTGGCACCTGCTGAACCCTGTCGAAGTCGACATGCGCTGGGGAGGAGCTGTGGCGTCTGAGGACCGAGTACCTATTGAAAAAAGACAAAAGGAGAGGAAAATCTGCACGTGGAATTACATGGCCGAAGCCAAACCCAGGAGCGCTGGTGAATTTGGCCCGTTCCCGTCAGTGCGGAAAAGGGGACTGGGGTGTGGTGCCGGAGGGCGGAGTCAGGGCAGCGCATGCTCCCAGGGCCACGCCTCTAAATTTAGAGGGAAAGAAAGTTTTTCTGGTGAAAAAGGTTCCGTCTTCCATCCCTCGCGAGGGATAGAATGGGGCAAAGGGGACGGGACGTAAGAGTAGGTATTTAAACTTTTGAGAAATCTAAGAGACTTCCCTGTGCCACTGCAATGAAGGTGCAGTGTGTCACAAAGCAAAGATGATGCCAATGGAGTTTGTCAGACTCCAGAACCAAAAAGGAACAGTGTTAAATCACAAAAAAATATAAGAGCGGGAAAAATGTCTCACTCTCTCCAGGTTAAACATTAAAAAGTCCTAGAGTCCAGCAAAAGTGTTGGGTGTTTCTAAGGTAGAGGGGAATTTGCACATTTCTGAGAATTCTCCCCAACAGGGAAGATGGCGGGACGTATGGAGGAAAGGGGACTATGAACTAAGAGTAGGTTAGTTACTACGGTGAGTAATTATTAATTACTCTTACGTCCCATCCCCTTTCCTCCATACTGCATACTGCATGGGCGATTACAACGGAATGTAGCCCCAGGGTGGAGAAGAGACACTCCTTAAGCAATCAAGTTCCTTAGAACCACCTGTCCGAAAGCCACATCTGATTTAGAGCCGGTGTCCAAACAGTAGGGCTTACAGAAAGCCGAAGAGGTGGCCACCCTGCTGATGACCTGCTGCTGGAATGAGACGGCCGTGGCCTTGGCTCTGACAGCATGGGCGTGCATGTTAGCTGGGAGTGGTTTGTGCTGGCCCTCAGGCCTCCCTGATGGCCGAAACCAACCGCCTTGCTATAGAGGCTTTGGATGCCCCCCCCCCCCCTCCCTCCAAAGGTGACAAACGGAGCGTCCAACTTGCGCAAGTCCTTAGTCCTGTCCAGATAGAATTTCGGCGTGTGTCATTCAGACAGTGCAAGACCCTCTGAGCATCGTCCTTCGGGTCGGTAAAAACGTAGGCAGGACTATCTCCTCATTCAGATGGAAAGCAGAGGCTACCTTGGTTAGGTATGCGGGGTGTGTTCTCAGGACCACCTTATCCTTGTGAAAAATAGTATAGGGTTCGGAAGCCACAACCGCCTGGATCTTGCGGACTCAGAGGTGAGACCCACCAATAGTGGTTTTAATGGTGAGCAGCCTGATGTCCACCGATGCCAGTGGCTCGAATGGTTTGTGCGCCAAGGCGCCAAACACTACATTGAGGTCCCACACGGGGTGTGGTTTCTTGATCAGAGGGAAGAGCCTGGCAAGGCCAGTCAAATGTCGCTTGACCACCAGGTTGGAAGAGGAGAAAAACTCCCTCAGAATTTCTGTAGGCCTTATGGCCGCCAGATAGGTGCAGCATGTATCCACCTGCACGCTTGAGTGGGCAAGGTGTGCAGAGAAGGAGAGTACATCATCCAACGTGCACGTAAGGAGCACAATCTCCTTCGAGTCGGCCCAATGGCAGAACTTAGACCATTTACTCTTGTACTGGCTCCTATTAGGCTTGTTCCTAGCGCCCTGCATGAGTTCTAGGTTAGCCTGTGATAGGCCCAGGTATTTCAGCGTGCCCTGCTCAGGAACCACGCTGCAAGGGCTAACTTCTGTGGGGCAGGGTGGATGACCTTGCCCCCTGTTGCACCAGGGGTTGAGCTGGGACCAGCAGCAGGTGAATTGGAGTCCTGTCTGAGAAGCTGAGAAGCTCAGAAAACCGGGATCTTGCGAGCCACCACAGAGCTATCAGAAAGATGCTGAGGTGACATGATTCCTTTATCTTGCAGATCACCCTGTGGATCAGGGGTGTAAGAGGAAAGGCATACGCTGTCATGCCTCTCCACTGATACTGAAAGGCGTCGCCCAGGTAGCCCTGCCCCTGCCAGGACATACAACAGCCATATTGTAAAAGCATGCCGCTGTGGAACTGCCCGGATTCTCCCCCTCCCCCCATCACAAGACACAGATATCCAAAGACTATGGTGTTGGGGAGAATTCTCAAAAATGTGCTAATTCCCTTCACCTTATCTTAGAGACCCCCAGCAACTTTGCTGGATTTTTGAGGACTTGATTTTTTTTTACCTGGGGAGAGTGTGAGCCTTTTTTCCCCCACTCTCTCACGTATTTTGATGTGTGTTTTCCTCTTGTGTTCTTTGATTATGGTGTTTTAAGACACCTCCATAGGCATCATCTTTCAATGTGCGTTACACAGCACTCACAGTGCAGCGACACAGGGAAGCTTTTTAAGCTGTCCCAAGGTTTAAATACCTTCTCTGGGATAAACTGCTGTTTCACAGAGAATGTTAAGTTAAATTGACTTTAATAGTCTTTTTAAATTCCTAGACCCAGCACACACTCTATTGTAAGAGTGTTGGAGGGTTACCTAGTATCCCCTGTGTCTAGAAGCTCATGTATCAGTCAAATGCTACCCTTTCCTCTCGAAATGGCTGGTGGAAGTGGTTTTACAACAAACTACCATGATTTTACACAATCGCGAACACTGGTAGATAATCGCGGGAGCCATGTTTTACAAGATGACCCTAAGCCCACTTTGTTTAAATAGGTCCCGGTCTTTTTTCACCATTTCTTTTTTGAAAGATCCTTCTAGAGATTGTCTAAGTGCGTCAAACCAAGTTTGGTCCCTTTGTTTCATCGTCTTTGGGGGCATTCAGGACTGAAGACCGCTTCTGGCGCCTGATTGTCTGGGGTGGGCAGGAAGTGAGGTATGTGCCCGAAACTCCCTGTGCTTAGGCTCCTAGAAGACCCAAAAGCTCCTTCAAGGAAGACTTCTTCCTTTGAGTTGGTAGGATCAATCAGCTTGTAAGCCACCTGGATACCATTCACAGAGCTGGTTAGGCTTAACAGGGAGAAGGACACCAGCTTGTGTACTTGAAGAACAGCAACCGGAATCGAAGAATTGCCATTTTGCCAGCTTTGTGATATGTCCCTGTAGAGTGCAGAAGTCCCCCAACGTCCTCCCTCTTATTCCCACACCTGAGGCTCAGCAACAGCAAGATCTCCAGGAACTGCCAGGAACAAAGTCTTCAGCTGCAGCCTTTTCTTCAATATAAGGTACTGTGAAAACCCGACAGAGAACTAAGCTCTTGCCGCAAAAGTTTGTGGAACTTTGGCAACTTGCAGGCCTAGTCAGCTTGTGATCCAACATATGAACCTTTCTTCCGTGAACTACTTCTAAGATCCGTGGCAAAGACGTTTCCGTTTTAAAAGCCAGAACCGTTTTTACCTATACAAAGCAGTAGCCCATTGACTTTGGCCTACCTATTGCATTGAATCAACTCCTCTGGTGAGCTCAAACTATTTGCACGGTTTTAAAGTAACTGCAATATTCGTTTTATTAACGTATGCCTTTTTGCTCCTACTTCCACGCTATTTGGCTCCTACTTCAAGGGAGCTCAACTGCTTCGTAATCAGTATTGTAGTATAATGTCTGTGTGATAATGGTTGCCCTATTTAGTGAATGTTTTATAAAAGATTGTGTAATAAATTAAGAAGTGCTTTACCAAGAAACCTTGAGTATAAGTGTCCATCTGAATACTTGTCACTGTAGACCTATGTGTAACACCCTTACAAGCTCACATTCCCTCTTGAGATAAGCCTGGCTGCTCAGCTCGCTACCAAAAACTGTGTGGTACAGCCTTATACCAAAGGTTGGTTTTGCTTACACCTGTAGTCCTAGTTGCGTGCAGTGGTCCTAGAGGGCACTGCAACCAAACTTTGCCTAACATATGGAACTTAAACAGAGAAAAGACCCTGTGAGACATACCCAGGAGGCAGGTTTGTCACCCTAGATAAATTTAAAGAAACTGGGAAACAACCCTACGCGTATACTACAATACTACCGTATGCGCAAAGCAATAAGAAATAAAGTGGCCTGTGTTCCCGCTAGACCCCGAAACCAATAGATGCCTAGATATGGTAACGCAGGGGAACAACAAACGGCGAATGCTAGCCAAAATATACGCCACAGTACAGGATGATACAGCTCAACAGAATTATGTGGAATTGAAATGGGAGAGACACCAACACAGAAATAGATGTGAAATGGCAAAAAATGTGCAATCTTACCAGAGAATTATAACTTAATGCAAGACTCCAGTTAAAACAGTTTGAATTATTACAGATTACATTACACACCTGCCCAAATATCGAAATTTACACCAAAAAACCTCGGAAATGCCCGGAATGCGGAAACAAAGAGGCAGACACGATACTTATGTTTTGGAGTTGCCCTTCACAACATGGTTATTGGCAAAAGGTGGCTAATTTACTGGGGGACATCACAGATATCCCGCCCCTCCCGCAACTCTCCTCCCCTTGAAATACTTAGTTGGGGATATAGGTAAGATGAATATAAAAAGCAAGGAGGCATTTCGGTTGAACTGGTAGGCGAAACATGCTCCCACATTCCAACAATGGCTTAAAGAATTAGCGTTTGCCAATGAGAGAGAGGAGGGATATGTGAACACTTTTGTGGCACTAGCATCAAGTAAACCCAAAGACATATGGGCACCATATAGGAGAAAAATGAATATCAAAATACAAAACAATATTTGTAAGACGAAACATGTACGAATGAGCAAAAGACGTGGAACTCTCTGTAACCTACTGCAACAATGTTAAATAAAGTTTATAATAAAAAAAGAAAAAGGTAAATCCATACAAGTATGGTCTAAACTTCTGCAGCGATCACACAAATGGCAAAACACTCACATTCAATAGTTGCCCAACTCGTCTCACGGTTCTTCAATTTCCTACTGATGAAGCAGATCGCAAGTTCTCTGCTTTTCCCATCCAGTTGACTCAAAACTGCACCTATCCCTGCATTAGAAGCATCTGTCTGTACAATGAAGGATTGGATGTAGTCAGGAGCTCCCAAGACTGGAGCTTGACAAAGGGCTTTCTTCAGTCCTTCAAAAGCCTGAGTGCACGCCACATTCCACCTGACCTTCTTGGGGAATGTGGGTGAGGAGACCATATTCAAGGGAGAAGCTATGGTCCCATAGTTCTCAATGAAGTTCCTATAGTACCCAGTGAGACATAGAATGGCTCTCACTTGGGTTTGAGTAGTAGGGGTGGCCCAGTCTTGTACAGCTTGTACTTTGCTAGGCAATGGCCTTATTTCACCTCTTCCTACCTCGTGTGCAAGGTAGACCCTTTTGTTCTGACCAATTTGACATTTACTAGCCTTTATGGTCAGATGGGCCTGCTGAAGAGCCTGCAATACATAGTCTAGCTGGTCAATATGCTCTTTACAAGTAGGACTGAACACTGCAATGTCATCAAGTAAGCCATGCAGAAGTCTTCCATCCCATTCAGAACTTAATTCACCATCATCTGGAATGTAGCAGGAGCATTTTTGACTCCAAAAGGCATAACCTGAAACTGGTAGAGGTCTCCTGGGGTAGAACATGCAGTTCTCTCATTGGCAGGGTCTGTCAGAGCCATTTGCCAATAGCTTAAGATCAGGTCAAAAGAACTGAGGAACTTGGCTGAACCAAGTTTGTCCACCAGCTCATCTGTCCGGGGTAAAGGATGTTCTGTTGAATTGGGTACCTTACCGTCTTTTTTGTTATGGGGGGGGGGGTCAGTTTTCAATTGGGAAGAAGAATTCGAAATGGGAATGGAAAACTGATGAACCCTCTCTTCGCCCATGCATCTCTAACTGGTGACACTTATGTTAAAAAAAGCATAATCTCAGACTTAATTTGTCAAATTATCTCTGCCACGAAACCAAAAGGTCTGTTATCTATTTAATTATTTTTATTTTACACTTTCTCACTGTTAGGTAAAATTGTATGCAGTACCCATAGGGTGCACTACAACAACTCTGACCTCCTGGCAGTAGTAACCCAAACTTTGGTATAAGGCTGTACTACACATGTTGGTAGTGTGGACGAGTAGCAAGGCTGATCTCAAGAGGGATCAATGTGAGCGGTAAGGGAGTTATGCAGAGGTTCACAGTAATAAGTATCCAAGCAAACACTTACACTAACGGTTTCTTGATAAAACAATTATTAATTTACCAGTCAGTTAATGTAAGACTTCTTCAGGAGGGAGCACTGTAAAACCCCACACAAATATACTTCATAATTACACAATCTCTTAGTTCAGAATCAGCACATACCCATGTGGTACGGCATACAGCAGGGACCTAACCCCACCGGTGAATTCAATTGTTAGGATGCTGTTGACATTAATGTGCTACAGTTGGCATTCAGAATTAGTTAAGAGCAAGTAAGGAACACGTTACTTACCTGCAACTGTTCTCCAGCATGGCTCTGGCATGGATTCACATGCTCATGAATATTCCCCGTCAGGCTGGGAATCCTTGGTAAAGAAAAAAAATCACTGTCAGTTTCGTTTCTGAACTGTCTTTCTACTAGTAACCAATCACTGTTCTCTGGGTCATACTGCCCCCAGCCAATGACTGCCCTCTACCTAAGCCCCTCCTCTGGCAGCCATCTTCAGATTTGGTAGCACGTAAAGTGGCAGTAGGACCAAGAGAAGAGCCGCAGAGGGGTAAGAGGGAGGGTTCTCATGTGAATCCATGCCAGACCCATGCTGGAGAACAAAATTGTTCCTTCTCCAGCATGGGGTCTGGCATGGATTCACATGCTCATGAATATAAGAATAAATAGCAGTACACACATGCACAACCACGGGCGGTGGTAAGGCTCAACATTAAGCACGCTTACCTCCTCACCAGGCCCAACTTCAGGCGAACAGGTTGCGCAGCACAGCCTGGCCGACCCTGGACCCCTTCCCTGGAATCCCGGTCGACGTAGTAGAATCTCGTGAAGTTGTGTGTCGACCTCCACGTAGCAGCCCTGCAGATGTCCAGCAGGGGCACACCAGATAGGAACGCCGTGGTAGCAGCGATCGCTCTGGTTGAATGGGCTCTCGGAAGGCCGGGCAACGGTCGGTTTGCCAACCGGTGACAGTGCATGATGCAGCCGAAGAACCATCTGGAAATGGAAGCCTTCGAGAGGGCCTTCCCTTGTTTCACAGGTCCAAAGTTCACAAACATTTGTGATGTCTTCTGAAGGCTCTTTGTGCGGTCCACGTAGAACTTCAGCCCTCTAGCTACATCCAGCAAGTACAAAGTCCTCTCAGCCAGCGACGAAGGCGACAGGAAGAAAACAGGCAACACCAAGTCCGCCAGCACCTTGGGCATGAAGGAGGGGTGCGTCCTCAGCACCGCCCTCGGCTCGTGGAAAGTCAGGTATGGAGGTTTACATGAGAGGGCCTGGATCTCTCCCACTCGTGCGGAGGTGATGGCCACAAGAAACGCTATCTTCCACGACAGGAACTTCAACAGTGCCAAATGCAGCGGCTCGAATGGCGGCCCCATGAGCCTGGCCAGCACCACGTCGAGCTCCCACGCCGGGGCCCGGGCCTTCACCGGCGGGAACAATCGGAACAGTATTTTCATGAACTCCTTCACCAGACGATGGGACCATAGCGACAAGCACCCCGGAGTTCTGGAGTAGCGGGAGATAGTCGCCAGGTGGATCTTGATGGAGGCATGAGCCAGCCCTGCTTTTGCCAGCGATAGCAAGTATGGCAACACTTGAGGAGCCGTAATCCGCAGAGGGTTAATCTTCTGTGCACGGCACCAGACAGAGAACCTCTTCCATTTATGTCCGTAGCACGAGAGTCGAGCACGCCCTGGCCTTTGCAAGTACCTCCTTGCAGTCCGCCGGGATATCGTACCCTCCAAACTCTAGTGCTGCAGGAGCCAGGCCTGCAAGTTCAGCGACCCCAGGTCGTGGAGGAGGATGGCGCCTCCTTCTCTGGCGAGAGGATCCACGTCCGTCGACAGTTTTACGGGGGGGGGGTCAGATGGGGGGGGGGGACGCTGACATGTCCAGAAGGTCTGGGAACCAGATCTGCCTCAGCCATGCCGGTTTCTACGAAGATCATCCTGCACCGGGACAGTCTGAGTTGACTGATGAGCCGCAACGGTGGGAACGCATACAGGAACAGGCCGTCGCAAGGGAATGAGAAGGCATCAACCATGCTCCCCGGCTGGGGAAACCTGCTGACGAACCTCCGGTACTTGGCGTTCGTCGCCGTCGCAAATAGGTCGATCTGGGGATTGCCCCATCGTCGGAACTGGAGATCCACTTGATCCTGCTGCTGCTCCCACTCGTGGCACAAGTGCAGCTCCCTGCTGAGTGAGTCGGCGATTGTGTTCTTTATTCCTGCCAGATGGAAGGGTACCAGAAACATCCCAGTGCCACAGATCCTGGGCTGCCTTGGATAGGGCTGGGGATCTGGTGTCTCCCTGCTTCCAGATGTAGAACATGGTAGTGGTGTTGTCAGTGAAGATCCTTACCACCTTGCCCTTGAGGGACGGAAGGAACGACCTGAGGGCCCAGAACACGGCTCGGAGCTCCAGGACATGATTGTGTAGCGACCTCTCCACCGGGAGCCAAAGGCCTCTTGCGTGGAGATCTCCGGTGTGCGCACCACCAACCCTCCAGGAAGGCGTCAGTCGTCACAGTTTACTGATGCGCAGGGGTCTGGAAGTCCATGCCCGCCGCAAGATGAGCGCGGGTGCCACACCACCGGATTGCTTGACGGAAAGTCTCGTTGAGGGGGAATCTGGCCTTCGAAGCTTCCCGCCACTTGCATCCAGCGGGTGTCGAGGCACTCCTGCAGAGGCTGCATCCGCAACCTGCACAGACGCACGACGTAGATGCAAAATGACATCATGCCGAGTAGGGACTTGATGGACCTCACACTGGCCACTTCCATGGTCAACAGCCGTTGTACCTGGCCCAGGATGGCCTACATCCTCTCCTACGACGGTGAAGTCAACCGCGCCACTGTGGCAAGTCTGGCTCCCAGGAACAGGGCATCCTGCAACGGTACAAAGTGGGACTTTGCAAAGTTGATCGAGAATCCCAGTTCCATGAGCAGGCGGACGGTCTTCGCTGTGTGGTCGACGGCGAGTTCTCTTGATTTTGCCCAGATGAGCCAATCGTCCAGGTAGGGGTATATGTGGATCCCCTGCAGGTGCAGCTGTGCAGCCACTGGTGCCAGGCACTTGGTAAAGACCCTTGGGGACGATTTTAACCCAAAGGGCAGGGCCTTGAACTGGTAGTGCCGCCGTAGGACCATGAATCGTAGGAACTTGCGATGTCCTTTGTGTATGGGGATGTGTAAGTAGGCATCCTCCAAGTCCAGCGACGACAGAAGTCGCCTTCCTCCACCTGTCCCTGCACGTGCTAAAGGGTAACCATCAGAACTTCTGGGATTTGATGTATTTGTTGAGGCGGCGAAGGTCTAGGATGGGTCGCCAGCCGCCGGTCTTCCTTCAGACGAGGAAGTACTGCGAGTATACTCCAGAGACCCGGAGCCTCTTTGGGACGAGTTCCATCGCGCCCTTTCTCAGCATGGCTCGTACCTCCAGAAGCAGCTGTGGAATGTGGTTTTCTTTCATGGCCACAGGTGGGAAACGGGGGCACTTCCTTTGGAACTCCAGAGTGTGCCCGTGGGCCAGTGCATCCAGCACCCAACGGTCGGTGGAGATGGACTACCACACGCAGATGAAGTTTGCCAGCTGGCCTCCCACCGGAGTGCTCAGGTGGGGACCCGACATCACGGCCGGTTCAGTCCTGTTTTGCCGACGCCTTGCCACCCTGGGCTCCTTGGCAACGACAGTTTCCACCGGCCTTGCTGTGGCCTCTGTACGCTTCCTGCGACAAGGAATGGGCTGCTTGGCGATACGAGGAACTGCCGGTGAATCCTTGAGATTTAGGCACCTTGAGATTTGCCTCCGGAGGTCCGAAAGGACGGCCGCCGCTGATGGAGGCACGGGCCGTCTCAGTGTCCGCCTTGATGGCCTGCAGTGACTCGTCCACTGCTTTGCCGAACAGGTTGTTTCCGTCGAAGGGCATGTCCAGTACCCCTGGTCTGCACGTCCTGACTGAAGTCGGTGGCCCTGAGCCAACCGTGCCGGAAAACGCCATTGCCCATCTGACGAAATCTGGTATCGGCAATATACGTTGCTACCGTGAAGGCGTGATCCAAAGCCACCTCGCTCTCTTGCAGGATTTCAAGGGCTTCCGCCCTCTTGTCGTCCGGGAGGAAGTCCAGGATAGGAGCGATCTTGAACCACAGCTCCCTATCATAACGGGCCGCGATCGCGAGGGAGTTGGCCGCCTTGATGGTCGTCGCTGCCGACGAGGTGACCCAAAGTCCCATGGCATCTAGCTTCTTCACTTCTCCAGTGGGGAAGTGGAAGATGACGCAGTCGCTTTCTTCTTGGCTGCCGCAGAGTCCACTGAATCCGGGGTCGGGTGCGCCCTGAGGCACATAGAAGCGGAGTCCCAGACCCGGTACTTCTTCTCATACCGGTCTCTCTTCGCAGGGGCCGTGGACTGGTTCTTCAAAAGGGACAGCCCTTCGTCCCATAGGTCATCCAACAGCGGGACTGAGTACAGTTTTCCTCTTGGCTTCCAGTCGTTGGTAAAGAAATCCCTCTTTCTTCTGCTCCTCGTGGCACAGCTGGAGGAGCTCTGAGGCCCTGGAGATCATGGCTTGAAAGGAGCCAATTTCATCAGGGACGCCCGGGAGGTGAGGGGCGATCCATTCAGTCGTCGCCACTGTCGTCCATCCCTGTAGTCGCTGTCTCCGTCCCAGTCTCTTCCCTCGGCGGAGGGGATGGAGGTGAAGGATGGAAGGGAGGGGGAGGATAGACTCGCCGCCGCTTGTTCGGAGGGCTCCCCGACGGTCCAGGCGCCGGTGGATCGTCCGCTGGAGGTAAGGGCAACCTTGTCCTTATCTCCGTGCACAGGGGCTGCAAAGCCATCAAGATTGCTCCCGAATTGTCCTGCGGCGGAGGCATCGGTTGCGACAGGAGTGTTGGCAGGGGTGTGGTGACCTCCATTTCCTCCTCGGCCCACCGCTACTCGGCGGCTCCACCGTCGCGCTCTACGTACGCCTCGTCTGGATCCTTCCCGTAGGTCCTGACCTCCTCAAACTTCTCCAGGATAGCTTTGACGCCAGACAGCTCATCCTCGGAGGAGGTTTCTGAGTCAGTTAGGGCTACCGTACGCCCCCCCCCCCTCCTCCTCCTCCTCATCCCGGGGGTCTTTTCGATAGGCTGGAAAGACTATTCCCTCCGAGGTGGCAGGGAAACTCTAGGCTCGGAAGTAGTCTCCACTGGGGTCCCCCCCGCAGGCTTTGCCAGGGCCGTCATGACTCCCTCAATCGAGGCCTTAGCAGCCACGACCGTGGGTGCATCTGAGGCCTTTATCGTGGGGGGAGGGTCATCTCCTCGCTCCCCCTTGGCCGTCTGTCGGGATCGACTGGGGCTTCTCCCGAAGCTTACCCGGGTTCTCCGACTTCCTTTTCACAGAGCCGGAGCATTGAACCAACGGCGCTCCTGGATTTGCGGTGCTTTGCCTTTTGTTGGGCCCCTGTCGCCGAAGCGCCCTCAAAGGTCTTAGAAGACCACTCAGACTTCTTCTCACCTGCTGCTGGTCTCTACGCCTCCAGCCAGTCAGCGAGTCGTTTACGATGGTCCGGACGGACATTCTTGCAGAACGCCCAGTCCTCCTCCACGTGCAACTTGTCGGCGTGCAGGCAGTAGAGGCACCGGGAGTTCATCCTCCTTAAAGACGTTCTGAAGCCCACATCCTGGGCAGTTCCTAAACAGCTTGGATCCAGTGGGCGTCAAATCTCCTTTGTCCTGGGCCATGTCCTTGCGGGGTAGGCCTCAAAGATCTTCCGGAATCCTTCAAGAAGTGGAATTCGATGAAAATTCGCCCTCGAGCGGCGTAGAATTTCTGAAGCGGGTCCCCGGAATCGGTGGAGCTTGAAGCTCGAATCGACCGAAAAAACAAGCGCAAACTCTTTGAAAAAACGCAATACTCAGTAAAAGCTAGAGAGCTAAGCACAAGGACTCCCAACACTTGAACGTGAAGTAAAAATCAGAATATGGCTGCCAGAGGAGGGGCTTAGGTAGAGGGGAGTCATTGGCTGGGGGAAGTATGACCTAGAGACCAGTGATTGGTTACTAGTAGAAACAGTTCAGAAACTAAACAGATTTTCTTCTTTACTGAGGATTCCCAGCCGGACGACGGGGAATATTCATGAGCATGTGAATCCATGCCAGACCCCATGCTGGAGAACAGACATAAAATGTCTCTTTTGACAGCGTTTTGTCCAGTCATTTCCTTTATCAGAGTTTGAAAGTCGGACGCCGCTCACTAAACACACTCACAGGCGTGCCTGGCAACGGCGTCCGGTCGTCATAGCAATGAAGCTTTAACTACAGTAGCGCGCTCATTAGTAGCGTTCACATGGAGCACAGTATGCGGGTTAGAGGACCGAGTTAACTTGCAACCACATTACTTATATTAGTTTTCTTTCTTCAATCCCATAAGCTGAAGCACCTGGACTGCTCTGAAAGTTATTAGATCAGTTATTAGATCAGTATGGGCAACCGATACAGCGGTTACTCGATTACAAGAAGCACACAGGTAAGCGTTAAACACTTCTCTCACAGTTACAGCATGAGACACTTGGTAATTCTAATAGAATACTACAGGATGCTAAGACAGCGCCAACAAGCCAACTATTCATTTCTTTACAGTACTATTTTAAACTCAGACTGGCCAACACGTAGTCGCATATCAAGAATGCAAAATTGAGGTAAAGTGAAAATACGCGTATAATTATACCAATAAGATATTACTGGTTAAACACTTCATTACATGTCTTGTTTCGGTCTTTTTTTCCCTTTGGGTAATCTTGTGACACTCTTTTTGGTATGTAATTATACATCATCCATATTACTTTTTACTGTACATTATTGACTTTGTTGAAGGATCTGAATTGGCAAATATTGTGATGTAAATTATAATTACAAACAGGGTCTTGTCTTTAAGGAGTAGACAGACTCCGAAATGGATTGGCAATTGAGCCCTATATGTATTCAAGTGAATGCTGGCCTCTGACTCGAGAATAAATAAATTATCACAGAGCCAATTGTGTTTGAATCACCACAATGAACCTGGTCTTTAATTTTGAATGTACTTATTCCTTCTACCTATTCCTATTTTGATAAAGCTACTTTTTACACGTTCAGTTATTGACTACAGTAACCCTGTGGGGTATAGTTTGTGAGCGACTGATTAGCTAGATTCCCATCTAGCTTCTTGCATTGCCATGTTTGACCACTAGACAGACTAAGTAGCCTAACACGCACGCACGCACCAAACAAATTTAAAAAGTCACTGCTGCCACCAGCTTGCCCATTTTGTACAACTAGAGTAACCAAAAATCCTCTGACTGTTAGTCTAGGGCAAACAAAAAATGTACTCCATTGTAAGATGCATTGTACAATGATAACACATTTTTAAAAAGTGGTCAAAAGTAACTAAGTAACAAGGACTAAGGGAAACAATGTTTCCCAGTACTGACAGCCCGAAGGACATGTCCGTTTCCCCATAACAGATGAGCAAAAGCCAGTGTACTGAAGGTCAGATACAAAAATAAAACTAACAAGTTTAGGGGTCCATTGAAATGGAAGGAAAGGTGCTTTAAAGAGGAATCTTTCCTAACAGTTACTTACCCCCTTGTGTTTAATTGCATTGCTCAATGCATTTTTTCTCCCCATGACTGAGCTGTGTTTTATGCAAGATATGTAAATAAAGATGTTAACAAAAAACAAAAATGTATAGCATACTTTTATGGGAATACCACCCCTTCATCAACACTTACACTAACTGGGCCTGCAAACATATAAACTTTTTTTAAAAACACAGAAGTCTATGATAAAATACGTTAGTTAAAATTTCTTGTTAAGAAGCATAACAATTCAGCCTACCTTCTGGTGCTTTGCCCCTCGTATGTGAGCAGCATATGCATCCGCTCCTGTGCAGGAAACATCACAGAGTTCACAGCGCAACTGGTTCTGAGTTCCACGAGCAGCTGCACTGCAAGTGCTCGTCGTGGACTGAGACACTTTCAAAGCTGCCTCTTTCTTCTTGTGTTTTTGGCCCTCTAAATGTTCTTTGTAGGTCTGTAAAAAAATGTGTTGGGAGTTACGATTAATATACATTGCAGACGAAAAGCAACTAATTTATGCTTAACGTTTCATGCGTCAAAACACAACTCAATTCTTTAATTTTTTAATGAAGGTAAAAAAAGAAATGGAAAAAAAAGGTAAATGCTAAAAGAAAAAAACAGAATTGAGCCCAAAGCAGGGCTCAAGCTGTTGTGGACAGAGATTACCTGGGCTCTACTGAAGCAGGAAGTTAAATGCTGTACCAAATCACAGTTTAGAAACAAAACAAAGAATACAGCAGACCCAGAAAGGTTTCTCAGGAAGTGCTGCAGTTTACTTAAACATTTAAACAAAATACTAAAGACCTGACAAAAAATAAGGACCCTAAGAGGAATTATATTTGACAAACTATTCAAAATGTATGTAATGTTAAAGGCTTCAATGATGATCTAAAATTAAAAAAACTAGTCACCTCAGGATACCTCAAAAAGCAAGAGGATTCCAATATAGGTAACAGCTAAAATTAGTCAAAGTGGGGGCGAAGCTGGAGGTGCTCCTAGATTTTCGTTTACCCATGAGTTTGATCCAAAGCCGATTAAGGGTCAGGAGAACAAAGAAAGCTGGAATAATGATGGCGTCTGATGGTTGAGTTTATAATTTAAATTGATTCTAACACCCTCCTCATTTACAGCATGCAACAACAAAATGTGAAGCTACTCAACACGGACCTTTCGCAGGCAGAACCAATATGATGGCACAATATAGTGTGTGTGTTTAAATGGACTTCCAAAGTCAGCGCTTTTGGGAGACACCACTGACCCCCTTATGGTGAACTAGGAAGACAGAGGTTAGCCATACCCAATCAAGGTGAGGTAACAGGGCGGCAATGCTTAGTCTCAAGAAGGGAGTAAGAGTGCTCTAGGGCTACAATGAGGCCACCGAACACCAGTAACTCCAGTTAGACAAGCAAGTCTACAAATAAAATTATTACTTAGGCCTTCAGTTACAAACCAAGCAGATAAAACTTTGCATCTAAGATAGTCATACTATTATATATAATACATTTCTCGCCGTAATCATATTTCTAATGCTTGTATCTGCTCAGATTCTCATGCTGTGCATAGGCCAACATCTAGTGGAAGCTGCGGAGTATTGCAGTTGTTTTCGAAACTCGAAAAGGGCAGTAATACTATCCCTAATGTGACGTCCACTGTACCCATGATCCCTCATGCGTCGGGGTCCCTCAGATTGTTATTTTTATGGCATGAGGTGTAGTGCAAGTACAGTTGTATCCAAGCAGATATGTATCAGACAAGCTCATAAGAAGCCATGCGCCTTCTCTCAGAGGGGAGGAAGGGTGGGTTGCATGTGAATCTAAGCAGATAAAAGCATCAGAAATACTATTATGTTGAGTAATGTATCCCTTAAGAGGCTTTTGGAATCTGCTTAGATCACATGCTGTGCATAGATTAGCAAGCAGTTTAAGAAGGAGATGGGATGTGAGAAGGTTCATAAGCAAATAAACGTCTTAGAACTGCTTGTCCCTCTTGTGTATCTGTCTTGGAATGAGGGTCAATGCAGTAGTGCTGAGTGAAAGTATGTACAGCGCTCCATGTAGCTGCCTTGCAAATACTGTTAATGTTAAAGGATATTTGTACCGCGCACAATCACCACAGGAGTGGTCCACTGGCGCTCTGAAACAAAAAGGGAGGGGTGTGGGGGAGTTATTGGGGATGAGCTGGAGAAGTGCAAGAGAGCCATGATGTGCTGTTGGTGGCCTCAGCCGGAATTCCGTTGGCTGGGCTTGGGGTGTTATACTGTTGGAAGACGTTGTGTGCTGTTGTGCGGGTCTGTGTGTGCGCTTGGTTTTGGTGTTGCAGTGAAGTTTGTGCGGTTTGTTGTTGTGTTTGGTTAGAATTTGAGGTGTGTATAGAGAGGGTGAAGTGGTTAGTGGGTTGGTTAATTGGCTGCCTACGTGGCCTCTGTTTTTCCGAGGCGGGCAGGCATTTGTGCGTCCCTTGCAGTCTAGCCCAGAAAGCATTCCCAATCTAGTAGGAGTGCAGCATTGGTAAGCCTGGGTTGACTTCCTCCATGAGCTGAGACCTGATTGGCATTCATCATCTTATTCGGTTGCTCATTCAGGTTACCACTCCTACCCCCTTTGGTATGTTGCAATGCTAACGCTTGCACTTCTGTCCAGGGGTGGCGTCTGCCTTCATTCACAACTCTTTGGTCCATGCCCCAGCCAATATCGACAGCTTAGTGTGGCAAGTGCTAACGTTTACCCAACTTTATACAGGTATGATCTATGGAACATGTAACTTACCTGTAACTGTTCTCCAGCATGGGTCTGGCATGGATTCCCCGTCAGGCTGGGAATTCTTGGTAAAGAGAAAAATCACTTTCAGTTTCGTTTCTGAACTGTCTTTCTACTAGTAACCAATCACTGGTATCTGGGTCATACTGCCCCCAACCAATGACTGCCCTTTCCCTAATCCCCTCCCCTGGCAGCCATCCTCAGATTTGGCAGCCATCCTCAGATTTGGTAGCACGTAAAGTGGCAGTATGACCAAGTGAAGAGCCGGAGAGGGGTAGGATGGAGGGTTCCATCCATGCCAGACCCATGCTGGAGAACAACAGTTACAGGTAAGTAACTTGTTCCTTCTCCAGCATGGGGTCTGGCATGGATTCACATGCTCATGAATATAAGAATACATAACAGTATACACATGCACAACCACGGGAGGTGGCAAGGCTCAACATTAAGCATTTACATAATCTCAACATTAAGCAATTCTTACCTCCTCACCAGGCCCACCTTCAGGTGAACAGGTTGCGCAGCACTGCTTGGCCGACTCTGGACTCCTCCCTGGAATCCCGGTCGACGCAGTAGAATCTCGTGAAGGTGTGCGTCGACCTCCACGTAGCAGCCCTGCAGATGTACAGCAGGGGCACACCAGATAAGAAAGCTGTGGTAGCAGCGATCGCTCTGGTCGAATGGGCTCTCGGACTGCCGGGCAACAGTCGGTTTGCCAACCGATAACAGTGCATGATGCAGCCGGAGAGCCATCTGGAAATGGAGGCCTTCGAGAGGGCCTTCCCCTGGTTCACAGGTCCAAAGTTCACAAACAGTTGTGATGTCTTCCGAAAACTCTTCGTGCGGTCCACGCAGAACAGCGCTCTAGCTACATCCAGCGAGTGCAAAATCCTCTCGGCCGGCGACCAAGGCGACGGGAAGAAAACAGGTAACACGAAGGGCTCGTTGAGATGGAAATCCACAGCACCACCCTCGTCTCGTGAAATGTCAAGTATGGAGGCTTGCAGGATAGTGCCTGGATCTCTCCCACTCGTCGTGCGGAGGTGATGGCCACAAGAAAAGCAGTTTTCCAAGACAGGAACTTCAACGGTGCCGAATGCAGAGGCTCGAAAATCGCCCCCATGAGCCTAGCCAGCACACTTTGAGCTCCCACACCGGGACCGGAGCCTTCACTGGCGGGAATGAACTGAACAGTCCCTTCATAAACTCTTTCACCAGGCGATGAGACCACAGAGGTGATCGTCCCGTAGTTCTAGTGTAGCGGGATATCGCCGCTAGATGTATTTTGATGGAGGAATGAGCCAGCCCCGCCCTGGCCAGCGACAGCAGGTACGGCAACACTTGAGGGGCCGTAATTCGCACAGGGTTAATCTTCTGTGCACGGCACCAGACAGAGAACCTCTTTCATTTGTGTCCATAGTACTTGAGGGTTGGACGCCCTGGCCTTTGAAAGTACCCCCTTGCAGTCTGCCGGGATCTCGTACCCTCCAAACTCTAGTGCCGCAGGAGCCAGGCCTGCAAGTTCAGCGACCCCGGGAGGATGGCGCTTCCTTCTCTGGAGAGAAGATCTGTGTCCGCCGATAGTTTGACTTGGGGGGACGCTGACAAGTCCAGAAGGGCCGGGAACCAGATCTGTCTCGGCCACGCTGGAGTGATGAGCCTCATCTTGCACCGGGACCTCTTGAGTTGGTTGACGAGACGCAGCAGCAATGGCAACGGAAGGAACGCATACAGGAACAGGCCGTCCCAGGGGAACAATAAAGCATCACTCATGCTCCTCGGCTGGGGAAACCTGCTGACAAACCTCTGGCACTTGAGTTAAACGCCGTCGCAAACAGGTCGATCTGGGGTTTGCCCCATCGTCAGAAAAGCTGATCCACTTGGTCCTAACACAGTTCCCACTCGTGGCATGAGCGCAGCTCCCTGCTCAACGAGTCGGCGATGGTGTTCTTTATCCCTGCTAGGTGGAAGGGTACCAGAAACATACCTTGGGCAACGGCCCAATGCCACAGATCCTGGGCCTCCTTGGATAGGGCCAGGGACCTAGTTCCTCCCCGCTTCCGGATGTAGAACATCGTGGTGGTATTGTAGGTGAAGATCCTCACCACCATGCCCTTTAGGGACGGAAGAAATGACCCGAGAGCCCAGACCACTGCTCGGAGCTCTAGAATGTTGATGTGGAGCGACCTCTCCTCCGGCAGTCGCAGGCCTCTCGCGTGACCATCTCCGATGTGCGTGCCCCATCCTTCCAGGGAGGCATCCGTCGTCACAGTCTCCTGATGTGCTGGGGTCTGAAAGTCTGCACCCGCCGCAAGACGCACGCGGGTGTCCCACCACCGAATTTTTGGCGGAAGGCCTCATTGAGCAGGATCTGGTCTTCGAAGCTGTCCGCCGATTGTATCAAACGGGCATCGTGGAACTCCTGTACGGGACACATCCGCAGCCTGCATAGGCGCACCAGGTAGATGCAAGAGGACATCATGCCAAGAAGGGACTTAATGGATCTCACCCTGGCCACGTCCGTGGCCAGTATGCGCTGCACCTTGCCCAGGATGGCCTTCGTCCTTTCCACTGACGGAGAGGCCAACTGTGCCACTGTATCGAGCTTGGCTAACCTGCGACAGAATCAAGTGCGATTTGTGGAAGTTGATGGAGAACCCCAGATCCATGAGCAGTTGGACGGCCTTCGCAGTGTGCTCGACGGCAAGCTCCCTTGACCTTGCTCGGATGAGCCAGTCGTCCAGGTAAGGGTAAACGTGAATCCCTTGCAGGCGCAGCCGCGCCTGTAAGGGTAAACGTGGTTCCCTTACAGGCGCAGCCGTGCGGCCACTGGTGCTAGGCACTTGGTAAATACCCTGGGTGCCAACTTCAATCCGAATGGCAGGGCCTTGAATTGGTAGTGCTGTCCTTGGACTACGAATCTGAGGAACTTTGTGTCCTTTCCGAACGGGGATGTGCAAGTAAACATCTTCCAAGTCCATCGACGATAGGAAGTCGCCTGTCTCCAGCTGTCCCAGCATGTGGAGGGCGACCATCCGGAACTTCTGGGCCTTGATGTATTTGTTTAGCCGACGTAAGTCGAGGATGGGGCGCCAACCGCCTGTCTTCTTTCTGACGAGGAAGTATCTTGAGTATACTCCAGAGCCCCAGAGCCTCTTTGGGACGAGTTTGATGGCACCTTTCTTGAGCATCGCCCTTACCTCTAACAGCAGTTGACGGATGTGATTTTCCTTCCTGGCCACGGGTGTAATGCGGGGGCACTTCTTTAGAAATTCGACAGTCAGTGGAGATGGACTCACACACGCTGACGAACCTCACCAGCCGGCCTCCCACTGGGGTGCTTCGGTGAGGGCCCAACGCCACGGCCGGTTCAGTCGTGCTTGGAGGCGGCCTTGCCACCTTGACCTCCTTGGCAACGGGCTCCTCCTGACTTGCCGCACCCTCTGTAGGCTTCTTGCGACGAGGAACGGGCTGCCTGGAGGTACGTCGAAGCGCCACCGCCAAATCCTTTGGAGGCACCTTGCTTGCCTTCGGAGTTCCGAAAGGGAGGTTGTCATTGCTGCAAAACTCCTAAGGCCCGAGCCGTCTCCGTGACGGCCTTAATGGCCAGAAGTGACTCATCCATTGTTTTCCCAAACAGGTTGTTCCCGTCGAAGGGCATGTCCAAAACTCTGGTTTGCACGTCCTGGTGGAAATCAGTGACCTTGAGCCATCCCCGCCTTCGAAGGCAAACACTGTTGCCCAACTGGCAGCAACCGGTGTTAGCGATGTCCGTGGCCACCGTTATGGCGTGGTCCGACGCCCCCTCTCCTTCCTGCAGAATCTCCAGGGCCTCAGCCCTCTTGTCTGGTAGGAAGTCCAGCAGGGGAGCAATCTTGTACCACAACTCCCTGTTGTAGCGGGCCACAATCGCTAGGGCGTTGGCCGCCTTGATCGTCGTCGCTGCCGACGAGATGACACGTCCCATGGGATCCAGTGTTTTTCCCTCGCCGTCGGGTAGGGAGGCAGAAGTTAAACCGTCGCCCCTGCCGCTTTCTTCTTGGCCGCTGCAGAGATGACCGAATCTGGGGTCAGCTGAGCCCTAAGGCACAAGGGGGCGGAATCAGGGACTCAGTACTTCTTCTCATACCGATTCCTCCTGGCAGGCACCGTGGACTGGTTCTTTAGGACCGCAAGCTCCTCGTCCCAGATATCGTTGAGCAATGGAACCGCGAGGACCAACTTTCTCTTGGCCTCACGCCATTGGTAGAGGAAGCCTTCCTTCTTCTGTTCCTTGGGGCAGAGCTGGAAGAGCTTGGATGCCCTGGCAATCATGGCGGAGAAGCCCGAGGGGGTGGTGATGATGGAAGGTCCATCCTGTAGTCACTGCCGTTGTCATCCGTCCCAATCGTTGAATCCGTCTCGGTGTCATCGCTGGGATCCAGAGAGGGAGATGAAGGCTCCACGGGCCCCGAGGGTTGAAAGGGCAGGGGGAGGATGAATTCTCTCCTCCGCTTGCTTGGAGGACTTCCCAACGGGCCCTGTTACGTCGGTTCGCCCGTCGGGGCTAGTGGCAACCTCGTCCTTATCTCCGTACATAAGGTTGGGATTGCCATCAAAATGGCCGCCGAGCTGTCCTGAGGCTCGGCACTGGTTGCGACGGGCAACATGGCTGCTCCTCCACTGGAGCCTCGTCGTCTCCACCGTCACTTTCTTCGATCGCTTCCTCAAGATCTCTCCCGTGTGGGCGAACCTTCTCGGACCTCTTGCTGAGGCCCTTCACGGCTTCCACCACCTCCTCCGAGGATGCATCCGTGTCCGTAATGGCCACCGCCCCCCCCCTCTTTTTCCACCAGGGCCTTGATGGGGGTCTTGTCGATGGGCTGGAAAGAGGATTCCCTCCGCGGTGGCAGGCAAACTCTGGGCCCCGAGGTCGACTCCACTGGGCTAGCCTCCAAAGGCTTCGCCAGGGTCGCCACGACTCCCTCGATAGAGGCCTTAGCCGGGTGAATCAAGGCCCTCACACCACCTTGGGCGCGCTTGAGGCCTTCACCTTGGGGGGAGGGTCACTGCCTCGCTCCCCCTCGGCTGATCCGTTCGAGATCGACCGGGGCCTCTCCAGAAGCTTACCCGGTTTCTCTGAGCGTTGGCTCGTGGTTGATGGCGTCTTTGAATGTGCGCCCTGCCTGGCAGCCAAGGAGCCTGACCGTTCGGCGCTCCCGGTGCCCAGGGACTTGCAGTGCTTTGCCTTCTGTTGGGGCCCCCCCCCCGTCGCCGGGGCAGCCTCACAGGACTTAGAAGACCGCTCTGACCTCTTCTCACCTGCTGGGCCCTTCTCCAGCCAGCTGGCGAGGCGGATCCGACGATCCTTCATGGTCCGTTCCGACAGATTGTTGCAAAACGCACAGTAATTTTCCACGTACGTTTTGTCCTCATGAATGCAGTAGAGACATCTCGAATGCTCACCCTCCTTGAAAACATTCTGTAATCCGCATCCAGGGCAGTTCCTGAACAGCTTGGATCTGGGCGTCAAGCTTCCCTTGTCCTGGGCCATGTCCACGAGGTAGGCCTCAGAATTTCTGCAATCCTCCAAGAGGCGTAACTCGACGAAAACTTCTCCCTTGAGGGGCGTCGAAAATTCCGAAACGGGTCCCCGTTGATCAGAAGTAGAAACAGTGGCGCTTGAGGCTCGATTGAAGGTATAAATGAGATTAAACTCTTTGAAAAAAAAAAAATCGCAAAATGCAGTAAAAGCTCAAGAGCTAAAGCACAAGGACTCCCAACACTTGAACGTGCAGTAAAAATCTGAGGATGGCTGCCAGGGGAGGGGCTTAGGGAGAGGGCAGTCATTGGCTGGGGTGGGGGGGGCGGTATAACCGAGACCAGTGATTGGTTACTACTAAGAAAGACAGATCAGAAACAAAACTGATACTGATTTTTTCCTTTACCGAGGATTCCCAGCCTGACGACAAGGAATATTCTTGAGGATGTGAATCCATGCCAGACCCCATGCTGGAGAAAGTCTTTGCCAAAGTTTGCAGAAGTAGTTTGTACGAAAAATAATCATATGTTGGGTCACAAGCTGATTAGGCCTGCAAGTTGGGAAAGTTCGTGGAACTTTCACCGCGAGAGAGGCGTTCTCTCTATCGGGTTGGAACAGTACCTTAATATGAAGCAAAAGATGCAGCTGAAGACGTTGCTTCCTGGCAGTTCCTGCGGATCTCACTGTTCCTGAAGCTCAGTCGTGTGGACAGGAGTGACAACGTCAGGGGACTACTGCACTTCCCGGGATCGTTGGAAAACACGGACAAACTGGAGTCACTTCAGTTTGAGTAGCTGTTCATCAAGCACACAAGCTGGTATCCTTCCCCTGGTTAATCCTAACCATCTCAGAGAATGGTATCCAAGTGGCTTACGAGTTGATTGGTCCCACCAACTCGAAGGAAGTCGTTCTTCAAGGGGCTTCTATGTCGAGGTGAACTTGGCGATTCAGACCTGCAGCAGGGCTTCACCGGTCAAACCAACGGTCCAGGAATTGCAGCAGCTGTCCTCTTCGGTTCTTTCATTCCAGTGGTCGACGCCTTTCCAGTCCAGGAGACTCTTTTTAAAATGTTTCCTTCCATTCATTCCAGCCTAGCTGCCACTCACCCAGCAGGGTGGCTGTCCTTGCCGGACAGTCAGCCAGCCAATCACACCAGAGTGCATTTGGGTCTCCTAGGAGACTAAGCACAGGGAGATTCGGGAATCTCCCTCACTTCCTGCCCACCCCAGACACTCTGGCACCAGAGGAGGTCTTCAGTCTTGAGGCTTGCCAAAGGCATGGAAACAAAGGGACTGTAGGATTATTTAGCGTGTTTTTGGAGTGCAGCGCCACTACATGGGATCAATATATTGCTATAATGTGGTACAGCAAGCCATGTGTTGCCGGTGTAACATATGGATATGTAAATGAAGACAGGCTACTCAGTCAAAAACACATTTATTTTCACATTTAAAAACACCATTTTTTTTTCTTCTCACCTGAAATGCCTCTGTTGCAGGAGACACAGAGGATTAACTAATATAATTAACAGTACTAACATGATTATAACTTATTAATATCATAATGTGTTCTCCAAGTGCAAAGTGAGGCAGGCTGAAACTCATTTTAAACGGACATTCAGAATTTTGTTTTCTTTTCGCTTTCTCTGTGCTTTTCACAGTCCTTGCTAAGGAAACAATACTCGAATAAGCAGGAAATGAGTGGATACAGTTTCTTACTGAAAAGTGAGCTATTGTTTGAAGGAGGAGGGTATTGTCATGATCTCTGCTTCCAAAAGATCAGGACTTGCCCGACTCCCTTGGAAGCAGACCCATAACCCCGGTTCCGAGTGCCAGCCAGTCCCAATTGGGACCTTAAAGATGCCCAGTCCCAGCGTTGGAAGCGCCGGGCTCATAATGCTTGGGTGGACTTACCTGCAGCAGACCATGCTGCTTACTTACCTGCCAGTTGAACCCCTGATCCTCTTCTGTTTGGGACTACTTTTCCTGTTGGGTGGGGCAGGAGCCACTCCCTAGGTTCAGAACACTGGAACTCTTCTGGAAAGCAGGAACTCTTTTCTTACCTAGGCGTGGCTGTGGAAGGAGACACCTAAGCACTACAGGAGGCTATTTAAACCACACCCGATGGATGAATCTTGCTTTGCGTTATTCTGCATTCTCTGCAGCAGAACGCTCATCGTGTCTTCTGCTTCTGATCCTGGGCCTAAGGGAACAAAGGCTTACCATCCTGGAATCCAGTCTTCAGCAGCACCTGTAAAGACAAAGAAAGAACAGGTTAGCACTACGGTCTTCAGTGGCAGCGCATCTCTTACCTGGTCCATCGGCTGTCACCAACGCCTCGCGCTGCATTCCAGCATCTGAAAGACAAAAGAAGGTGCGTTTAAAGACATTGGGCAACTTTATTACTCACGTGCCATTACTCCTTCCCACGCCGAATCCAGTGGGTATTCCAGCACCCTTTAGCTTCTCTAAAGCTCCGAACTTGTACCTGCAAGATAAAAGGGACAGTTAGTGCGCATCAAGCGCTTACTTACATGCTTCCAGGCGCTTCTATTCCTCACGTGGGTTCGATCCTCAACTCTCATCAGCCCGCCATCCGCCATCGCCGGAACCCTGCAAAACAAGAGATATCATTACAAAAGACTTTTAAGACATTTGAAGTGCCCAGAACTTACCGTTCGTGCAGTTAACGACGGACAGCAGTCCTCTGAGGTCAAGAGGCCTGCACCCTTATCCAGTGAAGAAACTGGTTACGGCACCCTGCCCCGAGGCAGATGGAGAGCTCGGCGTTCACTTACCTAAGGTGAGGGCGTTAACCTTTGGGTTTCTACAGGAGAAGAGAAAGGGAAGAGGAGCGAGGCACCCAATAACCCCAGTTCATTAATCCCATATTTTCTATCTGCAGACATCTTACTCTTCGAGTCAGACATACAGTGCACAGAGGTCCAGCCCAAAGAGCCAACCGTGTGTTACACATCACCTTTGAAGATATGGCATTCACCCAGTTAAGACCGGCGCCTCTGCGGGAATCAGGTGAGCGTTACAGGTATGACAGGATAGATTTTTATTGGATGCATGTCACATTAGGGGCTGCAACAGAGGTCTCTTGGTGCATCTCGGGGAGGAAGAAAGGCAGTGGACATTTTGCACAGCTTCGGTGAGGACTTGGCGGGAGTTGCTGTGGGGCGTCGTTCCAGTGTACTGCTGACCTTCACAGGCTGGAGATTCCAGTCAATTGGCACCGGCTTGAGGACCAAAGAGTGCAGATTGGAACTGTATGTCCTTGCCGGGTGCTCTAAAAGGAAGCCCCGAGCCATTTAAAGAAAGCGACCCGTCCAGACCAGAGAGTTTGTGTGCTGAACTGCTACAATTTTGCTGGTAATTATCTTACACAAAGCGAGAAAGCGGTGTGTGAATGAAAGCTATTTCAGTCAGGCAGCGTAGCGATAGCTGCATTCTAATGTTGCCATTCAGAAATGCAAGTCAACTGATGCACTGTTCTTTTTATTGTTGCAAATAATCTAATGAAATGTCATGTATTTTGCAATTTCTTCTCTTATATTTATTCTAGAAAAGACTGCCTCGCAAAACTGGTAATGTATGATTTTTTAAATGAAACTGATGTAAATCGCAATCCGTGTAAAGGCTTCTATTTGCTTCAGTTTTTCTCTGGTGCAGTTAGCCCATATCACCTGATAAAAGGGGAGGTTATTAGGTAATATATGCCAAGCATCCCATGTGGAAAAAGTTATGTTATGAGTAATTATAAATAGCTGTGTGCGTGGTTCCACTCAGTGTATTTGTGTGTGACTTCTGAGTGGAACACAATCTGAGTCTCTGCTGGACGTACATGAGTCAGCAGGGAGAGAGGCCTCTGGAAATAGTTTCACTAATGTAAATCAATTAGTCATTATACCACATGTTGTTGTGAATACTTTATGGAAGCATCGCTCACTGGTGTAGATAAATCAGTGATAACAGCCATAAGTGGCACTCCATATGAAAATGTGATGTTCTTGAATAACGTAGAAGCCTGAGGCCTCTAGAGATCACAAGAACAGTCTAAACAAAAGAAAGGGGTTTTGTATGTTGGGGCCACAAATAAAAAAGAAATTATGCTCATCACTATACCACAACAAAATGCATACCAACTAAATGTATCTGTGTACTGAAATAATGCATAGCCACGATACCACTATAATACCAAACCCAATCTGAATGCAAGGAGAGATTATTGCTAAATTACTTTTATTCTTGGTGGTAAGAAAATACCGCTAGGCCCCAAATCTACACAAAATACCCTACAGGACAAACCTGGTATGACGCACAGAGACAAACACTAGAAGGACCTTTCCAAAATGAAATGTTGAAAAAAGAAGACCGGGACCTGTTTAAACAAAGGGGTTTAAGGCGCCATCTTGAAAAACATGGCTCCCACGATTTTTAGTTACCGGTGTTCGCGGTCGGGAAAAATCATGGTAGTTTGTTGTAAAACTACTGCCACCAGCCATTTCGATAGAAAAGGGTAGCATTTGACCGCTACATGAGTTTCTAACCACAGGGGATACTAGGTAACCCCTCCAGCACTTTATAGGAAGTTAGTGTGTGATGGGTCTAGGAATTTAAAGACTAGTAAAGTCAATATAACCTTACATTCTCTGGGAAACAGTAGTTTATCCCAGAGAAGGTATTTAAAATTTTGGGAAGTCAAAGAAGACCTCCCTGTGTCACTGCACTGAGGCTGCTGTGTAGCACACATGAAAAGATGCCTATGGAGTCATCTTAAAACCCCATAATCAAAGAACACAAGAGTAAAACACACATCAAAATACATGAACGAGTGGGGAAAAAAGGCTCACACTCTAGGTAAAAAAAACCTAGTCCTCAAAATCCAGCAAAGTTGCTAGGGGTCTCTAAGGTGAAGGGAATTAGCACTTTTTGAGAATTCTCCCCAACAGGGAGGTTTGATGGTGATTCTAGGAGCTCAACGCAAAAACCTACCGCTACTGTCGATAACACCCACTTGTCCGTGGTTATGCCCTCCCATGCGTGCGTGAAGTTTGAAATTCGTCCCCCAACTGGGGAGGCATGGGAGGGTACCTGTAGCGGGGTGTCACTGTTTGGGAGATTTTCCTCCACCTCTGCGCCAGTGGAGGGTCTTCCCCAGCAGCGACCTCTGTGCTGGCCTCTAGGATAACCTTGGGACACTTGTTCTTTGTTGTAATTCCAAGATGTAGGTCCCACGGCACCTGGACGGGTGACACCGGACAGACTGGAACACAGGCGGCACGCAGGGAGACTGAGTCAACTACCCCAGACAATCCCACCAACACCTTCCCCCGCCCCGTAGTTATCAGCAGGTACCACAATGGAGTGGAATTGTTGAGATACTGGAAATCACCACACTACCTGAGAGGTTGACATTGGCAGGTGCAATACCCACTAGAGTATGAAGGGAGGATAAGGAGAGCTATGAGAGAGCATGTTAGAGGTGGGGTCCAGAGGAGTAAGGAACCTTTAGGCCAGTCGGACCCGGATCAGGGCAGAGCCGCATCAGGGGGGACTATGCAAGCCGACACAAACTAACCAACCCTACTAACAAATTTCCCTTTCCACATACACCTCTCAAACGCCAAACCAAACACAACCAAAACCTACAGCACAACAAACCGCACAAACTTCACTACAATGCAACAACAAAACAAAAACACACAGTCTTTAACAGTACACGACGACTACCGGCCACAAACACCCCAGGCCCAGCCAATGGACCCACCGGGCTGAGGCCGCCAACAGCACATCACTGCTCTCTTGCGCTTTTCCTGCTTCACCCCACTAACTCAACCTCCCCTCCTCTTTCAGAGCCGCCAGAGCGCCAGGGGACCACTCCGGTGGTGATAGTGCGCGGTACAAATGTCCTTTAACATTAACATGTATTCTGGTTTTGGCTGTAACTGGAGCCTCTTTGATTTTGGCCGCGAAAGTGGCGAAAATTGTTTCCACCCCTTTGTCCGGTCTGTTTATTAGTGAGTTGACCAAGGGACTCTAGTGTTTCATACTCGTCCTTGGGTGACTTTAAAGCATCCTCCACTGCTTTGCCAAATAACATGTTGGGTTCTATTGGCATATTGAACAAGGTTGCCAGAGTCTATTTTAAAACCTGATTGTCAAAGCCAGGCATGGTGCTTAAGGACAGTGCCTTCTGCGATAACGCGTCCGGCATTGTCTGCAGCAATGTTATTTTTTAGCAGACTGTTGGCAGAAGCTTCGCCTTCAGCTGCTACAAGGGCAAGTTTACTTTGTATAGACACTGGAACAGAATCACCAAAGGCTGTAATTGCGTCCCATTTATTGCAATCATAGCTCACCAACAATGTGGAATTGTTGGCGATTCTTGCTTAGTAAGCTGCGGAAGGAGCCACCTTCCTACCCATGGTGTAGTTTTTTGCTCTTTGTCTGGTGGAGCTTCGGAGGAGGCCAAGGAGGTACCAGCTCTCTTTCGGGTTGTTGTGACCACTAGTGAGTCTGGCTTGAGCAGTCCTCTTATATAAGGGGTCAGATGGGGCCGGGCGGAATAGTTTCTCTATTCGTGGCTTGATTGCACTAGTCTATTTGGGAGTTTCAATTGAGGGTTGAATCCTCCTTTGGATGGACTCCAAAATGGGTATAAACTGGGTGGCCGCCTTCTTGTCCCCCAGGATGTTCGACAAAATCTTTGTCTTGCTGAGTCTCTTGAGTCTCAATGCCGAAGTGCTCAGCTGCTTTGACCAAAATGTCATTAAGCATGGGTTGATTATCCAATGTGGAATCAGGTAACAGTGCGTCCCCTGGACCTGGGGATTCTATAGCATAAACCTCTGCCTCATCGTAATTCTTATTATCCCCCTCATTCTCTTTGTCATAGTACCGAGTATCTTCTTGATATTCTTCTTCTGTGTCTACATGAATGTCCAAGATCGGCAGGGTTGCGAGATTTTTTGACAGTAGACGTATCATAAGGACCAGAAGAGATTAGAGATCTTTTCCCTGATGGCTGGGATGATTGACGGGGCTGAGAAGTGGTAGCCTGATCAGTGGGAGGTGTATTTGGTAAGCTCTAAAAGGCTCGAGCGTGCTCTTCAAAGAAGTTAGCAAAGAAAGTCATTCTGGACATTACTCTGTCCTGATCTGACCATTTAGCTGAACTGGGAATAATGCCTGGGCAAGGAACAGCAGATGTAGGCATGCCTTTATTATGTAGGCCTTCACTTAAAGGGCCCTCGCTATCCTCCTGTAGGGTATCTTAAATTTCCTGTAAGGTATCTGTGTGAGGGGTTGGCCTTTCACTCTGAGGTTTATGGTTAAGGGACTTGTCCTTGTGTGACCTATCCTTGTCTTTTTGTTTATCGTTATGATCAAAGCTCTTAGAGGAGGATTTTTTCGAACTAGGAGTAGTTTGACGACAAGTCGAGTTTTGGTATTGGGAAGGTCCTTCGCCGTGTCCTTTGACGTTCAGCGGTCGGGATGGTGTTCCGCCACGTCTTTCGACATTTGTAGACGAGGATTTATGGGCAGCGTCTTTTGGGGCCTGTCATAAGGCGGCCGATTCTTGAAGTGCCCAGAGGACAGCGAATCCGCATATCTGCCCCTAGACGCCGAATCTCGGCGTGTGCTTGACTCATCGCCGCAGGGTATGTGTTTAGTGTGGGGATATGGGGTGCTCTTGCTGCCGGGTGTAGTCCCCACAACAGCCGCCTGCCTGCCGTCGGGGGCTACTACTGGGAAATGTGGAAGTTCCCAGTTACCCTCTTCATCCGAAAGGACATCGCTGCTGTTGCTGGAGGCTCCCTCCACGTCCATGGTGACATTGGCCTGCATGGCGTGATGGGCCCAACGTTTTTTTTATGATCTTTAAGGGTCTTGGGTCGAAAAATCTTGCAAGCCCAACAGAGCCCTTCGTCGTGGTCCCGATTAAGACAGATTAAACACCTTGTGCTTATCGATCCATGGAAAATATTTGTTACAGGATGGGCAAAATTTGAAAGGTGTCATATCCTTGGTTGAGGCAGATAGCAGGGCAACAAAGGGAAGGGGAGGAGAAATACAATGACCACCCCCCACTCTTCCTACTGTATGGACCCAGGCCCTCCAAGGCCGAAGGAATCGGTCGAAATTTCTTCGTCCGATGGTTTGTCTTGTCCTTCGATTGTTGATTTTTCACCGCGTCAATACACGGCAGTCGAAAAAGGACAGGATGAGTAACTATTTTTAAACTTTGATGAAGTCAATGGCGTTATCCGAAATTGCACTCCGCGATAAGCGACCGCTCACGATGGCGGAAAAAAAAACAATCTGAGGGGTCTCAATGCGTGAAGGAACATGAGTACAGTGGACGTCGCACTAGGGATAGTATTACTGGCACGCCCTGTAGACGACCCTTTTTTTCGAATTTCGAAAACAACAAGTGTAATACTCTGCAGCTTCCACTAGATGTCGGCCTATGCACAGCATGTGAATTTAAGCAGATACAAGCATCAGAAATACAATTACAGTGAGTAATGTAATATGACATGCATTACTTACCGTAAAAGCATTTGATGGTTGTATATGCTTAGATTCACATGCTGTGCATACAGTCCGACATCCAGTGGTCACTGCAGAGTATTGCATCTTGTTTTTCGAAAGTCGAAAGGGGACGTCGACATAGGCGCATTTGTAACACTATCTCTATAGTGACGCTTAGTGTACCCAAAATCCCTCACGCGTCGAGGTCCCTCTGATTGTATTTTATTGCCATGAGGGAGCCTTATGACTAACGTGAGTACAGAAAAGAGAGAAAGTTATAAGACGTCTATGTTCCTTCCATCCGAGCGGGGAGGAAGGATGGGCGCATGTGAATCTAAGCAGATACAACCATCAGAAATGCTTTTACAGTAAGTAATGCATGTCTTCTGATGTTTGTTAATCTGCTTAGAATCACATGCTGTGCATAGACTAGCGATCAGTACCCGGAGTTGGAGGTGGGTTGTGAGAAGGAACAGTAGAGAAAAGGTGTCTTAGTACTGCTTGTCCCACCTGGGAATCAGATCTAGAAAGAGCATCTAGACAGTAGTGTTTTGTAAAGGTGTGTACAGAACTCCAGGTTGTCGCTTTGCAAATGGACTCAAGAGGAACATTTTCAATGAATGCTATGGATGTCCCAGTGCCTCGAGTAGAGTGTGCTCTAGGCTTGAAGGGCAGTTCTCTCTTAGCAAGAGAGAAACAGAGTGATGCACTGGAAAATCCATCTAGAGATAGTGGATTTGGAAACTGCATCTCCTTCTCTTCCTGCCACTACTGAGACAAAGAGCTGATTAGTCTTTCTTAGTGGACGAGTTCTTTCCATATAAAACATGACCGTCCTGCGCACATCAAATGTGTGCAGGCTCTTCTCTCCGAAGTTTGAAGGGTTTTCAAAGAACGTTGGTAGTTCTATAGACTGGTTGAATGAAATTATGAAATTAATTTAGGTGCAAAGCTAGGATGTGCGCGTAGAACCACCTTATCTGTGTGAACTGTTACAAAGGGTCTAATATAGAGAGCGCTTGTAGTTCACTCACTCTCCTGATGGAGGTGATGGCTATTAAGAAAGCTGTCTTAAGAGTGAGATCCTTAAGGCTCGCTCTATGCATAGGCTCTAAGGGGGAGCCCATTAGCCTCGTTAGCACAATGTTCAGGTCCCATCCGGGAGTTGGGTTAGATATAGAGGGTGAATTCTTTTCACTCCCTCCATGAAGGCTTTAATAACTGGAACTTTCCACCATGACACCTTATGTGACGTAGTGTAGGCGGAGAGTGCGGCTAGGTGAACTTTAATGGAATTAAAGACTAGACCCGAGTCCAGTAAGTGAGTCAGGTATAAGACAATATGAGTGGGAGAGCAGTCAACAGGGTTGATGATCTTTGAGTTACGCCAGATGATAAACCATTTCCACTTACTGGAGTAGCAGTAACAAGTGTTCGGTTTCCTTGCCTCCCTGAGAATGTCCATGCATCTCTGAGGGAGCTGTAAGTGTCCAAATCCTATGACCTCAGGAGCCAGGCTGCCAAATTCAGGGTCTGCGGGCATGGGTGCAGCATCAGGCCCCTGTCCTGCGACAACATGTTGTACGTGCATGGTAGTTTCATTGGAGGAGATAGTGACATCTCCATCAGATGAACAAACCAGGTTGGCGGGCCCACATGGGGGCCACCAGTATCATTGTAACTGGTTCCTGGTGCATCTTGTGCACTATCTTGTTGAGTCGGGGGGGGGGGGGGGGAGCATAGACAAATTTCCCTGACCATGTTATCCAGAGTCATTTTCCCTTGGAGCGGTTCTGAGGGTACCTAAAGGTATAATCTTGGCATTGGGCGTTCTCCAGAGTTGCGAACAAGTCGACCTCTGGGAAGCCCCATTCTGTGAAAACATTGGAGACTATGTCTCCGTGTAAGCGCCATTCGAACTGTGCGGGTAGAGGGAAGTCTCTGCTGAATCTGTCTGCCAGAAGATTGAGTTCCCCTGCTACATGTTGTGCTAACAGGAACATGTGTTTGAGAGCCCATTTCCAGATGTTCTGGGACAGCTTGGACAGTCCTGGAGAGCGAGTACCCCCCCTGCTTGTTCAGGTAGTACATGGCCGTAGTGCTGTCCGTGAGGATCAGCACTGTCTTTCCTTGCAGATGTGTCTGGAAGGCCTTCAATGCTTTGAAGACTGCCAACAATTCCAGTAGGTTTATATGGTTGGACGCCACACTTGAAGTCCAACCTCTATGCGCAGTTTGATGGGAGAGGTGAGCCCCCCCCCCCCATCCTGTGAGGGATGTGTCTGTGGTTAGAGTGGCTTCCACTGCGGGGGTGGTGAAGGAGTTCCCCTTCACGAGGTTCTCCCTCGACCACCACCTCGGCAAGAGAACCAGGGCTTGCGAGACAACTACTCGATCGTCCCATTGTCCGCTGGCCTGACACCACTGGCTGTTGAGCCACTCTTGCGCAGGTGAGGAATGAAGTAAATACACGACGCCATCATTCCTAGCAACCGCTTGGCTTTGCGTACCGTCACCTCTCGACCGGCTACATATTGAGGGATCTGAACAGCATGTTTTGGGCCCTCTCGGAGGGGAAAACGAGGCCGTCCCTTTTTCGAATTAGAGCCCCTAGGAATTGTTTGATTTGGCTGGGGTCTAGACTGGAACTCTTCTCATTGATGGAGAAGCCCAGGTGGAACAGGAAGTCCATAGTCTTTTGGGTATTTGAGAGGCATGATTCAAAAGAATCCCCTGTTAAGAGCAAGTTGTCGAGGTAAGGATAAACCGGAATGGACAACCTGCGCAGATGTGCCGCTGCCAGTACCCTCGTGAATACCCTTGGCGCTGAGGCTATGCCGAAGGGTAGCACTTTGAACTGATTGTGTTTTTTTTATTGATATTTTATTTCTATCGTGCTCGTACACAAGTGTTTCAGAGCGCGACAAGGCATGGGAGGGGAACAGGGGAGAACAAAATCGCGATCTTGCTAGGCCCAGTGACATTGAGAACGCACAAGTGCATGGGAGAGGGGGAAGGGGAAAAGTGATTGGAAGGGGAGAAGTGGAAAGTGCAAAGCTGTCACGATGCCTGCCCCCGGGAAACCAGGTTTGGCCCGGCTACACCGGAAGCAGGCATCATGCCATTTAATGTAAGCCCATGAACCCCAATTAGGGGCTATTTGGGTGCAGTCCTGGCGCCTATGGCGCCAGGCTCCTAAGTTCAGAATCAGTCCTAGCGCCATGGGCGCCAGGCTCATGGTCAAGGACTTACCTGAAGCAGACCATGCTGCTAACGTACCTGAGGCAGGCCATGCTGCCAGTGACCAGAAGTCAAATGAGGCCTAGGAGGGACTATTTTTCCCTAGGAACTATTTTTTACTCGGGTGGGGCCGCGGAAGGATACTTACCTGGAACTACTTCCAAGGCTATTTAAACCACGCCCTGACAGCAACCCATGCTTCGCGTTATTCTGCACCTGCAGGTAACGCTCACCGTGCCTGCAGCAGCTTCCAGTCTTCAGCCACGCCCGCCTGGATGCCGGAGCTCCTGAAAACCTGAAAGAAAGCAGAGGGAAGGTTAGAACCGGAGTTTTTACCTGCAATCCTTACCTGAATCCTGAATCTTCTTGGCTCTGACCTAGAAGGAAGAAATCAGACGCGCGCTGCTTCGCACCCTGCAGCGCCGCACGGGAACTCACCTGAAGCAATTCTCCACATTCCATCGCGTTTTTCAGCATCCAGTGGCCGCTCTCCAACACCTGTGGAAATAAAGACAATAAGGTGAGCAAGGGAGCATTCCCAGACAATAAAGGCAATCCCCAGGACTTACCTGATACCACACAGGGCGTACTTACCTCATCTCGGGTCGGCGCGGCCTCCACAGCTTCTCCGCCGTACCCCGGCCCCAAAGGGGAAACAAAAGCAACACAAAAGCGCAAGTAGGGGAAAACCGAATTCCGCTACAGACTTACCTGGTTACTGCCTGAGGCCGCAATCACCGGAACCTCCACCGATTCAGCGCCTGCAAAAGGAAAGGGTTACAGGTTAGACCAGGCCCTCATTATCAAACTGAACAGAATCCACAAACACTTACCTGCATCTTACTGGTTGCCACTTGGAACTCTTCTCAAGAACTATTAAGGCAACCTAGGGAATTTGGACAGAGTGAAGGCCAGACGTTTTTGAACTCTTTTTCAAACTATTTCCTTACGGAGTCAATACCGTTCTGCAACTCTCCAACATCCCACACCAGTGAAGTAACTGGTCATCGACGCGCCCCTGCGCTCGAGGCAGGATGGAGAGCTCATCTTTCCAAACTATCAGGTGAGAACATAGCAAGAGTTCGGAAGTAATTTGTGGGAAGAGATTGCAGGAGTGGGGAAGGTGGGGTTGGCGCCCAGTCCCCGCAGGTGGCTAATTCCCTTTTCTCCATTACAGAAGAATATTCATACGGGCAAAAAAAGCTAAGCTGGGTGGTCCGGTCCAGTCCATCATTTCGGCGCCCCGTATGTCGCTGGAAGAGGTAACAGCCCTGTTCAGATCGACGCCCCTGTGGACACCAGGTGAGCGTAATAGAAGCAGAGGAGAAACAGATAAATAAATAATAAAGGCAACAAACAGTAGTAATGCAGCCAGCAATTTGCAAGTGCTAGGTTTAAGGCAGCAGCCAGGGTAGGTCTGATAAGTGCAGGAAGAAAAAGGGGGGGCTGTATGGGTACAGATACAGACCCCAGTGCAAGGGGTGGCCCGGAGGCAGTGCGGGAGGGTGGCAGGATGAGCAGGTACCTGGGCCCAAAAGACAGAGGGTGGCCAGGTGCACGGTGCCAAGAGAGAACAGATCAGCAGGGGAGAGGGGGAGCAAAGGCAGAAGAAAAGAGGAAGGTCTTGTCTTCTTATCATGAACCTGAGGTATTTCCTGTGCGCTGGCAACATTGAAATATGAAAGCATGCATCTTTCATGTCCAGTGTTGCCATGTATTCCTCCTGTGTGAGCAGGGGGATTAGCTCCTGCAAAGTCACCATACGAAATTTTTGAGGTTTTACAAACTTGTTCGCTGGTCGCAGATCTAATACAGGGCGCATGGTTAGATCCTTTTTGGGTACAAGGAAGTACACTGAATAAATACCCTTCTTTACCTGCGACAGAGGCACAACCTCTATGGCTCCTTTTTGCAGAAGCGATTCCACTTCCTGAAGAAGGATGAGAAGGTGTTCGGATGTGAGACGTCTTCCCTTTGGAGGTCTAAATGTCGGGGACCGGCTGAACTCGATACAGTAACCATGGGCTATTAACAGTACCGAACGGTCTGTGGTAATCCCCTCGAGAGAGAAAAGATGTTAACCAGCCCCGACCGGGGAGGTATGGGAGGGGACCCGAATTTTCGGGTCATTTAGTGACGGCGGACGGGGAGCCTCTAGGAGTAGGGCCCCGACCCTTCCCTTGCCATGACGTTGGCCTCTGAGCATACGGCGTGTTGTAACCACTGGTTCCTTGAGGGGAGGACCCGTTGCTGGCTGAGGTATACTGTTGCTGAGGTTGGCATTGGCCACGAAAAAGGTGCCTATTGCCATATCCGTGCCTATTGGGAGGGTCTCGTGATCTGGTCCAGGGTTTAAGATTTCATGCTCCTTTTTCGCTGTTTCCGGGGTGTCATCAACCGCCTTTCCAAACAAATTGGAGTCTTCCAGGGGTTGGTTAATGAGGGACTACTGGGTCTCTGGCTTGAACCCTGAGTTCCTAAGCCATGCGTGCCTTTTAAGGAGTATGCCCTGGACTAAGGAACGGCCAGCCGTTTCCGCAACATCTGAAGTATTTTTAATGATGCTTTGGTTCACTTGAGTGCCTTCGGTAACAGTTGCCAAGAGACGGGTGTGAAGAGGCTCAGGGACCTCCTGTAGGCCCTCGCGCAACAGGCCCCATTGGGCATCAGCGTAACTAGCCAACAGGGTGGTATTGTTGGCAATACGCGCAGCGAATGCCGCTGAGGCCATAATCCTCTTCTCGAGAGCATAGAGCTTCTTCCCCTCCTTACCAGGGGGCGCTTCACTGGTGGACAAAGGAACCCCAGCCCTTTTCCTCGTGCCGGTTACCCCCGGAGAATCTGGGATGGAATGACCCCTATGTCATGATTCATACCCCCGGGCATCCAGACCACGTCCATCAGCCCCGGGAGCAGGCATGTCGCCTTGAGAAAACCCAGCAACCCCTGCTAGGGGCTGTCTGGGTTCAGTCCTGGCGCCTATGGCGCCAGGCTCATAGTGCACACTTACCTGATGCAGACCATGCTGCAAGAAGATACAAGGCCGTGTGAGGCCTGGAAGGGACTACTTTACCTTAGGGACTATTTTGTTACTCGGGTGTGGTCAGGGAGGAATACCTACCTGGAACTTCTTTGGAGGCTATTTAAACCACGCCCGAAGAGCAGCACAAGCTTTGCGTTATTCTGCATCCAGCAGCGTAACGCTCACCGTGCCAGCAGCAGCATCCAGCCTTCTGCCACGCCCACCTCGAACCTGGAGCACCTAGAAAGAAGGAAAGAAGCAAAGATTAGAACAAGAGTATTACCCGATTTCTTACCTGATTCCGGATTCATCGCATCTTCAAACCAGAGGAAAGACTTTGTTTTAAACGCGTTGCATCGCCAGCAGCAGCGCCGTGCCAAACTCACCGTTCCACGCAGCATCTCCTCGATCCTGCGCTGTCTCCATCTTTGCATCTCCGAATCACGGCGCCTAAGGGGGACAAGAAACATCAAGGTGAGCATAGAGAACAGAGACAATCTCTTTAGCCGCTATATGCTTACCTGATTTTACCGCCGGAGGTATAATTCATCAGCACACCACATCATCTTATGCCGCACCTGTAAGATAAGGAGAAAGCAGCAAGTTTAACCCTTGGCATTATTCACCGGACAGTGTTGGGTAAGACAGACTTTTACCGGAGCGCTTTCAGCTGTCAATCTTCTTATTGGGTCAAAGCTGCAAGATAAAAGAGGAATTGGACAGGAGTGAATTCCAGACATTTTGAACTCTTACAAACTATATACTTCTGGCTCTTCGCCAGGATCTTTCGGAGTCAGGATTCATCTACAACTCTTCCAATATCTTCAAAACAGTGAAGTAACTGGTCATCAACGAGCCCCTGCATGTTTCGCAGGATGGAGGGCTCATCCTTCAAGAATATAAGGCGAGATTGCTGAGAAGGCGTTTCAGAGGTGATTAGTGGGGTGATTAGTGGGGTGGACAGTGGGGGTGCCATCACGTGAATCCACAAGTGGCTAAAACCATCCCTCCATTTGTAGAATATTTCTACGAGCCAAGCAGACAAGATTAGGAGGGCAGATCCAGTCAGTCATCGCTGCACTACGCATCACGTGGGTGGAGGCCGCAGCAGTCCGGGTCCGACCGACGCCCCTGTGGGAGCCAGGTGAGCGTAACACCCTAATATATAGACGATCCGAGGGGGACCGGGTAAAAAGCTTCTCAATCCGTAGGTTCACATCCCTGACTAAGGCTGGTGTCTACAAAGAGGGAATGACGCGCCTCTTGATGGAGAGGAGAGGAATGGCCTAGCTAGCCGGTGGCTTTGCTTTGAGGTTTTTCTCTACAAAATCAACCTCGGGGGCAGTCTCCCTTGTATCAATCTGAAAATGTGCAGCCACCTTGCGTAGCATAGCATTAAACGTGGGCTGATTGTCCACAGGAGAAGGCTCTCTGACAGGAGTAGTCTGTGGAGAGGCCAGATCTAAAGCATCAGGGTCAGTTGACGCCCCAGGGGACTGCCATGGTTGTGGGTCACACATGTCGTGGTCTTCCTCGAAGCCCCCTACAGGATCTTGTAGATCCTCAGTATCCATGAATTCATCATCGACCTGAGTGTTGACATGAGGGTCCTCTTCAGTGAGGGTCAAAAAGTCTTGGAACCTTGGCTAGATGGTCCTCGGGGATTACATCCCTTGGCCTTTTAGGTGTGGTGTGCTCAGAAATGGACACAAACCTATCCAACCTGTTCATACAGGTCTCAAATCTCTCCCTGGTCCAGTGGGAAGACCCAGAACGGTCTGGGGGTGGAAAGGCTTGCTATTCCGCCTCATGGGGTCGAGATTTTTCCTACAAAGTCGAGAAAATCCCCCGTCGCCCTCCAAGAAGCCTTCCTGTGGGCCAGACGGCAGAGGAGTGCTTCTGAGTCTCTCCTTCGACCTAGGGGAGGGTTCCGGCGCTCCTGTCGCACGTTCGCTAGGTCTCGGCATCTCCTTGACCACCTGCGCAGGAGACGATCGGAGACTATCCTCACGATGCTCTCGGTGACCATCCTCCCATCCGGGAGCTGATCGCGAGGAGTTGTTTTCGGCAGAGCCGGAACCTTGCCGTTGACGGACGCCTTCTTACGATACGTCTCGACGGATGAAACTTTAGGGGTAGCACCCTTTGTATTCGACGGCCGAGTCGCTAGGCGCGAATTTGGCTGCGGGGAGGGCTGCTGGCCCTTACGGACGTTAGGGACGGCTGGCTGTGTCAGCGTCCCTGTTGGCGCAGAGGCCTTCTTCGACTTACTCAAAGAATGGCTGGGGGTTGTGTGTTTTGTGACGTGTAATTGCCTGTCAGCGTCGCCGGGGTGTACATCCCCCCCCAAAGCAGGGCCGGAGCTGTGCCTGTCAGGGCTGGGGACAGACGCCACGGAGCAAGAGCGCTCTGTTGGGTGGCGCGGGGTGGAGTCAACAACCTCTGCTACGGAGGTCAAGTCATCACCATCACCCTCTTCACATTCAGCGGCCGAAGCAGCGGGCGACGAATAAGCCTTTGACATCCAGTAGGCTGCCCACCTTTTAACCCTGCGTTCCGTCAGTTATCGGGCAAAGGAGCTTGCAGGCCACGCAACCAGCTTCGTCGTGCTCGAGTGGCAAGCAGCGGTTACACTGCCTGTGCTTGTCCTTCCACAGGAATTTGCTTTAACAGATTGGGAAAAATCTAAATGGAGTCCTCTCCATAGATGAGGATGTAACAAGTGATAACGTCCCAGAAGGAAAGGGGGGAGAAAGGGAAAGGCATTCTAGTACGAGACATAAATGTCCACCCCGACCACACTCTCCCTACTGTGTAGGCCGGCGAGGCGGGCCATGTGATAGGCAGCGCTGATAGGATCACCCTCCGTCGAAAACCACTGTCCGAAGATCTGATCTCGGCGGAGATGTGGAAGGGCCGTCACTGTTAGTTCACAATAATTAAACAAAATCAACCAAGGGTCGAGCAATTGTAATTTCTCATACGAGCTCCGCTTATGGCGACCAGTATTTTGGGAGGAAAAAAATTTGAGCGACCTCGACGCGTGATGGATTTTGGGTACACTACACGTCACTATAGGGATAGTGTTACAGACATGCCTATGTCGACGTCCTCTTTCGAAAAACAAGTTGCAATACTCTGCGGTGACCACTGGATGTCGGACTATATGCACAGCATGTTATTCTAAGCAGATTAACAAACCTCAGAAATATATATATTATAACATTACTCACCGCAATTTTATTTCTGATGCTTGTATCTGCTTGGATTCACTTGCTTTGCATAGGCCGACATCTAGTAGAAGCTGCAGAGTATTACAGTTTTTTTCGAAAAGGGACGTCGACGGGACGTGCCAGTAATACTATGCCTAGTATGACGCCCACTGTACGCATGGTGTTACACGTGTCGAGGTCCCTCAGATTGTTTTGTTCTGACTTGAGGTTGCATGAAGCATCATGCGAGTACAGTTGTAGCCAAGCAGATACAGGCAGAAAGCTCATATAACATATGCACCTTATCTCCGGGGAGGAAGGGTGGGTGTTATGTGAATCTAAGCAGATACAAGCATCAGAATTACGATTACGGTGAGTAATGTATCCCTTCTGAGGCTTGTGGAATCTGATTAGATCACGTGCTATGCATAGATTAGCGAGCAGTGTTAGGAGAAGGTGGTGGGTCATGAGAAGAAGCAGCGGCAAATAGATGTTTTTGAACCACTCGTCCCACCTGTGCATCTGTCTTGGAATGTGTGTCAAAGCAGTACTGCTGAGTAAAAGTGTGTACTGAGCTCCATGTAGCTGCTTTGCAAATGCGGTCTAATGGGACATTTGCGATAAAAGCCAGCGTAGCTCCAGTGCTCCTTGTGGAGTGAGCTTTTGGTGTAAAAGGCAGTATTTTGTTTGATAATGAATAGCACAATTGAAAACATCTTACTATCCATCTGAAGATGGCATTTTTAGCAATGCAGTCCCCTTCTCTGCCTGGTGCTATGGAGACAAACAGTTGATCTGTTTTCCTAAGCATTCTGGTCTTGTTTATGTAATAAAGTACTGCTCTCCTCACATCCAGTGTGTGGAGTTATACCTCAGCTGATCTAGTTGGTCTCTGAAAGAAAGCCGGAAGCTCAATAGATAGGTTCACGTAGAATTTAGAAATGAATTTAGGGGAAAACATAGGAGTACGTAAAACCAATTTATCTATGCATGATAAAGAAAGGGTGGTGCACTGACAATGCTTGCAATTCACTAACTCTTCTTATGGAAGTAATAGCCACTAAGAAGGCAGTCTTGTATGTCAGGTGTTTAAAGATTCACTTATGCATAGGCTCCAATGGGGCCAATGAGCTTTGCTAGTATTACATTGAGATCCCATCCTGGCAGTGGGTTTGAAATAGGAGGGTGGAGTCTCTGGACTCCCTCCATGAAAGCCTTAATGACTGGAATTTTCCACCACAATACCTTACTCCGAGAGGCGGTATAAGCTGATAAAGCCGCCAGGGGAACCTTTATAGAGTTGAATACTAACCCAGAGTCTAACAAGTGGAGCATATAGTTGAGAATGTGTGAAGGAGCACATTCTATGAAGTTTTGGACTGGCACCAAATTATGAGTCTCTTACACTTGTTGAAATAACAGTGCCTAGTGTTAGGTTTTCTTGCCTCTTTGGGGAGGTATGGGAGCTTGATAGGATCGCACATCGCCAGTTTGCGCGGATGTGGATACCATGGCTGTCTCGCCCACATAGGAGCTACTAGGATAAGTGTCATCTGTTCTCTGTGCATCTTGTTCACTTATCCTGCTCATTAATGGAGTTGGAGGAAGGGAGGGGAGGGGGAAGTGAAAGCAAATTTCCCTGACCAATTCATCCATAGGGCGTTGCCCCTTGGAGTCTGGCTGGGGGAACCTGGACGCGGTTGGGCATTGCTTGTTTTCTCCTGTAGCAAACAAGTCTATTGTGGGGTAACCCCATTGAGAGAAGATGTGGTCTACGATGCCGGAGTCTAGTTGCCACTCGTGTTCATCTGGTAGGGGATCTCTGCTCAGAGAGTCTGCTTGGGTTTTGACTACCCCTGGAACGTGTTCCAAGGATAGGGATATTTCTCGTCCGAGTGCCCATTTCCATATTTTCTGTGCCAACTTGGACAGACTTGGAGAGTGTGTGGCCCCCTGTTTGTCGACTTAGAACATCGCAGTTGTGCTGTCCGTCAGGATCTAGACCGACTGGTTGGTCAGTTGCACTTCGAATGTATGGAGTGCTTGGAGTACTGCTAGTAGTTCCAGCAGGTTGATATGGTTCTGTGCGGTTACTTGGGTCCACAGACCATGTGCTGTGTGGTGAAGATAATAAACCCCCCTCAACCGGAGAGTGACAAGTCTGTTTTGACAATCTCTTGCACTTCCGGATCGTGGAAGGGTTTTCCCTGTAACAGATTTTCTCTTGACCACCAGCGTAGGCTCTGTACTAGTGTTGGCAAAACTACCACTTGATCGTCCCACTGACCACTTGCCTGAGACCATTGTTTCGCCAACCACTCGTGCACTGGGCGCATGCGCAGATGTGCGTGTGGGACTAGATCTATGCACAATGCCATCATGCCTAGCAAACGCATAGCTTTGCATACACTTAACTGGAGACCGGCTTGATACTGGGGTATTTGCCGAAGCATGTTCTGCACTCTTTCCATGGAAGCGAAGGCCAAGCCTGTTCTTGTATCTAATACAGCTCCTAGGAACTATTTTGATGTGTTTGGTCATCAAGAAGCCCAATTGGAAGAGAGGATCTAGGGTTCTTTGCTTGTTTAGTTTGCAAAGATGGGGAGTCTCTCCTGTGATCAGCCAGTTGTCCAAATTGGGGTACACTGGGATTGCTTTCCTGCGCAAGTCCACCGCGACCACGCCAGTACCTTGGTGAATACCCTTGGAGCTGATGCTATACCAATACGCAGCACCTTGAATTGGTAGTGCTGGTTTGCTACATTGAACCGCAAGAGTTTTCTGTGAGCATTGAACTATGAAAATAGGCATCTTTCATATACAATGTTACCATGTAATCCCCCCATTTTAGCAGGGGGCATTACTTCTTGTAGCGGCGTCATGCAGAACTTGTGGTTTTACATGAGTGTTTGCAGGGCGCAAGTCTAATACTGGGCGCATTGTTAGATCTTTCTTTGGTAAAAGGAAGTATGTTGAATAAATACCCTTGTTTACCTCATTGTATGGCACAATCTCTTCTATTAAGATGAGTTGTTCTTTTGATGTTTTCCTTTGGCGCGGAGGGAGGTTTGATGGTGTTCCTATGAGCTCCACGCAATAACCTCCCGCTACTGACGATAAAACCCACTTGTCCGTGGTTATTCCCTCCCATGCGTGGGTGAAATTTGAAATGCGTCCCCCTACTGGGGAGGCATGGGAGGGGACCAGTAGCGGGCAGTCATTGTTTGGGAGGCGTGCCACCACCTCTCGAAGTGGAGGCTCTCCCCCGTCCCCTGCGCTGGCCTCTAGAATAGCCCTGGGACTCTTGACGCTGGTTGCTGTTCCAAGAAGAATTCTGGTTTTGTCCATAGCCTGAGCCTCTTTGGGAGTTGTCGATGAAAATGACAAAAATAGTTTTCGCCCCTTTGCCCAGTTTGTTTATTGGTAAGTTGGCCAAGAGATCTGAGAGTTTCATACTCTCTTTGGCCTACTTTAGAGCATACTCCACTGCTTTGACGAGTAGTACAGTTGGTTCCACTGGCATGTTGAGCAACGTTGCCTGTGTCTCCAGCTTAAAACTGACTTCAAAATGGGTATAAACTGGGTGGCCGCCTTTTTGGCCCCCAGGATATCCTCTGCAAAATCTTTGTCCTGTTGAGTTTTGTGTGTCTCAATTCCGAAGTGCTCAGCTGCTTTTATTAAGAGATCATTAAAGACTGGCTGATTATCCACTGGGGAATCAGGTAAAGGGGAGTCTTATGGAACTGGAGACTCATCTTCATTATCACCATCCCCATCATAGTATTCATCCTCCTCTGGATCCTCCAGATCTTCGTCTGTGTCTGCATGCATATCATAAAGGTCTGCAGTGGAGACCTCTTAGTTGGCGGCTGGGATGAAGACGGGCTGAATAGTGGAAGACCTGGGCTGAGAGCTTGAGGCCTGGTCAGTTGGAGGTGGATTTTCGAATACATTAGGATTTTTTTTCAAAGAAATCTGCAAAGAAAGACATTCTAGACATAACTATCTATGTCTTCTGCTGACCGCTGAGCTAGGGAAGACCCCAGAGCAAGGTACAGTAGGTGTTTACGGTAGGTCTTTATTATGTAGGGTCTCACTTATTGTGCCCTCCACCTCATCTTGTGGGACATACTCCCCCTACTCTTGTGGGCAGTTACAGTGTCCTCCACACTCAGACTTTTCCTTATGGGTTTTTGTTTTCTGCGACTTGTCTTTATGATTTGGTCTCTTAGAGGAAGATTTTATGGAAATAGAACCTCTAATAAGGGTTCCTGGGACATGTTTTTGAATCAGGTGTGATAACAATGAATCTTTAAGCTTCCATACCGGTTTCGACGAAGCAGGTCACGTTTCGGAACTGGGGAGAATCTCCGCCGCATCAGCAGACTTTCGTTTGACAAAGTTTTATGGGTGGCGTCTTGTCTAATGGTGCCTGTCACAAGGCGACCGTGACTTGGATTGCCCAGTGGACAGGGAATCCACCGATCTGCCCCTGGACACCAAATCTCAGAGTTTGTCTGGCGGAGCCAACACATCGCCGCGGGTGTGTGTTTAGTGTGGGAAGATGTAGTGCTTTTGCTGCCGGGTTGAGTCTCCACAACAGAGCCGCCGGCCTGTCTCCCGGGGTTGGGGGCTAGCACTTGGGAACGTGAATGTTACCAGTCACCCTCGCCGTCCGAAAAGGCGGCGTCGCTGCCATCACTGGAGGCTCTCTACACATCCATGGCGGCCGTGGCTGCATGGGTGATGGGCCGGCGCTTCGTTCTGCGATCCTTTAGGGTCTTGGGTCGAAAGAGCTTACAAGCCCGATAGTGCCCTTCATCATTGTTGCGGTTTAAACAGAAGTTACAGACCATGTGTTTGTTGATCCACAGACATTTTTTGGGCAGAATTTAAAGGGCGTCTTATCCATGTCTGGGGAAGGCAGCCGGGCGATAAGGGAAAGGGGAGGAAAAATACATTGTATAATGACCAGCCCCCACTCTCCTTACTGTAAGGGGTTAGGGCTTTCCAAGGCCGAAAGGGGTCAGTCGAAAGTTGACTTCGTCCGACGGAGGCTTGTCCTTTTCCTCGTTCTTCACCGTGTCGAGAGCACAGCGTCGGGCGTAAAAGGACAGAGAAACTATCTTTTAAACTTTGCAGAAGCAAATGGCGTTAGCCGAAATTGAACTCTGCTTAATACGACCGCTCACGATGGTGTAAAAAAACAATATGAGGGACCTCCAAGTGTGAAGGACCATGGGTACAATGGACATCACACTATGGATAGTATTACCGGCATGCCCCGTCAACGTCCCTTTTCGAGGTTAGAAAACTGTAATGCTCTGCAGCTTCCACTAGATGTCGGCCTATGCATAGCATGTGATCTAAGCAGATTCCACAAGCCTCAACTATATGGGATACATTACTCGCCATAATCGTATTTCTGGTGCTTGCATCTGCTTAGATTCACATGCTGTGCACAGGCCAACATCTAGTGGAAGCTGCGAAGTATTACAGTTTGTTTTTCAAAACTCTAAAAGGGGCATCGAACCAGGGCGTGCCAGTAATACCATCCCTAGTGTGACGTCCCCTGTACCCATGATCCCTCACGCGTGTAGTACCCTGAGAATTTGTTTCTGACATGAGGTAGCATGAGGAGTAGCGCGAGAACAGAATATCCAAGCAGATAAGATGGATAAGATGACAAGAATCCATGGGCCTTCTCTCAGAGGGGAGGAAGGGCGGGAGCATGTGAATCTAAGCAGATACAATCATCAGAAATACGATTACGGTGAGTAATGTATCCCTTCTGAGGCATGTGGAATCTGCTTAGATCACATGCTGTGCATAGATTAGCGAGCAGTGTTAGTGCCAGAATGGCTCCAGTAACTCTTGTAGAGCGGGCGTGAAAGGCAGTGTTTTATCTGAAAGGGAATAGCACAGTTGGATACATCTGACTATCCACCCAGAGATGGCGTTCTTAGAGACGCAATCTCCTATGTCTGGAGCTATGGAGACGAACTGCTGATCTCTTTTTCTATGCAGTCTGATCTTGTCTACATAGTAGAGGACCGCCCTCCTCACAGCTAGTGCGTGGAGTTTCACCTCAGCAGCGCTCTTGGGTTCTAGGAAGAAGGCTGGTAGCTCAATAGATTGGTTAACATGGAATTTGGAAATTAACTTAGGCGAGAACCTGGGGCGAATGCGTAAAACGAGTTTGTCCTTATGAATAGTAAAGAAAGGATCCTGCACCGACAGAGCTTGAATTTCACTGACCCTTCTTATGTGCATGAGGGCTAAGAAGGCAGTTTTAGAAGTCAAGTGTTTGAAACTAGATTTGTGCATGGGCTCAAAGGGAGGTCCCATGAGCTTACAAGTACAACATTAATGTCCCAACCTGGTGGTGGGTTAGAGATTGGAGGGTGGAGTCTTTTCACCCCTTCCATAAATGCTTTGACAACTGGCCCCTTCCACCATGACACCTTGTTATGGGAAGTGGCGTAGGCTGATGAAGCTGCCAGGTGCACTTTAAGTGAGTTAAACACTAGCCCTGCACCCAGTAGGTGAAGCATATAGGTGACCACACAAGAGGTACAATGTACTGGTGCCAAAATAAGCAATCAACCCTGTACATTGTACTAGAAGTACAATGTACAGGGTTGATTGCTTATTTTGGCACCAAATTATGAATCGTTTCCATTTGTCATAGTTACAGTGCCTCGTGTTTGGTTTTCTTGACTACTTAAAGGTATCCATACATCTTTGAGGTAAATTGAAATGTCTGAACTCTGACTTCAGGAGCCATGCTGCCAAGTTCATTGAGTTGGGTTGAGGATGCACTGTTAGCCCCTCATGCTGGGAGTGTAGGTTGTACCGGCCCAGGAGTTTGATGGGGTCGCACACCGCAAGCTTGCGTAGGTGTGGATACCATGGTCGTCTCGCCCACATAGGAGCATCCAGGATGAGCGTCATCAGTTCCCTTTGGATCTTGTTCACCACCTTCCTCACCAGCGGGGTTGGTAGAAAAGCATAGGCAAATATCCCTGACCAATTCATCCAAAGGGTGTTCCCCCTTGGAGCCTGGTTGGGCGAACCTGGATGCAAAGTTTTGGCATTGCCTATTTCAGTTTGTGGCGAATAAGTCCATAGTGTGAAAAGCCCACTGAGAGAAGAGGTCTCCTACAGCCTCTTTGTGTAGTTGCCACTCGTGTTCCTCTGGGAGGGGATCCCTGCTCAGAGCATCTGCAAGCGAGTAGAGTTCCCCTGGAACATGTTGGGATGATAGGTAAATCTTCTATTTGAGTGCCCATTTCCAAATTTTCTGGGCAAGCTTGACAGATTGGGAGAACGAGCGTCCCCCTGTTTGTTTAAGTAAAACATTGCAGTCGTGCTGTCTGTTAGGATCTACACTGACTAGTTGGATAGGAGGGGTTTGAATGCCTGAAGCGCTCTGAAGACAGCCAGAAGTTCTAGCAGATTGATGTGGTTCTGAGCTACTGTGTGAGACCAGAGAGGCATCTGTTGTGACTACGGCCTGTACCTTTGGATCGTATAAGGGTTTCCCATTTGTTAGATTTTCTCTTGTCCACCAGCGAAGACTCTGTACTAGTGTTGGCGAAACAACCACTCGATCGTCCCACTGACCACTTGCTTGAGACCACTGTTTCGCCAACAATTCCTGCATGGGTCGCATGCACAGGTGCGTGTGGGGAACCAGGTAAATGCAAGATGCCATCATGTCAAGCAAACGCATAGCTTTGCGCACCCTTATTTGGCGAACGGACTGATATAGAGGAATTTATAGCAACACATTTCAAATTCTTTCCTCTGATGGAAAGGTCAACCCCTCTTGGGTATCCGTGACAGCTCCTAAGAACTGTTTTGAGGTGTTTGGCTCCAGGCTTGACTTTTTCTCGTTGATTGAGAAGCCCAATTGGAAGAGGTTGATTGTTCTTTGGATGTTTAGTCTGCAAATTAGGGGGGACTCCCCTGTAATGAGTCAGTCGTCCAGATAAGGGTACACTGGTATTTCCTACCTGCATAGGTGGGCCGCCACCACCGCCAGTACCTTGGTGAATACCCTTGGAGCCGAAGCTATTCCGAAGGGCAGCACCTTCCAATTGGTAGTGCTGGTTGTCTATCTTGAAACGCAAGAATATTCTGTGCGCTGGGAACATTGAAATATGAAAATAGGCATCTTTCATATCCAATGTTGCCATGTAATCCCCCTTTTTTTAGTAGAGGGATTACTTCGTGTAGAGTAGTCATGCAGAATTTTTGCGGCTTGACATACTTGTTTCCAGGTCGCTAATCTAATACTGGGCAACCTGTTATATTTTTTTTGGCACAAGGAAGTAGGTTGAATAATTACCCCGGTTTACCTTTTTGATCGGGACGACATCTATGGTGTGCTTCGCTAGCAGAACGTCGATCTCCTCGAGGAGGATCTTTTGATGTTCCAGCGAGTGTACCTTCTGTCGCAGAGGAGGGCCGTGGGGGCGCCCTAGCAACTCTATGCAGACACTCGACACACTGTGGAGAGCACCCATCTGTCCGAAGTGATCCCCTCCCATGCGTGGGTGAAGGTGGAAATGCGCCCCCCCCCCCCCCCGACTGAGGATGCATGGGAGGGGACCTGAAGCGGAACGTCACTATTTGTTGGGTGGCGTACCACCTCTGGCGGGGCTGCCTCTACCCCTAGTCTGCCCCCTACGCTGCACTCTGGAGAAGCCCTATGAGGATTGGGACTGATTGTTACCCCCATTAGGTTCCTTGAATTCTGGAAACGACGAAAATTGTTGTGTCCCCTCAGTCCAGAGGGTTTATTGGTGAGTTGACCAAGAGATTTTAGGGTCTCGTACTCATCCTTTGCCGTCTTTAAAGCTTCCTCCTCTGCCTTGCCTTGCCGAATAGGACGTTCAGTTCTACGGGCATATCTATAAGGGTTGCTTGGGTTTCAGGTTTGAACCCTGACTGCCTCAGCAAAGCATGACGATTAAGGAACAAGTTACTTACCTGTAACTGTTGTTCTCCAGCATGGGTCTGGAAAGATTCACATGCTCATGAATATTCCCCCTGGTCAAGCTGGGAATCCTCAGTAAAGAAAAAATCAGTTTCAGTTTAGTTTCTGAACTGTCATTCTACTAATACCCAATCACTGGTCTCTGGGTCATACTGCCCACAGCCAATGACTGCCCTCTACCTAAGCCCCTCCTCTGGCAGCCATCTTCCGATTTGGTAGCATGTAAAGTGACAGTAGGACCAAGAGAAGAGCCGCAGAGGGGTTTGGAAGGAGGGTTCGCATGTGAATCCATGCCAGACCCATGCTGGAGAAGAACAAGTTTCTTACCTGGTAACGTTCTTTCGATGGGATGGTCCGACGACGTATTCCATATCTATGACAGGTAATGTCCACAGGTGTGCTGCTTCGGAAGATTTTCGGCATCTGCGTCGATGCGCCGTCCCCGAGGACCTCCTCCGATGGCACCCGATGTGATAAGTAAAACGCACGACCCCAGTAACCTCAGTTGGAGTTTTTTCCCCCGGAACGTGTGAAACCAGTTTTCTGCCAGTCAGACACACAAGGACTTGCTGCAATCATAAAAGAAATTCTGCAGAGGGGAAGGTAGGGAGGGAGCGATATGGTATACGTCGTCGGACCATCCCATCGAAAGAACGTTACCAGGTAAGAAAGTAACTTGTTCTTCGAGGGGATTGGGTCCTCCGACGTATTCCATATCTATGACAGACTCCCAAAGCAGTACCAAGCAAGGAGGTGGGAAAAGAATTTAGAACACAAATTTAGCATGCCCAATCAAATTGCGGAATACAGGACTGCCTTGCCAAAGGCCAGATCCTGCCCTCGGATGGAATCGAGGGAGTAGTGACGTACAAAAGTATGTACTGAAGCCCAGGTGGCTGCATCACAGATGTGATGAATAGGAACACCCCTCTGCAGGGCAGTAGACGCAGCCAGTCCCCTGGTAGAATGGGCCCGCAAGCCAGCCGGAGGGTCCTTAACCGCCAAGCGGTAACACTCAGAGATAGCTAAAATAATCCAACGAGACAATGTTTCGGCACAGCTTGTCCCAAACGCTTAACAGCGTAAACAATGAAAAGTTGATCGTCTACTCTGATCCGGGACATGCGTGAAATATAAAAGATCAACGCTCTCCTAGGATCAAGCCTATGGAGCCTCTTCTCTTCCTTACCAGGATGTGAAGGAGGATAGAACGCCGGAAGAACAACCTTCTGGCTCAAATGAAATTCCGAAACCACCCTCGGAAGAAAGGAAGGACGAACCCTAAGGACAACCCTGTCCTTAAGAAACACAGTGAAGGGTGGCTTAACTGAAAGTGCCTGTAACTCACTCACTCTGCGAGCGGAAGTAACCGCAACCAAAAACACAGTTTTCAGAGTTAACAGTCTCAAAGGGCAAGAATGCAAAGGCTCAAACGGAGCACCCATAAGAAACTTGAGAACAAGGTTCAAATCCCAACCGGGTACCAGAAAAGGTGACGGAGGGAACACATTAGTGAGCCCTTTCAAAAACTGAGAAATTAAAGGAATCTTAAAATAGGAACATTCTTCAGACGAGCGCTTAAATATGGACAGAGCTGCCAGGTAACCTTTAATGGTCCCCACTTGCAAGCCCCTGTGGGCCAAGGAAAGCAAAAAAGACAGAACCATGGGAATGTCACACTCAAAATGATCCACATTCTTAACTCTGCACCAATCGCAGAATTTTCTCCAACGGCAACGGTACAGAGACTTTGTTGCCAGCCGCCTGGCCGAGGGCAACACCTCCATCACGTCTTCAGGGAGGTCCCAATCCTTATACCTCAACCTTTCAGAAGCCAAGCGTGAAGGTTGAGGGATCTGACCTCTGGATGGAGAACCTGACCCCCCTCCCATGAGAGCAGATCGTCTCGGTAGGGAAGACGATGTGGAGGGCAGATGGACAAGTCGAGAAGGTCCGGGTACCACATCCCCTGGGCCCACGCCGGAGCAATGAGGATCATCCGGGAACCGAAACTTCGTAACCTCCACAGTACTTGCGGGATGACGGGGACTGGAGGAAACGCGTACAGCAGTGGGAATGACCACTCCACCACGAACGCGTCTCCTAAGGCTCCTTTTGGAGGAAATTCCCACAAGCAGAACCTCTCGCACTTCCGGTTGACACTGGAGACGAATAGATCCACTTGAGGGGTCCCCCAAAGGGCGAAGATCTCCAGGAGAATCTCCTGAGCCAGCTTCCACTCGTGAGCGATCGTGCTCTGCCTGCTCGGAGCGTCCGCCGTCTCGTTGTCGTCTCCGGCCAGATGAACAGCCGAGATCGAAACTTCCTGCTGGATGGCCCAGAACTCTAGCTGCATCGCCTCCCTGCACAGAGGAAGTGACCCTGCCCCCCCCCCCTTTTTGTTGAGGTAGTGCATGGCCACCGTGTTGTCCGTTAGAATCAGGACACTCTTTCCTCACACAGTCGGCAGAAAAGCCTTCAGGGCAAGCCTGACGGCCCGCAGCTCCAACAGATTGATATGGAGTCTGGACTCCGACGGAGACCAACGACCACTGTCAACTCGTTGGCATGAGCTCCCCATCCCGTGAGGGATGCGTCCGTCATGATCGTCACCTCCGGCCAGGGCACCCAAAATGGAGCCCCCCTCATCAGATTGCCTTCAACGGCCCACCACAGAAGGTCCTGGGCGACCGAGGGCGGCACCTGGACAGGGTCCGACAGCCTGCCGGAGGACTGAGACCACTGGAGCTTGAGTGCCCACTGCAAAGATCTCATCCGCAGACGAGCCTCTGGCACCAGAAGAATGCAGGATGCCATGTGGCCAAGCAGTCTCAAGAACTCGGACGCTGGGAGATTCTGGGCAAGTTGAAACTTGTGCACCATCTGCTGAATGTGAAGAGCCCTCACCTGGGGAGGAAAACACTGCCCCAGGGATGTGTCGAGAACTGCTCCGATGTACTGGAGCCGCTGTATTGGCGTCAAATGGAACTCCTTTAAATTGAGGGAGAAGCCCAGCTTGTGAAGGGAGTGGCAGGTGACGGACAGATGATCCAGGACTTGCTCGGGAGAGCTCCCCCTGATCAACCAATCGTCCAGGTAGGGGTAGACGTGAATCCCCCTTTCCTGAGATGCACTGCCACCACCACCACGAGCTTGGTGAAAACCCTCAGGACAAAAGTCAATCCGAACGGCAGGACCCGAAACTGAAAGTGCGAGTCGCCAACTGCGAACCTCAGGTACTACTTCTGCTTGGGATGGATCGGCACATGGAAGTAAGCGTCCTTGAGGTCGAGAGACACCAGCCAGTCCTGAAGTTGAATGGGCCTGGAGGACTTGAGAGAGAGTAACCATCTTGAACTTGGCCTTCCTGAGGAGTTTGTTCAAACCGTGCAAGTCCATGATGGGGTCTCAATCCCCCATCTTTCTTCGAAATAAAAAAATAAGGGGAATACCATCCCTTGTTCCTCTCCGCTACAGGCACCAGTTCTATGGCGCCTTTCTCCAGCAGGGCATGAATTTCCTGCGCAAGGAGCGGATCCGGACTCTTCAAAGAGAGGTTCCCAGGTGGATTGTCATGAGGCCTCTGCCGAAAGGGAAGACAGCAGCCGTGGGTTAGGATCTCGAGAACCCATACATCTGAAGTAATGGCACGCCACTCAAGATGCTGCGCCAGCCTTCCCCCAAACGGCGAACCATGGGACCTGGCCTCATGACTGAGTGGTAGCGGCTGCGACGTTGCCTGAGGGCAAAGAGGCAACTGCCCGAGAGGCCTTGGCACCTCGAGTACCCTGTTTTCCACCTCTGGCACACTTACGGTGGCCTTTTTGACTGATAGCACCTCTCGCTTTACTGAAGGACGAGTAATAGCGAAAGGAACCTCCCCTCCATTGTTGTCCCCTAGGACGAAAAGGCGGAGGTTGTCGAACTGCAGCGTCCAACGACTTCGCTGCAGCTTTGGAGATCTGCAACCTCTCAAGGCTCTCGTCAGCCTTGCTGCCAAAAAGATGTTCAACGTCAAAGGGCATGTTGAGGAACCGGGACTGCACATCAGGAGCGAACCCAGACTTCCGCAACCACGCAAACCTGCGTATTACGGTGCTCGCCGCCATGGACCGTCTGACACAATCTGCCATGTCCAAACCCGACTGAACGGCCTCACACATGGCATCCTTGCCATCCTGAACCATAACAAGGAAACCATACCGTTCGTCCCCTTCGGGAATATGTTCAGCCGCTAATGCAACACAGTTCCACAGAGTGTGTGTGAAACGAGACAACGCACATATGGAGTTGGCCGCCTGAAGCGCCATACCCCCTGAAAAAAACACTTTCTTCGCCCAGCCGTCAAAACGTTTGTCGTCCCTATCCGGAGGGATGGTAGGATACTACACCTGCTTTGCCGGGGCCGTAGCCGCCTGCACCACCAAACTCTCCGGAGTGGGGTGCCTGGACAAGTAGCAGGGGTCGCTACTGGCTGGACGGTATTTTTGTGACAAAGACTTGCCCACTGCCGGGAGACTCTTCGGAGCAGTCCAAGCCACCGCCACCCTTCTCTGCAGAGCCATATGAAACGGCAGCACCGGGTCAGTGGGGGGACCAAGATCAAGGATGTTCGTGAGATCATCCTGAACGAACTCCCCAGGGGGAGCCGACCATCCCAAGTACTCGGTAACCCAAGACATAAGGCGCCGGTATGAAGAATCGGCATGAGTGCCAGGCTCTGGCCTACAAAACTCCACCTCCGGAGAGGTGTCCAGGTCACTGGCATCATGCAGTGACTGCCTCAGGTCATCAAACTGGCTATGGCCCGAGAGAAGTTCATCTGGTACCATAACCGGAACCAAGCCTTCATTACCCTCTGAAATGTACTCCAGGCAGTGAGAGGAAGACACCTGGGGACCAAAGCTATGCCTGACCTTAGCCAGAGCCTTTCTAGGGGCTAACCCCGTGCCACAGGGCCCCTCCGACACCACCGCCTCAAAAGGCGTAGAGGGCACCGAACGAGTTGGCGCCGGTGTCGAGAGACTCGGCGTCGACGTCAGCTGCAGCGCCGACAGCATCGACGGCGTCGACACAGGCCTCCAAGACGAAGCTCCGAGCGTGTCTCTCGACGACCTAGGCGCCGACAGCATCGACGAACCCCTCGGAGGCAGAGCCTCGAGAGAGATAGTCGACGACCTCGGCGCCACAGGCGTGGACGTCTTCCTCGAAGACGGCATAGGATCACACGGTCTCGAGTGCGTTGAGGACCGGGACCTGGAACGGGCATGGCGAGAACGCCTACCCTTGTCCGAGCGGGACCTTTCCCGTGAGCCGTGCCGACCACCCGAGCCCGAAGGCGTACGAGCGGTGTCTCTCGACCGGTGCCGACCGACCCCACTCGGAGGCGCTGACGGACCGGTGCCCTGCGATTCAAGAATCGCCAACATCTGCTTCCCGAAGGAAGCCCATTCCTCGGGTGTCGCTTGCATGGTGGGATAAGCGACCCTCCGACGGGCAGAGTCCTCGGAAGAGGATGGGAAAGGCGACCGATGCCGGCGCTTCCGGGAATAACTCGAAGAGAGAGGAGTGGTGAGAACGACTCCTGGAAGGAGACCCACTGGACTGACGATGACGCGGAGAGTCGCCTCTCGAGTCATCCGTCGAAAGCCCCGTAGACCTCGACTTCTGGGGCTTAGACACCCGACCTACCGACAACTTTTTGCGCTCCCGCAAGGCTTTGGCTGTGAGCGACTGGCAGTCGACACAGTCGTCCGTATCGTGGGCCTCCCGGAGGCACCAGAGGCAGGCGTCGTGTGAGTCTGACCGACATCTTGGACCCACAGTCCCCGCATTTCTTGAAGCCCGGACGCAGGGTTGAAGACGAAGTAGACATCGTCACGAACAGGTTTTCACAAAACCTGAACAGGTTCAACGAACAGAGAAGAATACAGCAAACTCCAAAGAGTCGAGGCGTACCGAGATTCACGAAGCGAACACGTTCGCGGAAAAAACGGAACTGAGGCTACGAGCGTCGTGCGTCCTACTTATCACATTGGGTGACGTCGGCCGTCGGAGGAGGTCCTCGGGGACGGCGCATCGACGCAGGAAATTTTCCGAAGCAGCACAGCTGTGGACATTACCTGTCATAGATATGGAATACGTCAGAGGACCCAATCCCCTCGAACAACAGTTATAGGTAAGTAAATGGTTCCTTCTCCAGCATGGTGTCTGGCATGGATTCACATGCTCATGAATACAAGAATACACAGCAGTACACACATGCACAACCACGGGAGGTGGCAAGGCTCAACATTAAGCATTTCAACAACTCAACATTAAGCATCTCTTACCTCCTCACCAGGCTCACCTTCAAGCGAACAGGTTGCGCAGCACTGCCTGGCCGCCTCTGGACTCCTCCCTGGAATCCCAGTCGACGCAGTAGAATCTTATGAAGGTGTGTGTGTCGACCTCCATGTAGCAGCCCTGCAGATGTCCAGCAAGGGCACACCAGACAAGAACGCCATTCGAGAGGGCCTTCCCTTGGTCCACAGGTCTAAAGTTCACAAACAGCTGTGATGTCTTCCGAAAACTTTGTGCGGTCCATGTAGAACTTCAGGGCTCTAGCCACATCCAGTGCACTCAGCCAGCGACGGGAAGAAAACAGGTAACACCAAGGGTTCATTGAGATGGAAGTCCAACGGCACCTTGGGCATGAAGGAGGGGTGCGTCCTCCGCACTACCCTTGTGTCGTCTAAAGTCAGGTATGGAGGTTTACAGGAAAGGCCCTGGATCTCTCCCACTCATCGTGCGGAGGTGATGGCCAAAGAAACGCTGTCTTCCACGATAGGAACTTCAGCGATGCCGAAAGCAAGGGCTCGAATGGGGGACCCATAAGCCTGGTCAGCACCACATTGAGCTCCCACGCCAGGGCCAGAGCCTTCACCGGCGGGAACGAGCGGAACAGTCCTTTCATGAACTCCTTCACCAGGTGGTGAGATCACAGCGACGACCACCCCGGAGTTCGGGTTTTGCGGGAGATAGTGCTAGGTGGATGATAGAGGCATGCGCCAGCCTCGCCTTGGCCAGCGACAGCAAGTATGGCAGCACTTGAGGGGCCGTAATTCGTAGAGGGTTGATCTTCCGTGCACGGCAAAAGACAGAGAACCTCTTCCACTTATGTCCATAGCACTTAAGAGTCAAGGACGCCCGGGCCTTTGCAAGTACCTCTAACTCTAGTGCGGCAGGAGCCAGGCCTGCAGGTTCAGCGATCCCGGGTCGTGATGAAGGATGGCGCCTCATTCCCTGGCGAGAAGATCCACGGCAGTTTGACTGGGAACGCGTACAGCAACAGGCTGTCCTAGGGGAAGGAGAATGCATCACCCATGCTCCCCGGCTGGGGAAACCTGCTGGCGAACCTCCAGCACTTGGGCGACGGCCCAATGCCACAGATCCTGCGCTTCCTTGTATAGGGCTGGGGATCTGGTGCCCCCCTGCTTCCAGATGTAGAACATCGTGGTGGTGTTGTCGGTTAAGATCCGTACCACTTTGCCCTTGAGGGACGGAAGGAAGGACCCGAGGGCCCAGAACACGGCTTGGAGGTTCAGGACTTTTATGTGTAGAGACGTCTCCTCTGGGAGCAAAAGGCCTCTTGCGTGGAGATTTCTGGTGTGCACTCTCCATCCCTCCAGGGAGACGTCTGTCGTCATCTTTTCCTGGTGTGTTGGGGGGGGTCTGGAAGTCCATATCCGCCGCAAGATGCGCACGGGTGCATCACCACCGGATCGCCCTGACGGAAAGTCTCATTGAGGGGGGGTGGGTGTGGGGGAATCTTGTCTTCAAAGCTCCCCGCCACTTGCATCCAACGGGCGTCGAGGAACTTCTGCAGTGGTCGCATCCGCAGCCTGCAAAGGCGCACAAGGTAGATGCAAGATGACATCATGCCGAGCAGAGACTTGATGGACCTCACCCTGGCCACTTCCATGGTCAACAGCCGCTGTGCCTTGCCTAATATGGCCTTCGTCCTCTCCTCCGACAGTGATGCCAACCGCGCCACTGGGTCGAGTCTGGCTCCCAGGAGCAGGGCGTCCTGCGACGGTACCAAGCAAGATTTTGAAAAGTTGATCGAGAACCCCAGTTCCGAGAGCAGGTGGATGATCTTCACTGTGTAGTCGACGGCGAGTTCTCTGGACTTTGCTCGGATGAGCCAATCGTCCATGTAGTGGTAAACGTGGATCCCCTGCAGGCGCAACCGCGCCACCACCGGTGCTAGGCACTTGGTAAAGACCCTTGGGGCCACCTTTAACCCAAAGGGCAGGGCCTTGAACTGATACTGCCGACCTTGGACCACGAAACGTAGCAACTTTCGATGTCCTTTGTGTATGGGGATGTGGAAGTAAGCATCCTCCAAGTCCAACGATCATAGGAAGTCGCCTTCCTCTAGCTGTCCCAGCACGTGCTGAAGGGTAACCATCCAGAACTTCTGGGCTTTGATGCATTTGCTGAGGCGCCAAAGGTCCAGCATGGGTCGCCAGCTGCCCGTCACCTTTCAGATGAAGGAAGTACCGCGAGTATACTCCGGAACCTCTTTGGGACAAGTTCTATTGTGCCCTTTATCAGCATGGCTCGTACCTCCAGAAGCAGCTGTCGAACGTGGTTTTCTTTCCTAACCACAGAAGGGAAATGGGGGCACTTTCTTTGAAACTCTAGAGTGTGCCCGTGGGACAGGCCATCCAGCACCCAATGGTCAATGGAGATGGACTCCCAAACACTGAAGTTTGCCAGCCGGCCTCCCACCAGGGTGCTTAGGTGGGGGCCCTACGTCACAGCCGTTCAATCCTGTTTTGCTGAGGCCTTGCCACCATCAGCTCCTTGGCAACGGTATCCACCGGTCTCGTTGTGGCCTCTAAGCTTCCTGCGACAATGAATGGGCAGCTTGGCAGTACAATGAACTGCAGCCAAATCCTTTGGAGGCACCTTGAGATTGGCCTCCGGAGGTACGAAAGGACAGCCGTCATTCATGAAGAGTGCCTAGGACATGGGCCGTCTCAGTAGGACATGGGCTGTCAGTGTCCGCTTTGATCTGTAGCAACTTGTCCACCGCTTTCCCGAACAGGTTGTTACCGTCGAAGGGCATGTCCAGTACCCTGGTCTGCACGTCCTGACGGAAATCGGTGGCCTTGAGCGAAACGCGCCGTTGCAGGCAAATGCTGTTGCCCATCTGGCAAAAGCCGGCGTCAGCGCTGTCCGTTGCCACTGTTATGGCGTGGTCCTATGCCACCTCGTCTTCCTGCAGGATTTCAAGGGCCTCTGCCCTCTTGTCTGGGAGGAAGTCCAAGAGGGGAGCGATGTTGAACCACAGCTCCCTGTCGTAGCTTGCCACGATTGCGAGGGCGTTGACCGCCTTGATGGTCTTCGCTGCAGAGGAGATGACCCGTCGTCCCATGTCGTCCAGCTTCTTACCCTCGCCGTCCGGTGGGGAAGTGGAATTTGATGCCGTCGCCCCTGCAGATTCCTTCTTGGCCACCGCGGATACCACCAAATCCAGGGAAGGCTGTGCTCTGAGGCACATAGGAGCGGAGTCTGGGACCTGGTACTACTTCTCGTACCGGTCCCTCTTCGCAGGGGCCGTGGACTCATTCTTCAGCGGGGACAGTCCTTCACCCCAGATGTCATCCAGTAACGGGACTGAGAGGATGGTCTTCCTCTTGAAAAGCTGTGGCAATCATGGCATGAAAGAAGCCAATTTCGTCAGGGGGTGAGGGGGGGGTGGGGAGGGTAGTGGTCGGGGGGTGGTGATGAGGCCTAGTGAGGGGGTGATGGGAGATCCATCCCATCGTCACCTCCAAGATTTCTCCTGAATTGATCTGAGGTGTAGGCATCGGTTTCTACAGGAACGACGGCTGGGGTGCGGGGTCCTCTGTGGCTCCTAGTCTGCTCCACCGTTGTCCTCTACGGCCGCCTCGTCGGGATCCCTCCCGTAGGCCTCAAACTTCTTGTCCAGGATAGCTTTGACACCTGCCAGCTCATCCTCGGAGGTGGTATCCATGTCCGTTACAGCTACCGTGCCCCACCCCTCTTTCTCGCCCCAGGGTTTCGCGGGGGTCTTCTCGATCGGCTGGAAAGATGATTCCCTCCGGGGTGGCAAGGAAACTCTAGGCCCGGAAGTAGTCTCCACTGAGGTAGCCTCCACAGGCTTACCCGGGTTCTCAGACTTCCTTTTCCGCGAGCCAGAGCATTGGCTCGTGGACGATGGCATCAGTGACATCGCGCCCTGCCTGGCAGCCGAGGAGCCCGAACCAACGGTGCTCTCGAGTGCCCACGGACTTGCAGTGCTTTGCCTTTTGTTGGGTCCCTGTCGCCGGAGCGCCCTCAAAGGTCTTTGAAAACCGCTCGGAAGACTTCTTCTCACCTGCTGCTGGGCTCTTCCCCTCCAGCCAGTTGGCACGCCGAGTACGACTGCACTTCATTGTCCGGATGGACATGTTATTACAAAACGTACAGTCCTCCTCCACGTGCGACTTGTCGGTGTGAAGGCAGTAGCATCGGGAGTGCTCATCTTCCTTGAAGACATTCTGTAATCCACATCCTGGGTAATTCCTGAACAGTTTGGATCCAGTAGGTGCGAATCTCCTTTGTCCTGGCCCATGTCCGAATCGGGGTCGGCCTCAAAGGTCTTCCATCATCCTCCAAGAAGTTTAATTCGATGAAAATCCGCCCTTGAGGGGCGTAGAAAATTTGGAAACGGGTCCCCGTTGATCGGAAGAAGAATCAGTGGAGCTTGAGGCTCGAATAGACCAAATAAAAAAAAAAAGAGTAAACGCTTCAAAAAAATGCTAAACGCAGTAAAAGCTCGAGGGCTACAGCACGAGGACTCCCAACACTTGAACGTGCGGTAAAGATCTGAAGATGGCGGCCAGAGGCGGGGCTTAGGTAGAGGGCAGTATGACCCAGAGACCAGTGATTGGTTATTAGTAGAAAGACAGTTCTGAAACTGATTTTTTCTCTACAGAGGATTCCCAGCCTGACGACAGGGAATCTTCATGAGCATGTCAATCCATGTCAGACCCCATGCTGGAGAATCACAGTGCCTTCGGCGATTAACCTTCCAGCATTATCTGCTGCATCAAAGTTTGTCTTTAGCATGCAGTCTGATACAGATCTTCCATCTGCTGCTATTTGAGCCAGCTGACTCTTTAAGGGTTCGGGTGCAGAGGATACCAAAGCGGATACCTCTTCCACTGATGGAAATTGTGGCTTGCCAAAAGGGTGGCACTGTTGGCAATCCGTGCTTGATCGGCAGAATGTGGAGGTAACCTTTCTACCCAAAGCGTACAGTCTCTTACTCTCCTTATCAGGAGGTGCTTCAAAGAATCAAGCAGTGTCCCTGCCCCTTTTCTGGTGGTTGTTACTACCAGGGAATCCGGTTTTAATTGGCCCCTAATGTACAGGGGATCGGAGGGTGTGGCCCGGAACAGTTCTCGACTCACGGGTTAACCGCTCTAGTGAGATAAGGAGTTACTAGCGAAGGATCAATCATACGCTGAATGGATTTTAACAGAGCGATAGCCTGGGTAATGGCTCTTTTGTCTCCTAGGATTTCTTCAGCGAAATCCATATATTCTTGGACCCCTTGTGTGTCAATATGAAAATGGGCAGCTGCCTTAGCTAGTACCTCATTGAGGAGAGGTTGATCATCAACAGGCGAGTCATGTAACGGGGGGTATTTAGGAATTGGGGAGTAAAGATTGTAAGCTTCAGCCTCATCTTCCTCCTCCTGGTCCTCGTCCATCCCCTTAATAAGAGACCCCTGTCTGGTCATCCACTAATTGTGGTTCTGTATCATCACAATATGAATCAGGGTGGTAAGCATCGACCCTAACAGAGTCTGTGACCAAGCCTTGAGTTGGAGCGTCAGAACAAAGTTTCTTAGCAGGGGGCTGAGAGGAACTAGGTATTGCCTTACACCCCGAGGGGGCAGAGGTAGCAGGGGTGTTGGAGTAACTATGAAAATAATTAGCCTATCAATATCAGCTGAGGACCAGTCTTTAGAGCTAGGAATCACAACATGTTTTGGTTCGTCATCCGTGCCCATATCATGAGCAGTGGGAGGAAGGAACAAGTTACTTAACTTTAACTGTTCTCCAGCATGGGTCTGGCATGGATTCACATGCTCATGAATATTCCCCGTCGTCAGGGTGGGAATCCTCGGTAAAGAACAACTCGGTATCAGTTTCGTTTCTGATCTGTCTTTCTTAGTAGTAACCAATCACTGATCTCTGGGTCATACTGCCCACAGCCAATGACTGCCCTCTCCCTAAGCCCCGCCTCTGGCAGCCATCCTCAGATTTGGTAGCACGCCAAGTGGCAGTATGACCAAGTGAAAAGCCGCAGAGGGGTAGGTGGGAGGGTTCGCATGTGAATCCATGCCAGACCCATGCTGGAGAACAACAGTTACAGGTAAGTAACTTGTTCCTTCTCCAGCATGGGGTCTGGCATGGATTCACATGCTCATGAATAAAGGAATACATAGCAGTATGCACAACCACGGGAGGTGGCAACAGGCTCAACATTAAGCAATACAACAACTCAACATTAAGCATCTCTTACCAACTCACCAGGCTCACCTTAAGCGAACAGGTTGAGCAGCACTGCTTGGCCGACCCTGGACTCCTCCCTGGAGTCCCGATCGACGCAGTAGAATCTTGTGAAGGTGTGCGTCGACCTCCACGTAGCAGCCCTGCAGATGTCCAGTAGAGGCACACCAGACAGGAACGCCGTGGTAGCAGCGATCGCTCTGGTCGAATGGGCTCTCGGATGGCCGGGCAGCGGTCGGTTTGCCAACCGTTGACAATGCATGATGCAGCCGGAGAGCCATCTGGAAATGGAAGTCTTCGAGAGAGCCTTCCCTTGATTCACAGACCCAAAGTTCACAAACAGTTGTGACGTCTTCCGAAAACTCTTCGTGCGATCCACGTAGAACTTCAGCGCTCTAGCTACATCCAGCGAGTGCATAGTCCTCTCGGCCGGCGTCGAAGGCGACGGGAAGAAAACTGGTAACACCAAGGGCTCGTTGAGGTGGAAGTCCGACGGCACCTTGGGCTTGAATGAGGGGTGCGTCCTCAGCACTACCCTCGTGTCATGAAAAGTCAAGTATGGAGGCTTGCAAGATAGGGCCTGAATCTCTCCCACTAGTCATGCAGAGGTGATGGCACGAGAAACGCTGTCTTCCATGATAGGAACTTCAAAGGCGCTGAATGCATAGGCTCGAATGGGGCTCCCATGAGCCTGGTCAGCACCACATTAAGATCCCACGCCGGGCAGGGGCCTTCACCGGCAGGAATGATCGGAATAGCCCCTTCATAAATTCCTTTACCAGGCGATGAGACCACAAGGACGCCCGTCCCGTAGTCCTGGTGTATCAGGAGATGGCAGCCAGATTTATTTTTATGGAGGCGTGAGCCAGTACAGCTTTGGCCAGTGACAGTAGGTACGGCAGCACTCGAGGAGCAGTAATCCACAGAGGGTTAATCTTCTGTGCACGGCACCAGGCGGAAAACCTCTTCCACTTATGACCGTAACACGAGAGTCGAGGACGCCCTGGCCTTTGCAAGAACCTCTATGCAATCAGCCGGGATATCGTACCCTCCAAACTCTAGTGCTGCAGGAGTCAGGCCTGCAAGTTCAGCGACTGTGGGTCTTGGTGGAGAATGGTGCCTCCTTCTCTGGAGAGAAGATCCGCGTCCACCGGCAGCTTGACTGATGGGGACGTGGACAAGTCCAGAAGGTCCGGGAACCAGATCTGCCTCAGCCACGCCGGTGCGACGAAGATCATCCTGCACCTGGGCTTCTTGAGCTGGTTGATGAGGCGGAGCAGCAACGGCAACAGAGGGAACACGTATAGAAACAGGCCGTCCCAAGGGAACGAGAAAGGATCGCCCATGCTCCTCGGCTGTGGGAACCTGCTGGCGAACCTCTGGCACTTGGAGTTCGTCGCCGTTGCGAACAGGTCGATCTGGGGTTTGTCCCATTGTTGGAAGAGTCGATCCACTTGGTCCTGGTGCAGTTCCCACTCGTGGCACGAGCGCAGCTCCCTGCTGAGTGAGTCCGCGATGGTTTTTTTTATTCCTGCCAGGTGGAAGGGAACCAGAAACATCCCCTGGGTGACGGCCCAGTGCCACAGATCCTGGGCCTCCTTGGATAGGGCTGGGGATCTGGTGCCTCCTTGCTTCCGTATATAAAACATCGTGGTGGTGTTGTCGGTGAAGATCCTCACCACTTTGCCTTTGAGGGACGGAAGGAACGACTTGAGAGCCCAGAACACTGCTCAGAGCTCCAGAATGTTGATGTGGAGAGACCTCTCTTCCGGGAGCCAAAGGCCTCTTGCGTGGAGGTCTCCAGTGTGGGCCCCCCAACCCTCCAGAGAGGCGTCCGTCGTCACCGTCACCTGAAATGCCGGGATTTGAAATTTCGTGCCTGTTGTGAAGTGAGCATGGATGCCCCACCATAAGATCGCCCGACGGAACTCCTCGTCGAGAGGGATCCTGTCCTCGAAACAGCCCCTCGCCTGAAGCCAGCGGGCGTCGAGGAACTCCTGTAGCGGACGCATCCGAGGTCTGCAGAGGGGTACAAGATAGATGCATGAGGACATCATCCCGAGGAGGGACTTGATGGACCTCACCCTGGCCACGTCCGTGGCTAGCAGGCATCGCACCTTGCCCAGGATGGTGTTGGTCCTCTCCACTGAGGGGGAGGCCAATTGCCCCACTGTATCGAGCTTCGCTCCCAGAAACAGTGCTATCTGCGATGGAACCAGGTGGGATTTGGAGTAGTTGATGGCGAACCCCAGCTCTGTGAGTAACCGAACGGTCCTCGCCGTGTGTTTGACGGCGAGTTCCGTTGTCCGGATTAGCCAGTCGTCCACGTAGGGGTAAACGTGGATCCCTGCAGACGCAGCCGCGCCGCCACTGGTGCCAGGCACTTGGTGAAAACCCTGGGTGCCGACTTTAATCCGAACGGTAGGGCCCTGAATTGGTAGTGGCGTACCTGAACCACGAACCTGAGGAACTTCCTGTGCCTTTTTAGAATAAGGATGTGGAAGTAAGCATCCTCCAGGTCCAAAGACGATAGGAAGTCGCCTTCCTCCAGCTGTCCCAGCACGTGCTGGAGGGTGACCATCCTGAATTTCTGCGCCTTGATGTACTTATTTAAGCAATGCAGATCCAGGATGGGGCGCCAACCGCCGGTCTTCTTGACGAGGAAGTACCTTGAGTACACTCCGGATCCCCGGAGCCCTCTGGGGACGAGCTCGATGGCACCTTTGAGCATCGCCTTTACCTCCAACAGTAGTTGAGGGACGTGGTTCTCCTTCCTGGCCACGGGAGGAATGCGAGGGCACTTCTTTTGTAATTCCAGAGATTGCCCGTTGGCCAGGGTGTCCAACACCCAACGGTTGGTGGAGATTGACTCCCACACGCTGACTAACTTCGTCAGCCGGCCTCCCACCGGGGTGCTTCGGTGGGGGCCCGACAACCCGACCGGGTCAGTCTTGCTAGGAGGCGGTCTTGCCGCCTTGGCCTACTTGGCGACGGGAACCCCCTTGCTTGCCGTGACCTCTGTAGGCCTCCTGGGAAGAGGAGCGGGCTGCCTGGCGGTAAGTGGAAGAGCCACCGCTGGATCCTCTGGAGGCACCTTGTCTGCGTCCAGAGCTCCAAAAGGGCCGTCGCTGTTGAAGCACCCCCAGGGCCCGGGCCGTCTCCGAGTCTGTCTTGATGGCCTGTAGGGACTCATCCACCGCCTTACCAAAAAGGTTGTTGCCGTCGAACGGTATGTCCAACACCCTGGTCTGAACGTCCTGGCGAAAGTCTGTTGCCTTGAGCCATCCTCGTCGTCAGAGGCAAACTCCGTTGCCCAGTTGGCGAAATCCGGTATCGGCAATGTCTGTTGCCACCGTTATAGCGTGATCCGACGCCGCCTCGCCTTCCTGCAGAATTTCTAGGGCCTCCGCCCTTTTGTCATCAGGCAGGAAGTCTAGCAGGGGAGCCATCTTGAATCAGAGCTCCCTGTCGTAGCGGGCCACAATCGCTAAGGCATTGGCTGCCTTAATCGTCGTCACCGCCGACGAGATGACTCGTCGTCCAACTTCTTGCCCTCGCTGTCTGACTGGGAAGTGGAAGTTGAAGCCGCCGCACCCGCTGCCTTCTTCTTAGCCTCTGCCGAGACGACAGAGGCCGGCGTGGGCTGGGCCCTGAGTCACAAGGGGGCGGCATCGGGGACTCGGTACTTCTTCCCGTACCTGTCCCTCCTGGCTGGTGTCGTGGAAGGGTTCTTGAGGACAGCAAGCCCCTCGTCCCAGATGTTGTCGAGTAAAAGCACCGTGAGGACAGTCTTCCTCTTGGCCCCTCGTCGTTGGTACAGAAACCCCTCTGTTCTTCAGGTCAGAACTGGAAGAGCTTGGATGCCCTGGTTATCATGGCATGGAAAGAGCCAATAACATCGGCTGGAGACACCTGCGGGGTGGGGGGGGTACGGGGTGACGACGAAATGTCCGCTGTGTCATCTTCGCCGCCATCGTCCGTCCCCATGGCTGTATCCGTCGATGTATCCTCTCTAGGGTCCGGCGAGGGGGATGAGGGGTCCACCCGTCTCGCAGGCACAAAGGGCAGAGCGGGGTGGCTTCCCGACGGGCCTGGTTCTGGATCCTCCGTAGGGGTGCGTGGTAATCTCGTCCTTATCTCAGTGCTTAAGGATTGGATTGCCAACAAAATGGCCGCCGAGCTATCCTGGGGCTCGGGCAATGGCTGCGACTGACGCGATGGACGCTCCACTGGGCCCTGTTAGTCGTCGTTGCTATCTTGAATCACGTCAGCAGGGAACACCCCCTGAGATCGAACCTTCTCGAACCTCTCGTTGAGGCCTATGAACCTCTCGTTGAAGCCTAAGGCCCTCTCGTTGAAGCCTATGGACCTTTTGTTGAGGCCCGTCGCGGTTTCCACCATTTCCTCCTCAGAGGCTGATCCCGAGTCTGTAATGGCCACCGCCCTCTTTTTCAGCCGGGGGCTTCACGGGGGTCTTAGCGATGGGCTGGAAAGAGCAATTCCCTCCGCGGTGGCAGGGATACTCTGGGCCCGGAGGGCGCTTCCACAGGCGTAGTCTCAGCCGGCTTCGCCAGGGTCGCAGCGACCACTTCGGTAGAGGCCTTTGCTGGGTGGATCAAAGCCCTCACCACCTTAGGTGCGTCCTGGGCCTTCGCCTTGGGGGGAGGGTCAGCGCCTCGCTCCCCCTTCGAGATTGACCGGGTCCGCTCCAGCGGCCTACCCGGGTTCTCGGACTTCCTCTTCCCCGAACCAGAGCGCTGGCTCGTGGTCGAACGTGCCGGGGAAGTTGCGCCCTGCTTGGCAACCAAAGAGCCCGACCTTTCGGTGCTCTCGGTGCCCGCGGACTCGTGGTGCTTGGCCTTCTGTTGGGCCACCATCGCCGGGGCGCCCTCACAGGACTTAGAAGCCCGCTCAGACTTCTTCTTCGCCTTCTCACCTGCTGTGCCCTTCTCCAGCCAGGTGGCGAGGCGGGAACGACGGTCTTGTTTGGTCCGTTCCGAAAGGTTCTTGCAGAACGCACAGTCTTTCTCCACGTGCATCTTGTCCTCATGAAGGCAGTAGAGACATCGCGAATGCTCGTCCTCCTTCAAAACGTTCTGTAATCCGCATCCAGGACAGCACCTGAACAGCTTGGATCCAGGCGTCGAGCTTCCCTTGTCCTGGGCCATGTCCGTTGAGGTAGGCCGCAAATCTTCCGGAATCCTCCAAGAAGTATAAACTTGCCGAAAACTTTACCCTTGAGGGGCGTAGAAGAATTCTGAAACGGGTCCCCGTTATCGGAAGTAGAAACGGTGGAGCTTGAGGCTCGATTAAACCGAAAAAATGTGAAAATCTCCTGAAAAACGTGAAAACGCAGTAAAAAAACTTGAGCTAAACACAAGGACTCCAAACACTTGAGCGTGCAGTACAAATCTGAGGATGGCTGCCAGAGGCGGGGCTTAGGCAGAGGGCAGTCATTGGCTGGGGGCAGTATGACCCAGAGATCAGTGATTGGTTACTACTAAGAAAGACAGATCAGAAACGAAACTGATACTGATTTTTTCTTTACCGAGGATTCCCAGCCTGATGACGGGGAATATTCATGAGCATGTGAATCCATGCCAGACCCCATGCTGGAGAATGAGTTTAACTTTAGTCGTAGGATCTAATACCTTGGACTTCCCTATTGTCACAGGTTTCCCCCCTTCTAACCCGTCTATGTTGCCTGATGTCCTCCTTGGGTGGAGTCTTCTTTCGTATGGTTCGGGACTTAAATAAGCCTGCTCGGCCGTCCTCGGCTTCCAGATTACGTTCAGTTTCGATGTCCAGGATCACGGGAAACTCCAGGAGAAGGTATTGGGGGTGCGCGGAAGCGGCACAGAGATTCTGGGAAGTAGGAAGAAGTCGAAAGAAGGGAATCCAGGAGCCAGGGAATAGCAAGTAGCGCTAGAGGAGTAGGGAACACACGTCCGATCACAGCTAGCAGCAGCTAGGGGCCACGGGGGTGTGGCTTCTTTATAGAGGACGCTGCGTAGAACGTGAAGACTGGCGAGCAGCGTGCTGAGCTTGCCGCCATGATGGTAGTATTATGGAGTGCAAGGCCCGGTGTGACAGGGACCAGGAAGCCCAGAAGGGGCAAGTTCGATGGTTCATGACACCTATAGATTTAAGGTCTTTCTGCTTCGCCTTATGAACATGGTGTTCTGTAGATGTTTTTATATGTTGTTTTATCCCCCTTCCCATAACAAGAGGAGTGGGGGCCTCCGAGGGATTTGACACCTCACGTCGAGATTCGGATGTGGTATTCGAAGAAGGACGTTGAATATCGGGTGTGCGTCTTGGCTGTGTAGGATAGAGGGCGGAATAGTCAGAAGATCGAGCCTTCGGGGTTATTGATAGTGCAACACCCTTGTCAACCGAAGACGGTTGGCCTTTGTCATGAGGCAAACGGGAACGCCTAGAGGACACAGATTCGTTGGACCACTCTCTTGGTGTCTTCCGTTGCCGATCGCTCAACATGCGTGTCGAGTCACGGCCGGGCCGGATGTGCTTAGTGGAGGTAGTAATTGTACTTCTTTTGCCGCCTGGTGTTGTCCCCACAACGTGGCCGCCGGGCAGTCCTTAGAGGTCAGGGACCTGCGCGTGGGTTCCGAAGTCACCCCTCTGCCCTCACTGTCCTATTCGGTGAAGTTGCTGCCATTGCTGAATGTCCCATCCACTTACATGGCCTCTGGCTGCCTGGCGTAGTGGGTCCAGCGTTTGGTTGAGCGGTCTTTAAGGGTTTTCGGCTTGAAGAGCTTGCAAGTTCAACAGGTAGCCTCAGGATGGTCTTGTGGGAGACAGATTGCACATATTGTGCTCGTCTACCCAGGGAAACTCCTGTTACACCTTGGGCAGCACTTTAATGGATTACTCACCATGTGTTATAAAATGGCTGCGGGTGGGTATGTGTAGGAAAAGTGGAAAGAAGCCTGTATGACCACCCCCCACTCTCCCTACTGTACAGGGCCGAGGCCAGAGGGCTTCCAGGTCCAAGGCCAGAGGCCCGAAGTCCATCATGGCAGTCCTCGATGGCTAATTTCCTCGATCTTCACCGGCGTCGATATTCAGTGTGGGGGGAAGTGAACGGGGAAGTTTAACAGTAATTTTAAGTATAAACGGCTAAAGCCGAGGGAACTCCACAACTAATGCTCTGCAGCTTCCACTAGATGTCGGCCTATGCACAGCATGTGATCTAAGCAGATTCCACAAGCTCAGAAATAAATAAAAATATATATATATATATATATATGGGATACATTACTCACCGTAATCGTATTTCTGATGCTTGTATCTGCTTAGATTCACATGCTGTGCATAGGCCGACATCTAGTGGAAGCTGCGGAGTATTACAGTTTGTTTTTCGAAAGTCGAAAATGGGCGTCGACACAGGCGTGCCAGTAATACTATCCCTAGTGTGACGTCCACTGTACCCAAGATCCCTCACGCGTGTAGGATCCTCAGATTGTATTTTTTCTGACATGAGGAAGCATGAGGAGTAGCGTGAGTACAGATAATCCAAGCAGATAGACAGAAAAGGTAAGACTACAAGCAATCATGCGCCTTCTCTCGGAGGGGAGGAAGGGTGGGTCGCATGTGAATCTAAGCAGATACAAGCATCAGAAATACGATTACGGTGAGTAATGTATCCCTTCTGAGGCTTGTGGAATCTGCTTAGATCACATGCTGTGCATAGATTAGCGAGCAGTACCAGAAGAAGGAGGTGGGATGTGAGAAGGGTCATGAGCAAACAGGTGTCTTAGAACCGCTTGTCCCACTTGTGTATCTGTCTTGGAATGAGTGTCAATGCAGTAATGCTGAGTAAAAGTGTGAATAGAGCTCCAAGTAGCCGCTTTGCAAATGGTGTCGAGGGGAACATTTGCAATGAAAGCCAGAGTGGCACCAATGCCTCTAGTAGAGTGGGCCCTTGGCGTAAAAGGCAGAGTCTTGTCAGAAAGAGAGTAACACAGCTGTATACAGTTGATAATCCACTTCGAGATAGCGCCCTTAGAGACGCGATCCCCCTCTCTGCCTGTAGCTACGGAGACAAACAGTTGATCTGTTTTCCTTAGCGGTCTGGTTTTATTTACATAGTATAGGACCGCCCTACGCACATCTAGGGTGTGTAGTTTCACCTCAGCCGAGCTTTGCGGGTTCTGGAAGAAAGCCGGAAGCTCGATGGACTGGTTTACATGGAACTTGGATATGAATTTAGGTGAGAACCTAGGGTGTGTGCGTAAAACCAGTTTGTCCTTGTGGATAGTAAAGAAAGGATCCTGCACTGACAGAGCCTGAATTTCACTGACCCTTCTTATGGAGGTAATGGCTACTAAGAAGGCCGTTTTATAAGTCAGGTGTTTGAGACTACTTTTATGCATGGGTTCGAATGGGGGTCCCATGAGCTTAGCTAGCACCACGTTGAGGTCCCATCCTGGCGGTGGGTTCGAAATAGGAGGGTGAAGTCTCTTTACTCCTTCCATGAAGGCTTTAACCACTGGTACTTTCCACCACGAGACCTTGTTATGGGATGTGGTGTAAGCCGAGAGGGCTGCCAGGTGTACTTTCAGCGAGTTAAAAACCAACCCTGCATCCAGCAGGTGGAGCATGTATGTCACAACGTTGGAAGGAGTGCAATCAACCGGGTTGATTTGTTTATTCTGGCACCAGATAACGAATCTTTTCCACTTATCAAAGTAACAGTGCCTTGTATTTGGTTTCCTGGACTCCTTTAGAATGTCCATACACCTCTGTGGTAATTTGAGATGTCCAAACTCTATGACTTCAGGAGCCATGCTGCTAGGTTCATAGAGTTGGGTTCCTGATGCACTGTTTGACCCTGTTGCTGGGACAGTAGGTTGTACCAGGCTGGGAGTCTGATGGGTTCGCACACCGCCATCCTGCGTAGGTGTGGAAACCATGGTTGTCTCGCCCACATGGGAGCAACTAGGATGAGCGTCATAGATTCCTTGTTCATCTTGTACACCACCTTCCTGATGAGAGGAGTTGGTGGAAAAGCGTACGCAAACATCCCTGACCAGTTCATCCACAGGGCATTCCCTTGGGAGTCCGGCTGGGGGAACCTGGATGCAAATCCTGGGCATTGTTTGTTTTCGCTTGTGGCGAATAGGTCTATAGTGGGGAAACCCCACTGAGAGAAGAGATCTTCTACTACGTCTCTGTGAAGGACCCATTCGTGTTCTTCTGGGAGGGAGTTTCTGCTTAGAGCATCCGCTAGGGAATTGAGCTCCCCTGGAACATGTTGCGATGACAGGAAGATGTTCCGTCTGAGTGCCCATATCCATATTTTCTGGGCAAGCTTGGACAGATTTGGCGAACGAGTCCCCCCTTGCTTGTTCAGATAGAACATGGCTGTCGTGCTGTCCGTCCTGATCTGCACCGACAAGTTCAGTAGATGGGGCTCGAACGCCCTTAGCGCTCGGAATACTGCCAGAAGCTCTAGCAGATTGATGTGGTTCTTGGCTACTGAGTGAGACCAGAGACCCTGAGCTGTGTGGTGGAGATGGTGAGCTCCCCACCCAGTCAGGCATGCATCTGTAGTCACCACGGCTTGTACTTCGGGATCGTAAAAGGGTTTCCCCTTTGCGAGATTCTCTCTTGTCCACCAGTGTAGGCTCTGTACGAGTGTTGGCGAAACGACCACTAGATCGTCCCAATGACCACTTGCCTGAGACCACTGTTTCGCCAACCATTCCTGCATGGGACGCATGCGCAGACGCGCGTGGGGGACCAGGTAAATGCATGACGCCATCATGCCCAGTAACCGCATAGCTTTGCGTACTGTTATCTGTTGACCTGACTGATAATGCGGAATTTGCAGAAGTATATTCCGAATTCTCTCTTCCGAAGGGAAGGTCAATCCTTTCTGAGTATCTAGGATAGCTCCTAGAAACTGTTTTGAGGTGCTTGGCACCAGACTTGACTTTTTCTCGTTGATGGAGAAGCCTAATTCGTGGAGGAGGTCGATAGTCCTCTGAATGTTTGACCTGCAAATTCCTGGGGTTTCCCCCGTTATGAGCCAGTCGTCCAGATAAGGGTACACCGGGATTGCTTCCCTGCGTAGGTGTGCAGCCGCCACCGCCAGTACCTTGGTGAATACCCTTGGTGCTGAAGCTATCCCGAAGGGCAGTACCTTGAATTGGTAGTGGCGACTGTCCACCTTGAAGCGCAAGTACTTTTTGTGCGCTGGGAGCATGGAAATATGAAAATAAGCATCTTTCATATCCAAGGTTGCCATGTAATCCCCCTTTTTTAGGAGGGGGATTACCTCTTGTAGCGTGGTCATACGGAATTTTTGGGGCTTGACATATTTGTTGGCAGGCCGTAAGTCCAATACTGGGCGCATTGTCAAATCTTTCTTTGGCACAAGGAAGTAAGTTGAATAGATACCCTTGTTTACCTGGTGTCCTGGGACGAGTTCTATCGCGTCCTTTTCTAGCAGAATGGCGATCTCCTCGAGAAGGATCCTTTGATGCTCTAGGGAGTGCACTCTTTGTCGTGGAGGATGATTCCGGGGACGCTGCAGTAGTTCTATACAATATCCTGCGGATACTGTTGACAGCACCCATCTGTCTGAGGTGATCCCTTCCCAAGCCTGGGTGAAGGTGGAAATGCGTCCCCCTACTGGGGTTGCGTGGCAAGGGACCCTGAACTGAGCGTCACTGTTTTGGTGGAGGCGTGCCCCCGCCCTTGTTGGGGCTGCCTCTGCCTCTTCCACGACCTCTCTTGTTACCCCTGCCGTAACTCTGGGTAGACTGCTGGTTGTTATTCCATTGTGTACCTTGTCCCTGGGCATAGTTGCCTCTTTGTGAATTTTGGCCGCGTGGGCGACGAAAATTATTGTTCCCCCTCTGGTTAGGGGGTTTGTTGGTAAGCTGGCCAAGGGATTTGAGAGTCTCATATTCATCTTTGGCATTTTTAAGTGCGTCTTCGACCGCTTTCCCAAACAATAGGTCGGGTTCCACTGGCTTGTCTATTAAAGAAGCCTGGGTTTCTGTCTTGAATCCCGACTGCCGTAACCACGCATGTCTCTTGATAACAGTACCTTCTGCTATCAATCTCCCTGCGTTGTCAGCGGCGTCGAAAGTTGCTTTTAAAATGCAACCAGACACGGCTCTCCCCTCTGCCGAGATCCGAGCCAGCTGGCCCTTTAACGGTTCTGGAGCAGAGGCAATGAGCGCCGCGACTTCTTCCCATTGATGGCAATTGTAACTAGCCAACAGGGTGGTGGAATTCGCAATCCTTGCTTGGTAGGCGGACGTTGAGGCTACCTTTCTGCCAAACCCGTAAAGTTTTTTGCTCTCCTTGTCGGGAGGAGCTTCTGATGAAGATAAGGGCGTGCCAGCCCTCTTTCTAGTGTTGGTCACCACTAGGGAATCTGGTTTAAGATGTCCCTTTATATACAGAGGGTCAGACTGGGCTGCCCGGAAAATCTTTTCAATTCTGGGGTTGACAGCTCTGGTGAGGTTAGGATTCACCAGGGAAGGATCTATTCTTCGTTGGATGGATTTGAGGATAGGGATGGTCTGAGCGACCGGTCTTCTCTCTCCTACAAACTCCTCCGCGAAGTCCCTTTCTTCCTGTACACCGTGGGTGTCGATGTGGAAGTGTTCCGCTGCTCGAGCGAGAACCTCGTTAAGGAGGGGCTGGTTATCAACTGGAGAGTCAGTAACTGGGGCTTCGCTTTGTACTGGGGAATCTACTCTGTAAATTTCCTGCTCATCTTCTCCCTCCTCCAGGTCCTCATCCTCTGCATAGTAATCTGTCCCGGTTTGTTCTTCCATAAATGCAAACTCCTGGTCCTCTTCAGGGAAAACTTGTCCCTGATAACTGGGGAGTGGAGTAGAATATGGAGTGGAGTAAGGCTGAACCTTGAAGGGTTCAGGTCTTTCGACCCGGGGCTCTTTACTTAGCGGGATAGGATCGGAGGAGCCTGAGGGTGTGGCCCCTTGAGGGTTATATGAAAGAAAGTGTTCTGGGTTCTTATCATAAAAATCAGCCAAGGAAGACATCCTAGACATAACCCTGTCTATGTCTTCACTGGACCATTCCCTGGAACAGGGTATTACTTTAGCAGGTGATTTATTTTCAAGGGTAGACTTGTGTTTGCTTGTCTGCTTAGGCTTTACAGGGGTGGAAGGCTGTGCTTTCCGCTGTTTCCCCCCTTCTCCGTGCGTGGAAAAATGTTTTCCCTGTCCCTTGGGGGCCCCAGAGACTTTCGACGCCTGGCGTCGAGGGTCTGGAGAGGTATCTGTG